>NC_040905.2:128830410-129138875 GCF_004126475.2 Phyllostomus discolor
TATTACTGTGCTTCCAACAAATCCCATAAGGTTGTGTCAAACTGCTGCAGAAGGCCATATAGATTCTAGAGCCTTTGGGGGATGGAAAAGCAGGAGTCCGTTATCTTGTTCTCTAGCTTTCATCCCAAAGGACCTCTTGCTCCTTTGACACAGGTTGTTGGGAAGAGTAATTTCTGTCCTCTGAAGGGGTTGTTCTTCTCTAACTAGTTGGTGGCCAATCTGCTTGGAAGACCTGTTGGGAATCATGGCACCTTCCTGGTTACCAGCCCCCATAATGTGTGATGCAGGTGATCTCAAAGTGCACCTACAACATAAACATCTCAGGAGATCTCATGCACACTAGGGCTTTTCTATGCTGCCATCGGGATATTTATACCTTGCTAGGTTTGTCTTTTTACCCTGAACCTCAAATCCAGTGGGACCACAGAAACATCCCATTGTGCATTGTTACAACTTTAGCATCTCTGGCTATGACTACAATTCATTCAGTTCCTCTAATAAAATTGGGAGCTAAGGGAATATACTCCTACTGAATGGAGAGAAACAGAGAGGCACCCCAAGAAAAGATTCAAGTGATACTCAGAGCTGCAGGTGCCACACTTCACCAGCAGCAACTCCTCCAGGGAATAAACCATGTCCTCAAAGGGCCTCAGCACTGCATCTAGAAATGTTGCTTTTGTGCTTCCATAAAGCCACAAGAACACTTGACATTTCGAGGTGGTTTTGAGCAGAGAGGACAGTTAGCTGTTCATGTTGGTCCTGTAACTCTTTGCCAGGAATATAGAATTTGTTAGAGACTTTACTGCATTTCAACCTGAGGAGGAAAGGAAACAGCTAATTGAATCCACAAAGTGACATGTTTATAACATTTTAAACATGGCTGAGAGGCAAAGCTGAAAGCATTGGCCTCTTGTTGCCATTAAATAATAAATGCCTTGTGTGGGCATTTAGAATATTTTTCCTCATTAAAGCAGAAAACAGTGACAACAACAGCACAATAACCAGTCCTTGGTTGTCTATGCTCCACCCCATTCTAGTTCGTCAATTGGCAAGTCCTTGTCAATAGCTTTGTTTTGTTTTTATGAGTTTGCACCTTGAAGAGGAGTCTGATGGCTGTGGCCAGTCTGAGCTCCCAATGAAGACTTTTGTGGGGGGCACTGAGAAGGTCTGGGCAGATTCTGGGTGGCAGATATGAACAGGGAGAGACTGAGTTGTGTGGCCCTAGGGCGAGGGCCACATTTTCCTCACATAGTTGACCTGTGACACTCTTCCTATGTAGCATTCTCTCCACACACAGCCAAATCTTGGTCTGTTTTAGCCTGAAGGACTTTGCTGGCCTGATCCTGATGACTCCCTGAGATGCCAAAAACAAAAAGACCCATAGGCACTAGGAGGGTGTTGGCAGGCCTTGGTGTCCCCTGAGACTTTTGAAGAGTAGCCTCAGCCCAGGACTGGTGCTGAGTTTGAATATGTATCGACATGGTAAACAACAATCACTTCTAACTGGCGACTTTCTGAGAACATGACTCATGTAGCTCACGTACTGCCAGAAGCTCTTTCAGTACCAGAACCTAACAGGCAGCCAACAGGCAAAGGTGGATATTGAGGTGCCTTGAGCCTTTTGCTTACATATCCTCAGACTCACTGTTGGTGGAAGCTGGCCTTGGTATGCTTCTTGGTCTTTCCCATGCATATCAAGACCCAGAAGAGATAGCCACAAAGTGTGGATCACTTTGCAACTTCAAACTGGTAGCACAGGGCCAGCCACAGGGGTGTCTGACATTGACCTGCACCAAAGTCCCTCTCAAGGGGCTCCCAGAACCAATACACCTTGTGGTAGGCTTCAGACCATATTGGCACACAACACAAGGGGCACACCCAAAAGGAAATCTCGGCAGGCACCAGACCCTGTTGGAATGAATTCCACTTTGTGTGGTCAGCCCTTACACAGCAGGTTATACATTGTGGTTGAGGTCAGTTCTTATAGTTAGCCAGTCAGAGGGTCAATGCAGCCCATGGATAGGCCAACAGTAATGAAGACTCAGCTACAAAAGGAGAGTTCACTTAACTCACACAAAAGACACTGCTGGAGTCCCTAGCTCAGTCAATCAGTAATACTGCACCACTGAGCCCCACAAGACATTTATTACATAAGGTCACCATACTAAGACTTTGAAAAATAGATCCACCTAACACATAGAAATAAATACAGAGAGATAACCAAAATGGAGAGATAAAAAAAAGGAACATGTCTCAAACTAAACAAAGGGATAAGGATGAATACCCGGAGAAGAAAAACTAAATAAAATGGAGGCCAGAAATCTACTGGATATAGAGGTCAAAATGATGGTTATAAGCGTGCTTAAGGAATTTAAGCAGAAGAATGGATGAAATCAGTAACAACTTAAACAAAGAGATAGTAAGGATAAAAAAAGACCTAGAAATCATAAAAAAAAGAACCAGTCAGAAATGAAGAATACAATATCTAAAATGAGTAATACACTATAAGAAATCAATAGCAGGTAAGATAAAGCAGAGGATGAAATCAGCAATTTGAGAAACAAGGTAGCAGAAGACTATCAGAGCAGCAAGAAAAAGGAGTTAAAGAATGAAGATAGTTTAAAGGTCTTCTGAGACAATATGAAGCATAACAACATTTGCATCATAGGGGGACAAGAGGGGAAGAGAGAGATCAAGGAGTTGAAAAGAAATGACTGAAAAATTTTCTAACTTAGTAAAGGAAAAACACAAGTTCAGAAAGTACAGAAAGTCCCAAACAGGATGAACCCAAAAAGGCCCACACCAAGACACATCATAATTTAAATGGTAAAGGTTAAAGAAAAAGAGAGGTTCTTAAAAGCAGCAAGAGAAAGGCAGTTAGTTACCTTCAAGGGAGGTCTCTGGGAAGGCTGTCACTGATTTCTCAACATAAATATTTCAGGCCAGGAGAGATTAACACAAAATATTCAAAGTGATGAAAAACAAAGACCTACAACCAAGACTACTCTACCCAGCAAGACTGTCATTTAAAATTGAAGAAGAAATAAAATACTTCCAGACAAGAAAAAGCTAAATGGGTTTATTACCACAAAATCAATATTATAAGGAATCTTAAAGGGACTTCTTTAAAAAAGAGAAAGAAATAAAAGAGAAACATAATTATAAAGACTAAACTGGCAATAAATACATATCTATCAATAATTACTTTAAATGTAAGTAGATTAAATTCTTTAATCAAAAGACATAGGGTAGCTGAATGGATAAGAAAACAACACCCATTTACAAGCTCTCCACAAGAGACCCACCTCAGAATAAAAATTCCATAACTTGAACTAAAAGAAATGAAAAAAGGTATTTCATGCAAGTGACAATGGATAAAAAATGGAAGTAGCCATACTTATATCAGACAAAATAAACTTTAAAACAAAGGCTATAATAAGAGACAAAGAAGGACACTACATAATGCTAAGTAGATCAATCCAACAAGAGGGTATAACCCTTGTAAATATTTATGGACTCAATTCAACATAGCAGCACTTACATGTATAACACAAATGATGGACATAAATGGAAAGATTGATAGTAATATTAATGCAGTAATAGTAGTAGATTTTAACACAGCATTAACATCAATAGACAGATCTTCCAGACAGAAAATCAACAAGGGGATAGTGGTCTTAATTGACACACTAGACAAGATGGACTTAATTGACATTTTCAGAGCATTTCACTCCCAAGCAGAAGGATATATAATTTTTCAAGTGCACATGGGACATTTTCCAGGATAGACCACATGTTAAAACACAAAAAATGTCTCAATAAATTTAAGAAGATTGAAATCATATTAAGTATCTTCTCTGACCATAATGAAATGAAACAAGAAATTGATTATAAGAAAACAACTGAAAAACACAAAAACACATGGAGGTTATGTAACATGTTACTAACCATGTTAACAAAGAGACCAAGAAAGGGTTAACAAAGAGACCAAGAAAGAAATAAAAAATACCTACAGACAAATGAAAATAAAAACACAACAATGCAAAATCTATGAGACACAGCAAAATCAGCCCTAAGAGAGACATTCATAGCAATACAGGCATACTTCAAGAACAAGAAAAACCTCAAATGAACAATCTAACTGTACACCTAATGGAATTAGAAAAAAGAACAACAAACAAAGTCCAAAGTGAGTAGAAGTAAGGAAATAAGGATCAGAACAAAACAAAAAAATAGAGTCTAAGTAAGCAATACAAAAATCAATAAAACCAAGAGGCGGTCCTTTGAAAAGACAAACAAGATTGGTAAGCCTTTAATGACACTTATCAAAAAAAGAAGATAGAAGACCTAAATGAATAAAACCAATAATGAAAGAGGAGAAGGAACAACTGACACAAAAATACAAGGGGTTATAAGAAAATATTACCAATGGCTATATACCAACAAACTGAACAATCTAAAACAAATGGGTAGATTCCTAGAAACATACAAATCTTCCAAAATGGTATTAAAAAGAAACAGAAAATCTGAACAGTCCAATTCCAACAAATGAAATTCAATCAGTGTTCATGAATAGGAAGAATTAACATCATTAAAATGTCCATACTACCCAAAGCAACCTATAGATTCAAGGCAATTCTTATTAAAATTTCAATAGCATATTTCACAAAAGTAGAACAAATAATCTAAAAATCGATGTGCAATCACAGAAGAACCTGAATAGACACAGCAAAGAACAACAAATTGGATTTATCATACAACCTGATATTAAAGTATATTACAAGGCTATAGTAATTAGAACAGCCTGATACTGGCATAGAAATAGACATACAGATCGATGAAAAATAATAGAGAGCCCAGACATCAACCCATGCCTTTACGGTCAACTAATATTTGACAAAAAAGCCAGAACATACAGTGGCCTAAAGACAGTCTATTCAATAGACAGTATTGAAAAAATTAGACAGACATATGTAAAAAATATAAAGAAAACTAGACCACCTTTTTACACCATATATAAAAGTAAGCTTAAACTGGATTTATGCATTGAAGGTAAGACTCAAAACCATAAAACTCCTAGAAGAAAACATAGGCAGTAAAATATCTGATATTTCTTATAGCAATGTTTTTTTTTTGATATATCTCCTTGGGCAAGGGAAACAAAAGAAAAAATAAACTACATCAAACTAAAAAGTTTTTGCACAGCAAAGGAAACCATCAACAAAATGGAAAGACCACCTACTGAACTGGAGAGCATATTCATCAGTGATACATCTGATAACATTTATGAAAAACTTATACAACTCAACACTAAAAACACAAACAAGCAGAGGACCTGAATAGATAACTTCTCCAAAAAGGATATACCAATGGCCACTAAACATATGAAAAGATGACATCACCAATTATCAGAGATATGCAAATTAAAATTGCAATGAGATATCACCTCACACCTGTCAGAATGGCCATCATCAATAAATTAACAAACAAGTGTTGGCAAAGATGTGGAGAAAAGGGACCCGTTGTGCACTTTTCTTAGTAGTGCAGCTTGGTGAAACCACTGTGGAAAACAGTATGGAGGGTCCTCAAAAAATTAAAAATGGAATTAGTTTATGATCCAGTGCTTCTGGGTATACAAGGTCTGTCTGGAAAAAGTCCAGCCATTGTTAATATAATGAGAACGGTTTGCACAACATGGATGTAATCTGGCAACCAAGGAGAGTGGACCGGAAAGCCCATGAGTAAACAAGGACAACTTTGCTGTATTAGTTATTTGGGGCAGTAGATGTCATTGAGTGAGCATGTGCACTGTGAGGCTGTTGCATTAAAAATGATGGAAGGAATCTGCATCAAATTTTACATTAAGCTTGAACATTGCTTCATGGAAACTATTTGGATGATTCAGAAGGCCACAGCTTTGGGCGACTGGTGGTTGTCAGCTTCATCATGACAGTGTGCCCACTCATGCATCACGTCTCACACAGTACTTTTGTGTATTTTTGTGTTTTTTTTTTGTGAAACATCAAATCACCCAGGTGACTCATCCCTGCTTTAGCTCAGATTTGGCACTCTGGAATTTCTGGCAATTCCCAAAACTAAAATCATCTTAAAAGGGGAAGAGATTTCAGATGATCGATGAGATTCAGGAAAATAAGACAGGGCAGGTGATTGGGAGAACTGTGTGAAGTACCATAGTGTCTATTTTGAAAGGAACTGAGGTGTCATTGTCCTATATACAATGTTTCTTGTATCTTCTTCAATAAATGTGTCTCTTTTTTTCATATTACATGACTGGATACCTTCTGGACAGACCATGTATATCTGAAGAAAACCAAAAGACTAATTTGAAAGAGTATACGTATCCTTATGTTCATTGCAGTGTTATTTACAATAGCCAAGATATGGAAGCAGCCGAAATTTTCATCAATAGATAAGTGGATAAAAAAAGCTGTGGCACATACATACAATGGAATATTTTTCAGCTATAGAAAGAATGAAATGTTACCAATGCGACAGCATGGAAAGACCTAGAGGTTATTATGCTAAGTGAAATAAGTAGTTCAGAGAAAACAGATACTGTATGATTTCACTTATATGTGGAATCTAAAGAATAATATAAATCAACAAACAAAACTGAAACAGACTAATGGATACAGAGAATAGACTGATGGTTGCCAGAGGGGAGGAAGGGGGTTAGGAGAGCTGGGTGAAAAAGGTGAAGAGATTAAGAAGTACAACTTGGTAGTTACAAAAGTCACAGTGTTGTAAAGTATAGCATAAGGAATATAGTCAATAATATTATCACGACTACCTTTGGGTCGAGGTGGGTACTTGAAATGTCAAAGGCACCACCTTGTAAAGTGTATGATTGTCTAACCACTATGCTGTACACCATAAAGTAATACAAAATAATATTGAATGTAAACTAAGTGAAAAAGAAAATTATAAAAAAATAAACAAATAAAATGAAAAGTAAAGGAGTTCTTATTTTATATCCCTGTCTTATTTTTGTCACATGACAGGCTTACCAGATCTTTGCTAAAATTAAAGATAGAGCCAGGCATTTGATGCTTCATATCTAAAAATAAAAAAATAAAAGAGAAGGGAGAGCAAATGTGATGAGGTATCCTGGACTGCATCCTGGAACAGAGAAAAGCAGTGATGGAAAAATACTGGTAACCTCAGAAGAAAGCGTGGAGTTTACTTAGTAGCTATGTTAATCTGGTAGTTTTGACAAGTGCATTATGATACTGTGAGATATCACCAACAGGGGAGTCTGGATGAACCGTGCACACAGACTATCTGGACTATCTTTGCAATTCTTCTGCGAATATAAAGTCACTCCAAAATTACAAGTTTATTTTTTTTAAAAGAGTCAAATGCGGGACTATGGAAGATGTGGTCAGAGTTTATCAAGAGTGATATTATTGCAGGTGATAGTCTTCTTTTTCAATTTATGAGAGAGTATTAACCTTAGATTGCTACATGACACAGTCCATATATCTTCACTAGTCCTTAATAGAAATAAGATGTAATTGTATTTTAAAATTACATAGAAAATGTTTTAGAAATTAACACCAAAGAGCTAAACCACTGAAGGTAAAAAAATGATTAGTATAGTAGTAGTGAACAGAGACAAGAGTGAGGCAGGTAGCTGGAGACATGTTGACAGGCACTCACATTTTCTTTCGGCTTGTGGTGGGAATTTGGAAGTGGCCAGCATGACCACTTGATAACCCATCTTTTCCTACTGTGACCCCCAAAGCTGTTCAGAGTCCTAATGGCCAGCCTGGCTTCTTAAAATTCCTTAGGAGAGCCGGGGACCTTCTTGAGTGTTTCTCCTCTCAGTCTGAGAACTACTTTCTAACTGATGAGAGAAAATGATTTAGGAATATAACAAGTATACAACAAATACTTATGGTTCACATGCAATTTCCCTACACTCTAACATCTGCCAATTCATCTTATTGATTCATGCAGGAGGCTCTCTTGCTATATTGCCCTGGATCATTTTATAATTGTTCTTTTAATTGAGGTTAAAAGTTTCACCAGGTTCAGAAAGCTGTTCTTTCTACAGCTCCATCTCTGAGTGTTACTCCCAGAGTCAGCCTCTTCAGCTCTTTCACTGACTCAAGGGAAATTTGCACCCCCCACTTTCAGATACTGATTCTTCTTGATTTTTAAGTTTTAAATATTATCTATTGATCAATTACTTTGCTTTGCAGTCCACCGCTCAATCCACTGAGCCACACCAGCCAGGGCTTGATCAATTACTTTGGAAAGTGAGATGTTAGCTTATGTGACACAATAATTGACAATAATTTTGGCCACACTGATCTCACAATTATAACTCTGAAACATTGTTCACAACTGCCACATGGTGACTGCATTTTCTTGCTTGTATAACTTCTGAATTCCCCAGCAGTGAATAAGTGCCTCATTCCAGTTTAAAAATTGCTTAATTTACATGAACCTATCACTCATTCATTCTTGAATTGTCCACTAGACTGGTGATTCTTTCTATGTCCAATCACTCCAGGTTCTTATTAAACTCATCAGTTTCTTAAAAGGCTTTTTCCTCTGGATCCATTTGGTCTGGTTTGTGTCTAGGCCTGCTTGTTCTGGAACCTCATTTTTGTCATGAGTTTGGGACTGTGTTTTCATGTCTCTTGCTCTGAATCCCTACTTTCCTAGATGCCACACTCCCCTCCTTGTCAGTTTTCTCTCATTTTTGTAGCCCTGATGAACCTGGGAGAGGTTTACCAGGTGCTTTGAAGTAAAGATGCTTTGAAGTAAAAAACTATATCTGAAAATGTCTCCATTCAAAATGATAGGTTGGCTAGATGTAATGTTGGGGGTTGATATAATTTTCCTTTAGAAACTTGAAAGCAGTGCTCCTTTGTCGTGAGCTTCCACTTCCACTAATAAGAAGGTAGCGATTGGGATATTCCAGGTGCACTATGGTCTCACTGTGAACTGGTTTGGCGATGAGTTCTGTCCATCTCAGGTGCTGGGATCTCATTGGGCACTTTCAGTCTGGACACTCATTTTCCTAAATAATGTTCACTGATAATTCCTTCCCCCCAGATTTCTCTATTCTTACTTTTAGTACTTCTTATTATTTGGAAGTTGAATTTGGATTGACCTGCTTACTGTCTTGTCTTTTGTTGACAGGTTCTACACCTGTGCTTCTGGGCTGCTTCCTGGAAGCACATTTTCCTCACATTTTCTTTCCACCCTTTATTGGCTTTTTAATTTTTGACATGTACTTTAATTACCCTATTTTATGGTCTGACTGTCCTCTGTGATCACTTCTCATCTGTCCTTGGTGGGATGCAATTGTTCCAGTCATTGTTGCAACAAAAGAAACCTCCTAAAAAGCCAGTGCAGCCAAAGATCTCCTGGCAAGAATACCTCCAAGGCTGGCTGGGTGGTGATGGTAGACCAGTTGCCATCATGCAGATGCTACATAGCTCAGGTTGCTCATGGTGTGGTGGCCAGGTTTGGAGAGTGTGGGTCCTCAAAAACGGAGTGTCTGAGGAACAAGACCCTGCAGTCATGGATGTCCCAAGGCATTACTTTAGCTGTACATGCTGTATGGGGACTGGACTGGAGGTGGGCCATGTGGAGCACAGCCTGCTGGAAAGGCCACTACAGACCCCACAGGGAATGATGGCACCTGCGAAGGGTGGAGGCCAGAGGTGGTGGGTAGATACAGTGTATTTTGAAATGAGAAGGTAGAATTATCAGGACAACATGAGGGTTTATTCTGTGTGCAGGGAGAAGAAGGGAGCTGGGTTGAGCATAGATGTTTGAGTCATTGACTCAAATTGGAAATATTAAGGAACTTGGGGGGAATTAAGACTGTTCTGGGCCACATGAAGTTTGAGACCCTGGTTGGATCTCAAGGTCTCAAGAAGTCAGATAAGTGTGCGAGGAGCTTGATGGAGAGACTGGTGTCTGGAGCTGTTGGCCCTCAGATGACATTTAAGAGAAGGACCTGGATGGCACCTCTGGAAGCCACAGCCAGAGAGGACAGGAAGGGAGACTGAAGCAAGAGGACAGAATAGAATGCTGTGCTGGGTTAAGATAAGAGCCAGTTGTTCTGCTGCTGAAGGATGGGGCAACTCTAACAACCTTCATGTTGTCAACACGGAGGTCAGAGGGAGTGAGCAGCAATTCTGGGGTAGAGGTTGCCAGATTAGAATGGGAATGCGTTGAGCAAAAACTGGAAGGCAGAGAAAGTGCGGATGGCTTCTATAGACCACATTCTGGATTTAATGATGAGGAACAGGGAAATGCGGCTATTGATGGAGGAAGATGTGTAGTAAAAAAAATACCCCCCTCAGCACCTCTTTACCCCTAGTATATACTAGAGCATGTTTTCTTCCTGTTGGAATGACCCAGTAGAGAAGGAAACATAATGGTGCAGGGAAAACAATAAATTTCTGAGCAGGTATGCGTGCTAGAGAAAGGGGTCCAGCCTCTGGCCTTGGCAGAGGAACAGGTCCTTTCTCTGAGTTTTCTGGCTCCACAGCCATGCCATCCAGCAGCAGGTAAGTCAGAGACAGGAAAGGTGACCATGGATGCCTGCTCACTTTACTTTCTGCCTGTAAGAGAGCTTGTGGCTGAGGGTGTATGTGTGTGTGAGGAGAGAGCAAGCTACAGAAAAAAATAACCTGGTAAACAGGGAGCAAGTGTGCTGAGTCTTATGGTCTCATGTGAGAGAGACCTCAGCACAGTGTAGTGGTCATATCTGAAGCTCACCTGTCACCTACAGCTGTCCTGTCATGTCTGCAGTTAATGGAGCCCTGGGTGTAGGGTCAGAGGGCTCAGGGGTCGGGACCCCCAGGCTGGGCTGGGAAAGGCCTTGAGAGGCAAGAATGGGACTGCTGGGAGGTGGAGAGGAGCTCAGGCAGTGAGAGGGCCTGGAGGGAGTGGGGCGGGAAAGGAAGCCAAGATTGAGGGGAGAAGGGAGTTGATGTTCCTTGAGAAGAGAATATACCAAGTCTTTATTTTTATTTTAGACATGGCTCCATGATGAGAAATTCTGAAGGACACCATGTTCTGGTTCAAGTGGTGCTGCCTTATGTGTTTCCTTTGACACCCCTCTGTCATGATTGAGAGAGGCAACTGAACCCTGGTGCTTTGCTGATGGAGATTCATATGTGCTAAGCAGACAGTGCACCTTCTATGTAGCTGGACACTGGGACATCTAACCAGGGTTGTGTGTGAGGACAAGTGCTTTACTTGTCTGTGATGATTTCCACTCTCAAATGCCCCACCCTCTCCTGGGTAAGAGCTGGAGCTGGTCTTGGAGAGAAGATCCTGTCCTTAATCTGGCAAGTAGAGAAAATGACCCAAATACAGTGTGTCATTCTGGGACAAGAATTGAAGAACCTTGCTAGAGGAGTGTTCTGGCCTGTTCTCTCCTAGAGTTGTGGGGCTGGTGGCCTGGTACACACAGGACCCTGCAGTCTCAGGCTCCAGGCTCTCACACAGCAGTTGCCAACCTTCAGAATTGTTCAGGTACATCTGACGGTGCCTTGGCTGCCTCAGGGCTCTGGACAGAGCTGCCCTGACTGTGATTTCAGTGAGAATGGGGCACCAGAGAGAAGGGTGGGCTTGGACGAGTTCCTGCGGGAGGTGGCCATAGCAGGGATATAGGGTCTAGGGAGAAGGCATCTGTGGTCTTTTTTTCCTGTCTGGGGTGGATTAACCCCATTATATGGGAGCCTGGCTAAGGTTGTGGGGAACACTACAGCCCAGTATTCACTGTGCCTTGGAACATAACACGGGGCTTCACTGGGCCTGGATGACCCTGGGACAGATACAACTCTGGGAAAATCGTACAGAGTTCTATGACACAGAGTGATGAGCAGAGTAGCCCAGGGCAAGAAGTGACAGGAGACAGATCAGGCCAACAGCTTCTGACAGACAGGCCCAGGAAGTGGATAGCTCTGCATACATGCTGTGGACTTGCTGCAAGGACACAGGGGCTGGGGGCCACATTCTGGGGTCCAGTTGCACACATGGGAGGAGTTGGCTGCATCTGTGAAGTTGTGGCTGGGGTACATTCTGTGGCCACAGGGAAGGTACCATGCTTTTCCAGAGCAGCCACCACACTTTTGTGACTCTCAGAGTCAGTGTTGGAGCCAGATTAGAAGACAAACCAAAAATGCTGTTAATTTCAAGCTTCATTGGCAAATCAGGTAAAAAGGTGAGCCAAGTACATCTGGGGTGGTGAGGGTGCTGGGGGAACAGTACAAAGATGTCACTTCAGTCAGGGCACAAACACTGGAGAGAAAAACTAAACACTTTAGAAGGCACTTGACCTTCTAAATACCAAGTTCTAAAAATAGAGATGGAGCATCCTGATGCTTTACAGCAAAGAAAGCCAGGTTCCCTTCTCTGCACAGGAGTGCACTTGTCACCTGAACCTGGTGAAGTTCTGCAGCCCCAGCTCCTGGCAAGAGGGACTGCAGTCTGGGCCTCTGGTTCCACTGCCTGACTTGCTTTGTCCCTACGTTATCTCCTTCACTCTGTGTGTTTTAGTAGGAGGCTTACTCTCCAGAATGGCAAAAGAGTTGCTGGCCCAGTGAGGCCTTGTCTAAATTCCAACATTTTCTTTAAACTTGTTTTAAGTATTTGGTTAGGCTTGAGTTTTGTCTGATCAAGCAACCCAGGTCCACAGGGCTTATCTGGTCCAAGGAGGGAGAGAAAGGCAGAGATAGTGTCTTTTGTCTGTCCTTCTGGCACTGTCCTTCTTCTGCAGTAACTTCCCGTTTTTTTGAGAAGCACTGGCTGCAGGTGTTCAGCTTGGCCAAATGTTGGTGACAAAGTTGGTCCTGGAAAGCCCAGCCAGCCACAGTATCCTTGGAGTTATGTGGACGTCACAGTCAGGCGGCCTTTTATAAAGAGTTTTCTGAGCCCAACAAACTTGCTTTTTCAGTCATGATTTTAACCCATTCTAATCTGAAAGTTTTGCCTGAACACATGTCAACTTAAAAATCAGATGTGTGGACAGTATGAAGACACCCGTACTCAGTAGGACGGCAGCCATCTTTGTCCTCAGCTGCCAAGAAATTGAATTTGCTGGGACCTGTCTTTGCTGGAGTCTTAAATTTATCTTCCTTGTCTTTTTCTCTAGGTAATTTATTCTTTTCATTTTTAAGTATATTTTATTGATTATGTTATTACAGTTGTCCCATTTTTTTCTCCCCTTTTTCCCTCTCCACCTTGCATCCCCTCTCCTTCCAGCATTCCACCCCTGCTTAGTTCATGTCCACGGGTTGGACATATAAGTTCTTTGGCTTCTTCATTTCCTACATTATTCTTAATCTCCCCCTGTCTTTTTTGTATCAACCATTTATGCTTCTTAGTCCTTGTACCTTTTCCCCATACTCCCTCCTCCCCTTCCCTGATGATAACCCTCCATGTGATCTCCATTTTTGGGATTCTGTTCCTGTTCTAGTTGTTTGCTTAGTTTGCTTTTGTTTTTTAGGTTCAGTTGTTGATAGTTGTGACTTTGTTGTCATTTTACTGTTCATAGTTTTTGATCTTCTTCTTTTTCTTAGATAAATCCTCTTAACATTTGATATAATAAGGGCTTGGTGATGATGAACTCCTTTAACTTGACCTTGTCTGGAGTGCACTTTATCTGCCCTTCCATCCTAAATGATAGCTTTGCGGGATAGAGTAATTTTGGATGTAGGTCCTTGCTTTTCATGACTTTGAATGTTTCCAGCCCTCTCTTGCCTGTAAGGTTTCTTTTGAGAAATCAGCTGATAGTCTTATGGGCACTCCTTTGTAGGCAACTGTTTCCTTTTCTCTTCCTGCTTTTAAGATTCTTTCCTTATCTTTAATATTGGGTAACTTAATTATGATGTGTCTTGGTGTGTTTCTTCTTATATCCAGCTTCTTTGGGACTCTTTGAGCTTCCTGGACTTGCATGTCTATTTCCTTTGCCAGACTGGGGACGTTTTCCTTCATTATTTGTTCAGATAAGGTTTTACTTTCTTGCATTTCCTATTCTTCTTCTGGCACCCCATATGATTCAGATGTTGGAACATTTAAAGTTATCCCAGAGGCTTTGTTCAGCAGAGCCCCTGCACCCATCATGGATGAGAATAAGTCTACCAAGACAGGTTCTGCTTGGGGAAGAAAGGTAGCCGATCTCTCAAAGAAGAAGGGCCTTGAGCCTGTTCCTCAATGGGCTTTTATTTGGTTTAATTTGCATAGGAATACAGGGTGTATACCTGAAGCTCATCAATCACTGTCAGGCAGTAATGATCAAACAATAGATAGCATTCAGAGAACTATGAGGGCTTATTGTGAGTTAGGGTCAGATAACTAAAGGGCCATAAAACTTTGGAAAACAAATTAATTTTATGCTTGGACCCTTATTTAAATTGAGGGCATTCTTGGCAAAGCAGGTTTCATAGGATTTTGTGCATTCTTTTTTAGGCCTGATCACCCTAGGTATCAGCACAGGGCTCCACCCACCTCCAGCATTGTTTTAGGCTTAAGTTAGGTGAGAGATTTGAACAGCCAAGAGATTAGGAGACTTCTTACAGATAGAATGAGGACCCAGGCTATGTCAAAGCTTCGGGATGAGGGTCCATCACCACCTTTTTATATAATCCCCCAAGTCCTTTCCTGATGGCCCCTTTGTGACCATGCATGTCTTAGGTCATCCCTCCCTTGAGGAATCTTACCTGTCATTGGCTAACCAGTCATCTGCCAGGGGCCAAGCAGTATGAAGTAAAGGGGGCAGAGGCTGTGCCACTGCCAAGCCAGTAAGTTTTGTCTCCTTAGTGGCTTATGGTCTTTTTTACTTATCCTTATCCATGAGGGGTTACAGCTTCTGAAATCAGGTAGGGCAGTCCCCAACAGGTTCCTCAGCCTCTTCTCATTTTTTTAAATTCTTGTGTCTTCTGTTTGGTTGAATGTTTATTTCTTCCTTCTATTCCAAATCCTTAATTTGAGTCACAGTTTTCTCCCCTTCTCTGTTGGTTCCCTGTATATTTTACTTTGTTTCACTTTGCATAGCCTTCACTTCTTCCTTTATTTTTATGTCTGTACTCAGTTATTTCTGTGAGCATCCTGATTACCAGTGTTTTGAAATCTGCATCTGATAGGTTGTCTATTTCCTTGTTGCTTAGTTCTTTTTATAGATTTCTTTCATTTGGGCCATATTTCTTTGCCTTGGTACACCTGTTATGTTATAAGGGGCAGAGCCTTAGGTATTCATCAGGGTGGGAAACCCAGTTTGATGCGTTGTGGTGCTGTGTGGAGAGGAGGGGTCAGAGAAAGAATAATGCCACTTGCTTGACCCTTGCCCCACTTTTAGTCACTTCCGTTGCTTCTCACAAGCAGACTGTGCCCTTTCAGGTGCTGATTCCCAGGTGGGTGGGCTTGTGTACGTTCTAAGATCTCATAGGTCTCTCCAATGGACTTTCCTGTGAGACTGGGAGTTTCTCCCACTGCCACAGCCCCCAATAGGTTTTCATAGACAGAGGTTTTGAGTCTCTATTTCCCCATGCTGGGACCCAGAGTTGCTCAGATTGTCCCCTCCCCAGTTGTTCCTCACAGTTTATCTGCACATGATTGTGGGATATCCTGCTTTGCCAGCCCCTGCCTTGTCCACCCCATCTGCTGCCAGCTGCTGCCTTGTGATGAGTTCTCTCTACCCTGGCTGCCTGTCTTGGCCCCTCCTACCAGTCTGGATGAATGTTTGTTCTTTAATTCCTTACTTGTCAGACTTCCATACAGTTTTATTTTCTGATAGTTCTGATTGGTTGTTTTTAAATTGGTTGTTATCCTTCTTTTGGTTGTGTGAGGAAGGGAACTGTATCTGCCTATGCCTCTACCATGGTCAGAACTCTCTTCTGGTAATTTAAAAATGAGCTGGAACAAGCTCATTAGTGTTCCTGAGAGCTGGGGTGGAGTGTGAGGAGGAGACTGAAATCGGGTCTTGGTTGCTAAGGCTCTCCAGGGAAGGGAGGGGATGGGACACACTTTCTGTCAGGCTGGAGGATTTGAATCCATCCTCTCTCTCCCCTGCTCTCTCCTCCCCTGAGTTTGTTGGGATTTTGAACTTGGGACAGTGAAGTGAGTCACTCTAAAAGATCTGTGGATCATGTTACATGAGGGGGTTGATGGTCACTTGTAGCTATTTGCACTGACTTGTTTGTGGCACCATCCATCACTGGTTGGAGCCAACTGTGTTTGTTTTCAGGAGTGATTTCTGCTCTGTGAACAGGCCACAGGCTCATGAGTCACTGTCCTGATCCAGGAGCCCCGATCCACGCGTGGACCCCTCTGTCCACAGGACCAATGTAGGAGGCAAGAAATCCAAGTGATTTCCTTTCTGATTCAATTGTTTAATGCAAGGAGCCCAGAGAGCAAGTGAAAATCTTTTTTCAAAGTTTGGGAATTGAAGGGAACACTTCCATTTTGTATTCCAGGGAGTTTGAACCGAATAGGGCCCCCTTATATGTTGATGTGCTGGGGTTGGCTCCTCTTGGTGGAGGCCTTGGGAGATTGGCAGTGCATCTATCAAGCAGATGGGAGATTCTGACTCAGGTGTTCCATGTCTGCACCAAGCACCCTCAGGGAGGGACCTTTCAGCTGTCTGAAGCCCGAGGCTTTCCTGAGAATCCCAGCCAGAGAGGATGGAAGCGACTTACAACTTAGAATGTTCCTGGGTCTGGCCATGGAACCAGCATGCAGCCCAGAAAACAACCTGGCAGCTCTGAAACAAGGGAGGGGTTAGGATAAAATCTGACTCCAGTGTTAACAGACAGCCCCTATTTTAATCTTATGAGATTTTAAAGAGAATGTGGTTAGATCTTTTGATGAATTTAGGAGAGCAAGCATGTTTATGATCTGCCAGAAGATGGTTAGTTTATGTGGTGTTTTGTTCAGTCAGTACACACTTTAATGGACATCCTTCCTCCTCCTAGTTAACTGATTCTTTTTCATTAGGTTCTTAGCCTCCCTTGTGACTTGGAGAAGTCCATGGATGCTTGGTTGGAACAATGCTTTAGTGCACAAACTATATAGGATGGGTCGATTAGACTTTCCAAAGATGGCGGGACAGTGTCCCCCAGGCCACATGCTTTTCTTCAGAGTTACCTTGTCATTCCCCCACCAAGCTGGGTGTGATCTGTTTTTTCCACCCTTTCAAATCCTTGTGTCCCTGGTGATACTTGACTATGGAATAAGTTGGGAGGAATGCTGTCCCAGAACCTCTACTTTCCTTCATTTGGGAGGCAGCTTGTATAAGCATTGTCACCACCTAGAGACTGTGGTGCTGGGAGAAGGCCAAGGAGGCAGCAGGCTGACACAGGGGCACCTGCACAGGGACCAGAATGTCTCCACAGGCCAGCCTACACCCCATAGTCAGGTGGGAGCTGCCTAGGTGAGCCTCTCTCCATCTCCTGACCCTAAAAACCTTTAGGTCACTAAGGTTTTTAATTATGTTTTGGAGGGAGGGGATGTTGTAATTCAACCACAGAAAACTAAAACACAGGATTACCAAGGAAATTAATTATTAATTATATTAAAATACAGGTTATAATGGTTAATTTTATATGTCAACTTGACAAGGCTTTGAGGTGCCCAGATACCTAGTTAAACATGATTCTGTGTGTGTCCATGAGGGTGTTTTTGGATGAGATTAGCATTTGGATTGATAGACTGAGTAAAGCAGAGTGGCCTACTCAGTGTGGGTCAGCCAATCAGTTGAAACTCTAAATAGAACAAAAAGTCTCCTAAGGATAAGTAAAGACTCTTCCTGTCTGCCAGCCTTTGACCTAGAACATCAGGTTTGTTTTTTTTCTGCCTTGCGACAAGCTAAACCACTGGCTCTCCTGGGTCAGCTTGCTGACTCACCCTGCAGATCATGAGACTTGCCATCCTCCATAATCACATGAGCCAATTCTTACAGTAAATCTCTCTGCCTCACACCCTACACACATCTTATTGGTTCTGATTCTCTTAAGAACCCCCTTCCCTCATATGCAGGTTACATCAACTGAAGAACTCTTTAGGGTTTAGAGATTACTAGTTTAGAGCAAATTCAAAGCAATCTGTCTCTATATTGAAAATCCCATTATTTCAAGAATGTTATAAAAATGGGATATAGAGTATCACCATTTGGAGATTGACTTTTTTACTCAGAATAATTCCTTGGATAGTCATACAAGTTGTTTTATGTACCAATAATTCATTATTTTTCATTGCTGAGTAGTACTCAATGGTGTGATATTGAGATTTATAATATGAAATATTTATTTGGTCTTTGTCCTCACTTCTGGCACAGACCTCCTAAAACCCTGGGAATTTCCTATATGATGAGAGGTGTTCTTTATGTGAATGAGATGACTTTTGGACCTAACTTCTGGATGGGGGCTGGATGCCAGGAGGGCCAATCATGTGATTAGACAGTTGGAACTTTCAGTCCCTCCCCCTGACCTTCAGGGAGGGGAGAAGGGCTTAGGGTTGAGTCAAATACCAGTAGCCAATGATTTAATCAATCATACTTATGTAATGAAACCTTCAGAAAAGCCCAAAAGGAGGATTCTGAGAGCTTCTGAACCCCTTGAAACATGGGGAGAGTGGTACTCTGGGAGAGGGTATGGAAGCTTCCTGCCCTTCCCCATACCTTGTCTATGCATCTCTTCCCTGTGGCTGTTCCAGAGTTACATCTTTTTATAAGAAACCAGTGGTCTAGTGACTAAAATGTTTAAGTTTTATGAGCTTTTCTAACAAATTAATCAAACAAAAGGAGGAGATGGTGGGAACCTCTGATTTATAGCCAGTTGGTCAGAAACACAGGTAACAACCTGGACTTGTGACTGGTGTCTGGTATGTGGCAAAGGTGTGGGGAGGTACAGCCTTGGGAGACAGAGCCCTTAACCTGAGGAATCTGTTGCTATCTCTTGGGAGTGTCAGAGCTGAATTAAAGTGGATACCAGCTCTAATAAAGTGGTGACAGAGAATTTCTTGTTCTATTACCTATCCCCTACCCCATGTTAGAATATGGTAATCAGAATTATTGCATGATGTGGATGGACCACAATTTGTTTAAGCATTCTCCTGCTGAAGGACAGTTGGGTTATTTCCAGTTTTTGACTATTACAAATAAAGCTGCTTTAAACATTCATGCATGTAAGTTCATTTCTCTGGAATAAATCCTCAAGAACACAATTTATGGGTTGTATGAGAAGGAGTTGCATATTGAGTTTCATCAGAAATAGTCTGTTTCCCAGAGTGGCTATTCCAATTTTCATTTCTACCAATATATTTTCTGTTAAATGAAATGTTATTAAATTATTTGGAGGGATAGGAGGGGTGGATGCCATTCTAATAGGGCAGAAGAAGGGACCCTTGGATATGGAAATGTTTAGTATCTTGGCTACAGTGATAGACACACTAATTTATGTATGTGACAAAATTGTATGAAACTAAAAACATATGCAAATGAATACATTTAAAATGGGAAATTTGAATATGATTGCTGGGTAATCTCAATGTCAATTTGTGATATTACATTAAAGTTTTGTGATATTACATTAAAGTTTTGCAAGATGACAGGTTTGGAGAAACAGAGTAAGAGTAATTGCATATAAATCTACAATTATCTAAAAATAAAGAATTGATTAAACATAAATTAAAGAAAATATATGGTATTAATGAAAAATAAGTCTGTTATCTGCTATTAAGATTTAGGCAAATGTTGTTGCTTGTTTTCCTGATTTGGGTGGCCAAGTGTTAGTTGCTAAGACACCCATCCACCAGTAATTCAGTCCTGTCCTGAAGGCCATCTTTTCTGCCCCACACCTGTGACAGAGTTCTTCAAACCTAGCCCTTCAGCCCTTCAGCCCTTCTTCAGCCCTTCTCCAGCCCCACTTTAGGAAATAGAAAAGTGAGTTGGGTAGAATTGAGAGAAATTCATCGTGGGCAGCTGGACACTCCAGAGAGCTGTGCCCTGCACAGAGGGGAGATGTTGCAAGGGGTGGTGTGTGTCTGGGAGAAAGGAGACCCAAGTCAGCATCTTCCAAGTGGGTGGAATCCTTTGCACAGCAGTACTTAAAAACCAGGAGTGGAAGTTCACTCCAGACCCAAGAAGAGGTGGCTTTGCAGTGTCTCTGGGGCTGAGCCATCAGACCTCCTAGGCTTGCATTGGCAGAGATTACTGATAATAGCCAATGATGTTGAAACTTGAGAGGAGAAAACAAACTTTTAAGAAGTGCTAGGGCCAGGTCAAAAGTTCAGGGCTGACGTGGCTTAGGGCTGGCAAGAGTTGCATTCTTTGGCTCATTTGCCTCTGACATTTGGGAAATGGGGCTCTGTTAAAGTTCCCAGAGTGCTTATTATTAAGTACCACCTGTGTTCCAAAGGCCTGAGGTGGCAGTTTCCCTCCAGGAAAATGTTGACCTTTCTGATAGACTATCTTATGACCAAAAGCTTTGCAGCATTAAAATGTGATCTGTCTCACTAGGCTATCATATGAAGCCTATAAATAACTCCAGAAATAAGATCCTATGACAACATTTTGCTGTTATTATTTAAAACAAATATTGGTTATTTCTAACCAGGCCAACAAGGAGGCTGTTGCTCTCCAAAGCCTCTTATTTCCCTCAATCTGACCTGGGAAATGGGGCCTTTAAAACAACTTGGGTGGTGGAGAGAGGTCCTGGCAGACTACCTCTCCTTTTCAGACCGTGGCTGACCCAGGGATGGAGATTCTCCTCTAGCGATTTATGTCCTGGGTATCTTCCTGAAAAGCTTTCTCTGCCTTAACATTTTTGTCTATACATGACAGTTTCTCTCCCAATAAGTCTGCCCTTGGAAGAACTGTGGAGAGCCTGAGCTTTCCCCTTCCCTGCAAGCTGACAAGTTAGCATGCAGAGGATAGGAGACTCCTGACTCAGGGACAAATGACGGTTTGTTACTTATAGCTTCCACAGCATCAAGAAGGTCAATGTTTTTAGGCTGGGTCCCTGAGCCCTAGTCCCCATGTAAATCCCCTATCCCCTGGTTCTGAGGGTCAGGTGATGTCTGCACATACCATGGGTGGCACTGCAGAGGGAGCCTGAGCAGAGGGCCTTCTGATCTACAGTGGCATAATCTTCATGACATTGAACAGTTAGCACATCTGCTGTTGGTGTCAAATGAAGACACTCTTTCTCTCTCCCAGAAGTCTTTGCACAGATAGTCTGAAACAAATCACCTGCTTCCTAATTTGTGCAGAGTTGCTCAAGATTCATGGAGAATTGTCTCCCAAAGGGCCATAGACTAAGTTCTTACTTAGTAAAAATTTTTCTGAATTAACTTGTTCTCCCAGTTCTGCAAGTGATGGCCCATTTTTACTCCTACTATAACAAGCCACATGGCTTCATGGGTGGCCACAGAGTGGTGTTACTGGTTCTCCCCCAGGAAGCCTGTGCTGTGGCCTGGGGAACATGGTCAGCTGACAGCCTCCACCTGCAGCACCTTTGGGATCCATTGCAGGCTATAGCTGGGCCCAGGAGCTCCTCAGGCAGTCCCGACTGAAGCCTTAAGACAACAGGTCAGTAGAGTATCATTTCTGCCCAGTATGGAACTTCTGTAACCTACCTTTGCAGGGAGCTTCCTTTGGACTGGTTAAGACTTTCTCCAAGCTGCTGTGCAGTCTGAGGTGCTCCCTCTGTGCACTCTGCATCCTCCTCCCTGTTCTGTCAGAGGTGTGGGCCTGCATCAAGGTATGAGGACTTTATTTCTCTGCATACTTGTGCTTCTTCTTCCCTTTATCTCACAGGTGATACTCCAGGTAAATCTTGTGCACTTTGAACTCTGAATTGAAGACCCAATGGACACATTTGATTGGACCAGCCATTGAATTGCTCTTGGAAGAATTATCTGAAAATCTGAGGTTGAGTGAATCTTCCTTCGAAACCCACGGTAGTTCAATAAATCTAAGATTCTGGGGTGAGGCCCTGAAGTGTTCCCCATTCCAGTGATATTTCAATTTTTAACTCCCATTTCCTGGAAACCTGTCCTTTAAATCCTTCTGGAAGCCAGAGGCAAACTTTGCTCAAAAGTAGGCCCTTGTTTGAATTTACAAAGAGTTTCTGTTGGCTCTTGTTTGTGTTGAAGGCTCAGCTCAGAGACTGACTCCCTGAATAGTCCTCCACCACCTTCCTCTCTGTCACTCTTTTTTTATGTTTACTTGTTCATAAATACCTGCATCTTTTATGGGATGTTAAACTTTATGACTGTAGAATTCATATTTGTCCCCAGTGACTGGAGTAAGGCCTGGCACATACTGAGTGTTAATAAAAATTTATCCAAATGACACATATTCCAAATTATTAATTTGCTACATCCTGAGCCTAATAATGGTTCCAACTCAAATTCCCTCCTCCTAACACTCTCAATTCCTTCTGCTCACTGCCACTCAATTAGGCTCAGGGAGTTGTCCTATAAAACGCTGTCATCATTGTCATTACGCTGCTATCACAGTATCACTTGTAACTCCTGCCAGTGAAAAATAGCAGTAGTAACTTCCCAGCTGTGACATTCAAGAGCTGTGTGCAACATACAACAGCATTTTTAGACTCCAGAACAGGTTTATATGCTTCTACGTGGGCATCATTCCAGCTCTAACTGTGTTCAGCAACAGACTTTCTTTGTAGCCACCTCTGGGAAAACCCACAAAGATGAGAGAGTCCCCCTTGGCCTGAGAAACATCCCCAGGAGGGGAAACAGTTGGAATTGCTGGAATTCTTAATTTGTTGCTGAGACATGAGAACATTATTTGATCATCTAATGGTCATTTCTAAAATCACGATGCTCCAGTTTGCTTCCTTTTCCCCATCATTTCTGGAATTGGCTCTAATAATTTCAGAATGTTCTTATGTTTCTTCAAGCCAACGTTTCCTAAGTATTTGCTGTTCCTAGACAGTCAAAGTTTGGCCTATTTTGCAAATGAGGATGGCAAGTCCAAGTTGTTCATGCTGGTCCAGGAACATCTACTCATCCACAACCTCAAGGCTTGATTTTAATTTAGTAGCTGCAAGAATACTTCTTGACATTGTCTGCATGTTCAAATAGTTACCTCGCCGCTATTTCTCTTCCTTAACTACAACCAGTAAGCCTGAGGTTAGGGTGATTGTTAGTGAAAACAAGGGGCAATAAAGGAGTAAGATGGCACTGTGCCACATAAAATGATTTCACAAGTAACGGGTACACTTGCTCAATAAAATGCCCTTCCCAAAACCAGCCATTATGTATTTCCACCTGCTGCTGTTGTGATCCTGGAAAAGAGTCCTTACTTACCTTTTCTGTATTATAGGAAATAACACCTCTCAGCTCACCCTCACCACTCCCTCTTACAGCTCCCTGATGGCCATTTTCAGGTTTTGGATCCTTAATTTTGTCTTGTTTCACTACCATGATCACTACTAAGATGTTTGTGTTTAATTTTTTCTCTGAGTTTACATCAACAGTTTTAAACAGAAATGTGATCATACTGTATGAATCCTTTAATGTTTTTTCTTTCTCCCTCAATATTTTGAAAGAATGTTCCCATTGCTAGAGATCTTCAACATATCAGTTTTATTTGTTGTAAAGTACTTATTACAGTATTATACTGCCAGCCATAATTTATTTGACCATCTCCTATTTTTGATATTTAATGATGTTTTAAAAATTATAGTTTTATAAGTAATGATACAAAGAATCCCATTTGATATTAATCTTTGTGTTCTTGTCAGGATCATCTAGGCTTGATAAGCAGATAACATACAACCCCCCCCCCACCCCAAACTTTGGTGACTTAACACACACAAGACCAACAAAGGGTGGCTGGGGCTTCACTACTCATAGTCACTGTTGATGGAGCTAAAGAAGCTCCAGCACTACCACCAGTTCCCTTGCCCCCCAGTTTGCTTCAGGAGAGCTCAGAGCCAAGGGAGAGCCCACACTTGTCTTCTGTGCTCAGCACATGCAATGCTTTCATCACTTCTTCTCACAACCCTTGGTCTCAGCCAGTCCCAGGACCCAGTCAGCCTGCCCAGAAGCTAGTTGTTACTCTTCTAGGAGCCCAGAGGAGAAGAGGGCAGGATGTAGGGAGCTATGATAATATCCCCCCTGCACAGGGTATGAGTTTTACTTAGGATTCATGTTCTAGAAAGGGAGTGAGTTTTGCCAACTTTTTTTTCCTAAGAAGCTTATAACATGTTTATCATCCAATTAGCTTGTTTTCTGTCCCTGAAAAGCCTCAAATGTTACCACTTTACGCACCTTGCTGATCTAAGAGGTGAGAAATGCCATCGTATTGTTTCAGTTTGTATTTCTTTTTTTTTAAGATTTTACATATTTTTAGAGAGAGGGTGAGGGAGAGACAAAGAGGGAGAGAAATATCAATGTGTGGTTACTTCTTGTATGCTCCCTACTGGGAACCTGGCCTGCAACCCAGGCATGTGCCCTGACTGGGAATCGAACCCAAACCAGTGACCTTTTGATTCACGGGACTGTGCTCAATCCTCTGAGCTATACCAGTCAGGGCTCAGTATGTATTTTTTTCATTACTACTGGGAGTATAGGGTTTTTAAAATATGTTTATTATTCATTTCTATATTTACAGGAGGCCAATAGATTTACAAAAAATTAACCTGAACATTCTCTGAAGATCCCTCTGTTGCCCACTTCAACTTTAGACATGAAAATGTCTTAAAATATCCATCACAATTGATTCCACTCTTCATTGTTTTTCTCCATACAGTAATTTGAGTCTTCACCCTAGCATGCAAGTCTGCCTCAGAGATCTTCCTGCACCTTATAACTCATGATGATTGTGGGTCCTCTAGCTTCACCAAGCCATCAAAAATAAAATGGCTAACAGACCACCCACTTCCTGTTGTTTGGGTCTTGTCACAGGCATGTTCAGAAAACTTTTCCAGGCAGTTCTCTGTTGGGAGTAGGGTGGGGTGGCTCAGAGGAAAGATTTTGTTGATGCTCCATGAGAACTCAATAGAAAAAGAAGCTGAAAAGCAATAATATAAATGGAGCCAGAGCTTCCATTCCAGAGGAACTGCCTGACATGCCTTATGTCTCAAACCTTTGAGTGTTAATCTAAGACAAAATGACCTTTAGACTTGGCTTAAGCAATCTTATGCTTCCAAAGCTGTTTTCAAAGCTAATAAGAAAGCAGTTATTATGATTACTGAAAATTAAAAACATTGTTTAGAATTAACATCACTATGGTATGTTATCTGCACCAATATGAATGTCTTCCTTTTATTGATGTAATTGTTCTCCTTCCTTTTCTCATTAATATTCCTCACCTTTACCTTCTGATAGGAGCATTGTTTGGACTTATGCCTAAATTAATGATTCCCAAAGAGCTATTCTTACTGATCTTAAATAAACACTTATTTGCCTCTCACTTTGAAAGGGTATTTATTTATTTTACTTTATTTTCATTGTTATTGAAACATATGTGATGAAGTAGAACTCAGAATCTTCTCACACTGTGGGCAATTCATTTCAGAGGGGCTGTCCTTGGAGGGAATGCTCACTTCCAAGGTTGCAGCCTGTCAGGAACTCTCACACCTGCTTCTCCAACAGGCAGCCCTGGGAGCCATTGTCTCCACCTTCCAGAAGCACAGTTGTCAAAGGGCTGCAAAGATAGCTACCTTGAAGACCATCTCTTGTAGAAGAGCCACTGAGTTATCAAAGGAAGGCTTCAGAGGTATCATTTTCTGTAAATTGGCTGAAATGTCTGCAAAGAATTCCCTAACTGGGATTGTTGACAAACCCAAGAACTTAGAAGATAGAACTCTGAGAGATTAATTATCACTGAACAACCCAAGGATGAGCGAAACCACAGACTGATCTAAAGGCCAACCAAATGGACATAGCAATCATTTCCAAGCACACCTGGACTATTTGTAATAATTAAGCATGTCCTAATCAAGAAGCAAGTGTTTACTATCCATGGAGCTAGTACTTATACAGACATGATTATCTGACTATAATGAAGTTAAATAAAAAAAATCAGTTAGTATATACATACACACAAATATATGCATACATTTATGTGTAAAACATTGTACATGAAAACTTTTGGATGTAGCTAAGCTAGCACCTGGAGAAAAATGTCCAGTGTTAAATATTTGTATTAGAGGAGAAAATGCTTAAATTTAGTGGGACCAGAAACAGTCTTATCAAGAGAGAAAATAAACCAAGCAAAGCCAAAAACTGTACAAGGAAGGGGTAAAAAAAAAAACAGAGCAAAAACCTGTGAAACAGAAAACAAATATAAAATAGAGAGAATCGATAAATATAGCAGCTGATTATATAAAACAATAAATAAAATAGACAAAGTAAGCCAACATAGATGGAAAGGAAAGAGTGAGGAGGCACAAATAAGCAATAGTAGGAAACAAAAAGGCATGTACCTATGGATAGAGTAGGAGTAGAAATTAGAAGTGTACTAAGAGCAACAAAAATAAAAAAACCATAAAAGCATAAAGAGAAGGATAATTACCTCTGAAAATGTGATTTGGCGAACTCAAAAACAAAATGGATTTGAATAAACCTTTAATGGTTAAAGAAATGTTATTAGCAGTTTAAAAGTCTCCTCTGCTTAGTATTATACACAAAATGCCAGAACTGGACCCTTTTAAAGGAGAATTCTGCCAAACAGTCAAGAAACTGTTATTCCAACATGATACAGAATGTTCCAGAGAGTAGAAAGGAGGCACTGCTCTCTGACGCATTTTCTGAGGCAAGTTTACGGTTTATACCAAAGTGGACAAAACAGCATGAGAAAGGAAAAGATTAGTTTTCCTTACAAATGTGGACATAAAAATCCTAAATGAAATTAGCAAAGAGGTTTCAGTAATATGTAAAAATAAATAAATCATGACAAATGTGAGTTACTCAAGGAATGTAAGAATACGTTTGAACACCGATTTATGTAATTCACACCTTGACAGTTTAAAATTCTACATTAATTCATGGAACACACTTATAGGAAATTGGGAATAGATATAAGGTTTCATAACTTAACAAACATCTACAAAAAACCTGTATCCTAGCATCCAATGGTCTGTTTTAACGCTTTTTAACCAATATTTTACTTGAGTACCTTACTATCATAAGGTATTAAAAGGAAATAAGAAGTGCAAGAATTTCCAAAGGGGAAGCCAAGCTGGAATTATCTATGATAAAAATATTGTTTACACAGGAAAATTCAAGGGACTCTATAGACAAATGATTAAAATCAATGAGGGTGTTTAGCCATGTCTGGACACAATATTGTTGTGAAAATAACTCACACGCGGAAGAGATGGTGGAGCACGATCCTTTATTACGCACGCAGGCTGAGAGGAGAAACCCCAAATTCTGAGCCCCGAACTCTGACCTCCCAGGGTTTAAATAGCCCCAGGCTTCCTGCCTATGTGGCGAACCAAGGTTACAGAAGCCCAAATGTGGAAGTTAGGTCTAGTTACCTTATTTGGCTAAAACAAAGAACAAAGCACAGGGGCTCAATATGGAAGCACAGGAGCTCAACATGGTGGTTGCCCAGCACATTTAGCCACGTCTGGACACAATATCAGTATACAAAAATCAATGTGCTATCTATAGCAACAGGCCATATAAAATGTAATTTAAGCAATATGCCATTTATAGTGACAACAAGAATATATGGTTACTATAAATAACTCTAACAAAGCTATGAGAGGTCATTATGGAGAAAATTGCAGTGTTTCTGAGTTACGTAAAAGAAGATGAATAGATGAATACATGTAGAATGTAAGTTGTTTATGGATGGGAATATTCAACAGCACAAAGATGCCCATTTCTCCCAATTAATCTAAGAATTCATTGCAACTTCAATTACTATTTGATAAACATTTTGGGGGGAATTTAACAAGCTGATCAAAACTTCACATGTAAGAAGAAATGGCAAAGGATAAACAAGATTAATCAGGGTAGGAGCATTTGCTTACCAGATATTTGGGTTTTCTATAAAGCTATAATAATAAACAAATAGGCCAAAGGATCAAAATAGAGAACTTAGACTCAGACCTACACATATGTAGAAAATTGATATATGACAGAGGTAGCCTTCCAGATGCTCTGGATTGATGCATAATTCAAGCAACATGGATGGATTAAATGTTGGAAAACATTAAATTTGCCTCACACTATAGTCAAACATAACTCCAGGCTGAATAAAACCTAAATGTGAAAAGAAAAATTAAAAACAAATTGAAGGTTCTATAGAAGATATTTATAATCTGAAATTTAGCAAGGATTTCCCAAAAGACAAAAGGCAAGAAAAAAAAAAAACTTAATCTAATCTATTTGACTGTATTAAGGTTAAAAACAAGCATTAGAAACAATATTAAAAAAGTGAAAAGATACAGTTCAGTCTAGGAGATATTTGCAAACATATAAATGACCAAGGATTAGCACTCAGAATATATAAAGAATTCTTTTAGCTTCTAAGAAAAAGCAAACAACCCAATGGATACAAGGCAATCACAAAGTTAGGTAGATGATTCATGGGTTTTATTTTATTTTTTCTATCATTTTCTATATGCTTTACATTAGGAACATCTTTTGTGATCTTTTTCAAATACTGTATGAGAAAAACCATCAACAAAATAAAACCTTTTTCACTCCCAATTAACTAAACAATATGTAAGATCACAAACACTTTTTTTCGAACTTCACCTCCTACAAGATAAATATTCTCTTTATTATTTTACTTTGTACTAAAAGTTTGACTTTTAAAAAATATACAAGATTTTTATTGAGATATAATGAATAGATCACAAAATTCACCCTTTTAAAGTGCATAGTTCAATGTTTTTCAGTATATTCATAGAGTTGTGCAAGGCTGTCTAATTTTAGAACATTTCATCATTCTAAAAAAGAAGTCTGTATCTATTTGAAGTCACTCCCACTCCTCCCTCACCCAGTCCCAGCCCATGCAACCTTCTATACAATCTCTGTGGATTTACCTATTCCAAAAATTTAATACTCAGAGTCATACAAATATCTGGCCTTTCGTTTCTGATTTATTTCAATGGACATAATGTTTTCAAGGTTCATCTTTGCTGTACTGTATGCCAATACTCTATTACTTTTTATTGCCAAATAATATCTTATTTTGTGGATATGCCCATTTTGTTGATACATTTATCAGTTGATGGATATGGGGTTATTTCCACTTTTTGGCTATTGTGAATAATGCTGATATAAACAGTCACTTGCAAGTTTTTATGTACACATATGTTTTCAATTCTCTTGAATATGTAGCTAGGAGTAAAATTTCTTGATCATGTGGCTACTCTGTATCTGCCATTTTGAGGAACTTTCAGACCAGATTGTTTTCTAAGGTGGCTATACCATTTTTTATTCCTACCAGCAATGAATGAGGGTTTGAATTTCTTTCTTTTTTTAAAGATTTTATTTATTTATTTTTAGAGAGGGAAGGGAGGGAGAAAGAGGGAGAGAGAGAAACATTAATGTGGGGTTGCTGGGGGTCGTGGCCTGCAACCCAGGCATGTGCCCTGACTGGGAATGGAACCTGCGATGCTTTGGTTCCCAGCCCGTGCTCAATCCACTGAGCTACCAGCTCAGCTAGCTGGCTGTAGAGAAATCCAGCTAGGGCTGAATTTCTCTACAGCCTCATCAACACTTGTTCTTGTCTGTCTTTTTTATTTTAGCCATGCTAGTATGTACGAAGTGGTATTTCACTGTAGTTTTGATTTGTCATTTACCTAGTGATTAGTGATGTGTTTATTTGCAGTTTGTATATTTACCTTGGAGAAATGTCTACTGAAATCCTTTGCCATCTTTTAAATTGGGTTGTCTTTTAAATGTTGACTTTCATCCTTAGCAGATGAATGATTTGCAAGTATTTTCTGTACTCTGTGGATTGTCTTTCATTTTCTTGATGGTGTTATTTAAAGCACAAACATTTTCAATTTTAATAAAGTTCAATTTTCTATTTTTTTGTGTTTATTTTGTGATTTTGGTGTTATATCTAAGGATTCATTGTCTAATCCAAGATCAAAAAGATTTATACCTATATTTTCTCCTAAGAGTTTTATAGTATTATCTTTTCCAGCTAGATCTATGATCAAGTTTGAGTTAATTTTTATATGTGGTATGAGGCGAGGGTCTGACTTCATTTCTTTGTACGTTGATGTTGAGTTGTTTCCGCCTTGGTCAATAAAAAGACTGTTATTCCCCTACTAAATGCTGTTGACACCCTTGTTGAAAATAAATTCACCATATATAAGCATTTATTTCTAGACTCTTGATTATATTCTAATCATCTACATATATATCCATATGCCAGGACCACACTGTTTTGATTACTGTAACTTTGTATTAAATTTTGAAGTTGGGACATGTAAGCTCTTCAACTATTTCTTTTTCAAAAAAGTTTTGATCATCCAGAGTCCTTCGTATTTCCATATAAATTTTAGGACCAGCCTGCCACTTTATGCAAAGAAAAGACACCTGGGATTTTGATGGGGATTGAATTGATAGAGCAATTTGAGGAGCATTGCCATCATAACAATATTAAGCTTTCTGATTTATGAACATAGGATGTCTTTCCAGTTATTTTAAATTTCCTTCAATGGTGTTTGTAGTTGAGAGTGTAGAAGTCTTTCACTTCTTCTGTTAAACTTGCTTTCTTATTTTTGATGATACAGTTGACTCTTCAACAACTTAAGGGGTGGAGGCATCAACTACCCTCACAGTCAAAAATCCATGTATAACGTAAGTTGGCACATCAAATATGTGGAAAATCTGCATATAAGTAGACCCGAGCAGTTTAAACCTGCATTGTTTAAAGGTCAACTGTACTTTAAATGGCATTGTTTTCTTCATTTTCCTTTTGGATTGTTCATTGTTATTGTATAGAACAACAATTAATTTTACATATCTATCCTGTATCCTGTAACTTTTCTGAATTTATTCATTAACGTTAACAGATTATTTTATAGGTTACTTAGAATTTCCTATATACAGGATCATGCCATCTGTGTTGTTTTTGAAGATACTTTTTTAAATTTTTTTATTTTTGCTTTGTTTTGTTTTAGCTGAGCTGGCATTTTGATCCTTTCATGAAAGTTTTTGTAATTTTATTTTGATATACTTTCAAATTTATTGAGAACTTGCCAGTAAAATGCCATATCCATCACCCAGATTCACCAGAGTTTATCTTTTACTCCATTCGTTTGATCCATTCTGTGAGTGTGGTATATATACTATATAAGTAATTAACTCTTTTTTGAAACATTAGAAAAATCAATGGGTGATCTCATGCCTTTCTCTCCCTAAATGTATTAGTCTGTTTCCTAAGAAGAAGGGCCTCTCTTACATAACCACAGTACAGTTACCAAGATCAGGAAATTTAGCATCAATTCAATTCTGTCTTCTACGCCACACTCTAATATTCAGATTTTGTCAATTGTCTCAGTGATCTCTGTAGGTTTCCCCTGAGCTCTGGGATGTAGTTCAGGGTCACCCCATTGCATTTAATTATCAGCTCTCTTGAGTTCCCCTTTAACCTGGAACAATTGTTCAGCCTTCCTTTGTCTTCTGTGACACTGACATTTTTAGATTCTAGATTTATTATTTCACAGACTGACCCTCAGTTTGGGTGTGGAGTTAGATTCAGGCGATGCATTTTTCAGTAGCTGCTGCCAGTAACGTGGTGGCATGTGTCATCTCTCCTGACATTGAGGATGATAGCTTTGATTACTTGGCCAAGGAGTTTTCTCTACTGTAGAAGTAACTATTTTTGCCTTTGTAATTAATGAGTAATTTGTGGGAGATACTTTCAAACTTTGTAAAAACCCTGTCCCTCATTCAACTTTCACCTATGAGGTCTGACATTCAGTGATCGTTTCCTAATTCCATCTGTCTTTCTACAGTTACTAGGTGGCATTCTATAGCTCTCCTTCCTTCTCCATTTATTATTTTTTAATAATTTTTAATTTTTCAATTACAGTTGACACACATTATATTAATTTTAGGTGTACAACATAGTGATTACACATTTATATCACTTACAAAGTGTTCACCAAAAATCTAGTACCCATATGATACCCCACATAGTTATTACAAAGTTTTGACTATATTTTCTATCTTGTACTCTTTATCCATATGACTATTCTGTGACTACCAATTTGTACTTCTTAACTGCTTGTGTGAAGATAGTTTTACTTCTTTCTTTCCTATTTTTTATTTTTCTTGCTCAATTGCCCCAAAACAACATCTTTGTCTTTTTTTAAGAAGCTCACCTGAAGATAAACTAAGGGTAGCCTGATGCCTTGTGGACTCAGAATTGAAAGGAGCCTTAGAAATCATTAGTTTAACCATTCCTTTATTTATTAAATATTTACTCAGTGTTCACTATGGGGAAAATGTGAGAAACACACAGAGAGAAGGGCCCTTCCCTCATGGGATTGACAATCAGGTGGCAGAGGCAGTAAAAGAAGTCAGCAGGTAAATAAATAAGAAGATTACAGATTTGATAAGAGTCTATGAAATAATCATGGTGATATGATAGAGAGTATCTCAGGATGAAGAGGTTGTATTACTTTATGTGCCATGCAGAGTAAGTCATTCAGCTCAACTCTTTATCTGCTCTACAGATTCTGTCTATAAACCCCCCAACAAATGCTTATCAGAATTGACCCTAAAACATCCTTGGAGAGGTAACCCATAAACTCTTGTGAAAATCCATTCTATTGCAAGTTTGTTTCTATTTGTAGAAAATTCCATCTGAGTGTTGGACCTGAATCAGCCTTTTGGCCAGTCCACTACTTGTCGGCTCTCTCCACTGGAACTTATGTTTCTTTTTTAAAAAAAGATTGAATTTATTTATTTTTAGAGAGAGGAGAAGGGAGGGGGAAAAGGAGGGAGAGAAACATCCATCTGTGGTTGCCTCTCATGTGACCCCCACTGGAGACCTGGCCCACAACCCAGGCATGTGCCTTGACTGGGAATCAAACCAGCGACCCTTTAGTTCACAGCCCATATTCAATCCACTGAGCTACACCAGCCAGGGCATGGAGCTTATGTTTCTGCATAACTGAGCACAGACAGTATCCCCCAAATAATCTACCATCCTGCTGGCCACCCAAGTGAGGGCTGTGCTGAGAAACAACAGATTGAGACTAATACTCATGACATTCTGGAACTGGTGTACTTATTACTACTCCAATTCACAGGTGGAAACCTGATGCTTGGAGAGGCACAAATACAGCCAGGAAGAGGTTTCCCAGCATCAACTCAGATTTACGCGAGCCTGAAGCCAACTCTCTGCCATGTCTGGTGTCCCAATATGCTGGAAGGAGTGAGAGGTGAGATCCGCTGTGCACTATGAACAAGAAACGCTAGAGCCCAGAGAAAAATGATTGATGTTTCGATTAAAAGGTATAACCTTGGACACAGTGACAGATGGAGAAATGCCAATAAGGCAACTCACACAGCTGCTTTTACTACTGAAGTGGAAAAAAAACACACAACAGAACTTGTGCTGTGGAACGGACCTCAGGCACTGAGGGAAGCCTGCCATTGCCCCATCTTCTGATGACTCATGGGTAGAAATGCACTACAGTTTTGAGTTTGTGGGTCTGATTTGTGACAAGCTGCTGAAGTTCCTCAGCAACGTAACTACTCACTCTATTCAATTAGACAGTTAAAATGTACTGATAAAGCATGAGAGGTTTTGTGAAACTTTTAAAGAGACTCAAAACTGAAATATAAGATTGTCAGTAGGTTAAAAGAAAAGAAAAGTAGCATATCATGTCCTTCCTTTGATGAATTAGATAGATTTGAACTTTGAAACTAAAGGAAACCAATTTGGTTTGTTTCTTCTGAAGCCTCGCTTACCTGTAAGTAATCCTTGGGGTGGAGAAAGTGAAAGCCCCAACCTGAGCCAGAGCCAACAAGGTGATGGCTTGAAGCAAAACCTGGGGCTGTGCATTGGGCTCACTGCTGAATGACATCAGCACACTGCTTAAGTAACTTGTGCCTCAGTTTCTTCATCTGTAATTGAAGACAACGACCCTTCTAGGGTTATTGTATATTGCGTTGTGACTATATCTGAATAAATACTGACAGATATCAGAGAGAAAAAAACTGCTCTGGAATGAAGAAGGTTCTGCCCAATTATGTGGGTAATTTGAAGTAACTATCCTAGAATTCCTCCAATTTCTTTGAGTTATTCAGTGAAAACATTTATTGTGCATCTATTTCTAGTATGTTCCAGACACTGTGCTAAGAGCTGTAAGTTATCTGCAGTCCTCCAACATTTTAAATCTGTTTTCAATGAAGATTATCACTCAAGCTCCCTGGATTTGAGAAGCCTGGTTTAAATGTACTTGTCAGAGGGTGATTGACATTTGGGGTAAGTCTGGACAGGAAGTGGATGTGCCTGTCCTCCTTGCCATCTGCATGGACCTCCTTTCACCTGGGACCTGATTCAGGGCCTTCACTGAGGTGCATTAGGGAATTGTTACCTGAGCAAGGATTGTCAGATTCTCTCCACCAGGACAGGGAATGTTGGCTGGATAATAATAGCTGTTTGAATAGAAGAGACATCCAGAGTTTTGGCTGTGTTTGAGGGGGTGCAGGCATCTCAGAGGACAGCAGACAAGCCACAAGTTAGCAGAAGAAACTCTTTGCAGAGAGGAGATCAGGAAGCCCAGAAATCACACAGAAACTGTCAGGAATCTGCTAAGGGCTGCTCTGTGAAAGTTTCAATCCCTGAGGGACCTTAGATACTCCCTGAGACTGAGAGTGAATCCTGTAACAACTGTCCTCTAAAGCTGAGCTACCAAACTGCCTTGTTTGAAGCAGAAACTTCTCCAGGAAGATTATCCTTGCTTTCAGGGAAGAAGAAAATCTATATATTGTCACAACGTCATTACTGATTTTTTATTTGTCGTGTATTCATTTTTAAAAGATTTATTTATTTACCTGTTCCCCAGTCAGTGTCCCCAGGTTCAGCCAACCTCCCTGGAGTACTGAGCACCAACTTGGCTGCTCCAGCCAGGTGCCTCTCCAACATGCTGTGCTTAAGTCACCTGAGGTCTTGTTCAAGTGTCAGCTCTGATCCTGCAGGTCTGGGCTGGGGCTAAGTCTGCATTCCTAACTACTCCTTGGGTTGCTAATGTCCCCAGCCCTGGACTCCGGGCACTCTATTCCCAGACACAGAGCTCTGCTGCCCCTGCTGAGGGTATCTCCCATGTGATGTGGGCTATCTGAAGTGGCTGATGCACTATGCCAACTGTCCCCTTCTCTGGGAAGAGCAGATGGATGTAGGGTAACTTATGACCTATGACACTAAATGATCCTGGAGGTCAGTACAGTGGACTGCTGGAGGACGTCAGCTCAGAGAGGAGTGCCCAGTCCTAGATCCTATGGCTACTAGCATGGGGACATCATTGACCTTGAGTTTGTTCAGTATTTGTAAGTTAAGGATAGAGATGCTAGGGTCAGGGGTGAGCAAGGGTTGTGTTGTGAGTATTAGAAGTATTGACACATGGAAAGGCAGCAGCACCCCATCATCCACTCATTTGTTTACTAACAAACATTATTGACAAGCTGTGTGGGGCAAGGAGAGTCAGGACACGGAGTCTCTTCCTTCAGAGACATCCACAGAGAACAAAAATGTTCTCTGACATAACCACCACACCTTGTGCAAATTTCGTAAATTTAACATTGATTCTCTGCTGTTATCTGCCTTGCAGCCTGTGTGGAGAATTCTCATATTGTCCAATGCCCTTCCAAGCTTCTCCCCTCTGGCCCAGATTTGGGCGACCTGGGACCCTGTCTCATGGATGGCTGTTTAGTTGTCTTGAGTTGGGAACAGTTTTCTGTCTGCCATGACCCCGAGAGTTTGGAAGATTGTAGGGCAGTTGTATTGTTGGGTGTCCGACATGTCCTCAACATTAGATTCAGGTGAGGCACTTCCTGCAGGAATGTTCCCTACATGGCCCAGGTCATCAGGCACGTGGTATCTCTGTCCCACCACTGATCACATGGATTTCCATCACTGGGTGGAGGTATCAGCCAGGTATCTCCACTAGGATGATCTTTTTGTCCTTCTGAAATGCAATGGGAGCTGAAGGAGTCAGGGGGAGAGTCTGCTATTGAGAGACTGAAAGAGGAATGGGGAAATTGCAGGGGAGGGGAGAGTGCCCTGTGGGCTTGCAGGATAGCCCATGGGGCAATTTAGCTGGGAACTGTAAGGCAGCCTTCTGCTGGACTGGACTCAGTCCCCGGAAACTGGCCTCAGACACACCTTATAATTCAACAAATAGGATAGTCGGGGTCATAGGTCTGTGTCCACTTCAGACAGGTTTGGGGCATGGGGTGGTGTGGTGCTGTGATCGTCTCACCTGGGACTGGTATGTGTGTGTGTGTATACCTGTGTGAATGTATGTGGGTATGTGTGCATACAGCCATATATGCCTATTTATGTGTGTGAGGTGTGTTTGAGTAGGAATGTGAGCAGATGTATATGTTGTGCATATGTGTATACATGAGTATTGAGCATGTGTGTATATGTGAGTGTGGGGGGTTAGCCTATATGTTCATGGGAGTATACATGCATGCATGTGTTTCTGTGTGTGTGTGTATATATATATATATATACATATATATATATATATGAGTGTGTACTATCGTGTGAGGGCATGTATGTGTGCATAAGTGTGTGAGCATGAGTATGTGTCAGCAACAGTGGCCCCAGGCAGGTATGTCAAGCCTCCTAAGTACTGGACCATCATGTTGGGAGGGCCCTACTTTCATTGCCCTGACAGATGCCTGATTCTCTGGCTCCATGTGTTCCTGCAGGGAGTCTGATGCCCAAGGGCACATGGATAATGGAAGAGAAGTCAGAGGTGCTGGTGCTCTGATACCATCACTGTAGGCAGCCCAGAGGCCTGGGAGGGAAGTCTGAGCCCATTGACCAGAGGGAGCTGTGACTCCTAGAGATGGAGGGGTGCCAAGGAAGTGGACAGTTGCCCTGACTCATGTGGAGGTGTCCTCTTTCCCAGACATGGAAGCTCCTTGTCTCCTAGCCTTCCTCTGGTAACCTGCCTGACTGCACAAACATCTGATTTTTAACATCTCCTCAAGGAGTGTGAAGGCAGCCTACACTCCCCAGCCAGGCCTACACTCCCCACCACATGGTGAGCCTTGGAAGGGTGCACCTAGGGCAGTCCTCAAACCCGTCTGCATCTCCAGTGAGGAGGACTTTTATAACCCTCTGGAGCTGTAGTTATGTATCTATCAACTATCCTTAGTGTATGTACAGAAAGGGGTGTTTGTGTACACACACACACACACATACATGCCCCTTTTCCTTCTGGTCTGTCACCTGGGCCTGGATTTGAGAATGCTTTCATCCCAATGAGGAGGAAATCTCTGTCAAGGACACCAGGTTCTGTTTCACAAGACTGACTCTGCTCTTCTGAGGGGAGCTCAGTTTGGAACCACAGTGGTCATGGAGGCTGCCTTTCCTGTGGGGTAGCTGTCACTCACCAAGGTGACAGAGTAGGCACTGTCCCATTTCTTTTGCCAGCCCTAGGTCCTGGCTTGGTGGCAATCCCTCTTCTGCTGGCAGTTTCCAAGAAGTCCCACCCACCTGGCCGTTGGACTTAGCCACTGCTCCTGCTGACTCTGCCACCGTCCACCCCACGTGTTTGTGGAAGTCCTGGCTCTCATGCTGCACGTGACTCGTCATCATGTGTCTCCCATTATCACTCAGCTTCCTTTGAACTTTGACTTAGTTGAGCCACCTTTTTTGAACTTGTCACTTATATAAACAAGTTGTTTATTAATGGTTTAGTCCTAAGGTGCTTGGAGTAGTGTACAGGGTATTGTTTAATTCAAATGTTGCAGTGAGAGCAATGTGGACAAGAAGGACAAAGAATCCCCAACTCTAGCAGGGACTGTTTCAGCAAGTGCTCGAGCTGTGCCTTCAGTCCATGTTTTCTGTCCCTCTTTATGCGCTTACATCCTAATGATTTTATAACACAGAGACCGTACACATCTCCTTCTCTAAGAGATGAAGTGTTGCTGGAAGTACGTCAGGGTTGCTAAGAAAATGAGAAGGAGAATGGGGAGGAAATCAAGTTGTGTGTATGTCAGTGTGTATGTGTGCATTTAAAAAAATCCATTTAAAACAATACACCTGTGAATTTGCTCTCCCCTCCCACTTGCTGAGCCAGAGAAAGGGTTGTGATTCAGGAGTCCTGCCAGCTGGTTCTGCCCAGCCCTTCCTCCTAGAGCCATCTGCAGCCTGATTGGCTAGATGAGTAGTAGCTATGTGTAAACAATGTCACCTATGGTCTTGTTCTACTTAGAGTTGTCACTGAGTGTCCTGGGGCCGTCCAAGAAAGGCTCCTTTCTCAGGGTGAGTGGAGCCACCCAGAGGGACAGAGTATGTTTAATGTAGAGTGACTGCCCCCAAGTGTCCTTCTGAGGGAAATGAGAGGAAATGGACTTGAGGTGCTGCAGACATCCAGACCTAAGGAAGAATGCTGTGTGAACAGAGCAAAGTGCCCCCAGCCTCCACTGCTAGAGGATGGCCAGGTGTCAAATGTCTGCACTCCTCTGTGGGACAGGAACTGCCTCATGGACTGGCCTGGTCCTTGCTGAGTGGTTGTTGCTCCTGGTCTGAACTACCTGTTAGAGGAGGTGCTGCGCTCTAAGGGACAAAAGGCTATTCTTTGCTGGAGCCTGGACCTGAAGGTCTGCTGCGTACCTTCCAGTGGATGATAAAAAGGCTCCTTCCCCAAGGAGCTCGCTCCTTTGGATGGATGCCACTCTGACGCTGTGCCCTGGGGCCTGGGCGAGCATACCTTGGGCCAGGTCTGTACCCCTTTGCCTGTGGTGAGCAGAAACACAGCAATGTTCCTTGGTGGCTCTGCAGACACTTTCCACACATTCATCCTCCACCCAAGTTGAAGGATGAAATCCTTAAAAACTTCAAGAGTGGGCTAAATTTTGCATCCCAGAATTTGGAGGGCTTAGCTGGTTTGCTAGCCTACCATCCTTCACCCCTGTCCTGGCCAGCTCAGAACAGCTCTGCTCATACCTTTCCTCAAAACCCTGTTTCCCCAAGTTCCAGGTTAATTTCATTTATTATAATTTTAATGCCCAGGAACCCTCTTAATTCTAACCATTCTTTTCTATGCCATCCATTCTTGATTTACAAATGTAGTGTCTTGTGTTGTTTTTCTAAAGATATTAATGACAATTTTTCTGAGGTTGTGTTTTGTTTTCTGACTTGACTCTATTTTCTGTGGTTTGATTTTTCTCCCTCCCTCCTCCTTGTCATCTCTCTTTCATATTGGAAAATTTCCTTAAATTCTTGAGAAATCCTTGTCTATTTATGTTAAAGGGAGAGTTAACAAAAAGCTGACTGTTGAAGGGACAGGCTGTACTACATGGGGGCTGCCCTGTAGAGACATGGTGGCAGGCTAATGGTGTGTTTGTGTGCAGATAGGAACTCACATCTCTTCTGTGGGACCCTTCCTTTCCCCCCAAGGTGAAGCCTGACTGCCGTGACTCTGAATTGGACAGGGTGGGGTTACTTGATATGCAGCAGAATGCTACATATGGCAAAGGGTTGGGTTGGATGGACTTACATGCAGGTGATGCTGCTGCAAAAAGCAGAGTGGGGTGGGAAGGCCGTTAGCTGGGGATTTGCAAAAGTGACTTGTTGGCTTGTAAGCAACACATTAATCCAGGCCTTTCTTTTGCGTCTTCCAACATCCCTGGTAAATCACATTCCTGGAATATTTTGGTGTTTTGTGAAGAATTTGGTTTCCTTTTGTTAGAATTTTCTGCAGGTTTATGGCCTATGGCTTCATCTAATCTACTATTACTCCATTTGCTTTATTTTTAAACACCTTATTGAGGTATAGTTGATATACTAAGTGCACATATTTAAAGAGTATGATTTGATACATTTATCATAGGTATACACTTGTAAAACGATCACCACAGTCAAGATAGCGAACAAATGACTCACCCCTGAGTTTCCTCATGTTCCTGCCCCCACCACCTCCTATCCCCTAGTAGTCACTGATCTTCTTTCTGTTGCTATAAACTGACTTACATTTCCTAAAATAAATGAAATCATCTAGCAAATGCTTTTCTTTGGCTTCTTTCACTCAACATAATTATTCTGAAAGTGATCCTCATTGGAGCTTATAACATATGTCTTTTTATTGTTGAATATTATGTTGTTTGGATGTTATTAGAGTTTATTGTCCACTTACATGCTCATGGACATTTAGATTGCTTCCAGTTTTTGTCTATTACAAATAAAACTGCCATGTTCACTCTGTATAAGTTTTTCTATAAACATATGTTTTCTGTTGTCTTGGGTAAATGCCTAGAAGTGAAATGGCTATATTATAAGGTTTATATGTTTATATAGGTTATAGGTTTAATTTTAAAGAACATATCAAAGTGCTACCCACAAAGATTGTGTCAGTGCAATTTCTACCAGCAATGTAAGCGAGTTCCACTTGCTCCACACCCTTAACATTACTCGATATGGTCTTTAAATTTTATCTGCTGTACTACTTGGTATGCTGTTGGTGTCTCATTATAGTTTTATTTTCATTTCTTTAATAATTATGGATGTTGAGTTTTTCGCATGCTTATTTGCCATCTGTTTATCTTCTTTAATAAAGTCTCTAGTTAAATCTTTTGCTTGTTTTTTGGTGGGTGGTTCTTTATTTTCTTATAAAAGTATATTATGTATACTAGTCTGCTTTATTTCTAAAATTATAAAATATTTCAAATATGGAGAAAATAAAAGGCAATAATATAAAAATTCTATAAGACTGTCACCGATATTTAATACATAATCACATGTTCTCATATTTGCTTTAAATGTTATTTTTAAAAGTAAAATGTTATTGATGAGAGACCATTGAAACCTTCTTCTTACCCCTCCCTGGTTCTCTTGTCTTTCTTTTAAAATGTAAACATTAATCTGAACTTGGTGTATATCCATATTTTTATACTATATACATAAACACACACAGAGCTAACAATTTTTTCATTTTATCCCTAAGCATATGCCTGTTTGGGGACATTATATTAATGTAATCATACATATTTGGTGTGACTTTTTCTCATTTTGTGTTGGTATGGTTCACTAATGTTGCTGTGTGTAACTGTGGATCATTTCATGATTGTAGATTTCTATCATATGAAGACAACACAATTGACTTCCTGCAGCATGATGGAAGGGCGTTTTGGTTATTTTTGTTATTATCAGCAATACTGCCAGGAACATTCTTGTATGTGTCTTCTGGAGCACGATTTTTAAGTGTTCCCCTCGGAACAGAGAAGACGGGCCACTTCACCAGTTAACACCAAACACACTTACAATTCTGCCAATGGTGAGGATATTTCTGTTATTTACATTCTCTCCAATACTTGAGATATCACATTTGATATTTTTGCCAATCTGGTAGGTGTAAAATGGTACCTCATGGTATCTTAGCACATTCTATTGACAACATACCCTCCTAGATATTTCTGTCTTCTGTCTTCCAGGTCCTGTGCTACTGTCAGCTCTTACAGAATATCTGTTTTATTCTCAGGATGCTATTAAAGCCTTCTCTTTCTCTCTGATGCTTTACAGAGTCTCTATCATATATCCAAGCATAGGGGATGATTTTTTAAAAAACAACAACTTATAGTGGAAGTTCATTGAGCTTTCTGGATCTGAATATTGTCGTCATTCAACAATTCTAGAAAATTCTCAGCAACCATCTCTTATAAATGTGTACTCTTTTCCATCATCCTTTATTTTCTTTCAAACTTGAATTTGGCACATATTAGATTTCACATGATCAACTTTTACTTTCACAACTTTGAACTACCTTTTGTTTTTCTTGTTTATTTGTTTTTCTGGATTATCTTCTGGATGACTTCTCTCTCCCAGCCCTCTCCCTGTTCTCTCCCCACTGAATATAATCTGATGTTTAGCTGTCCACAGGCTTTCATTTGAAACTTTTTCACTTCTAGAAGTTCTTTTGCTTTCTTTTCCAAAGCTGTGCAGATGTTACTTATAGTGTCTTATTCCCTGATCATATTTTCAGGCTTCTTTTAAAATTACTTGAAAACATAGTTATTACAGCACAATTGCCAGCAATGGGTATTCCTATTAATTTTTTCACAATTAAAAACCACACTTTATGACAACTTAAGAATAAAGGCAGGCTTTTCACATTAGGAAAAATGCTAAAAGTTTGCATTCCATAGTATTGAGAGTATCACATATGAACTATTATGTATCTTGTTGATTTTGTTCAAAAAGTTAGATTTTGTGGCCAGTAGGCCAGAAATACCATGGCTTCCCATAGAACGGAAAGAGACTCTCAGAATTCCAACTTTATGGAACTATCTAAGGATCACATTGTTTGGCGTTTTTAGGGCAATACGATTTACAGAACCTCTTTAAATTGTTTTTTATTTCCCCTAAACCAGATAGACCACACACACACACACATACACACACACACTCATAGGACATTAATTTTTTTATTAAAAAATTTTTAGTTATTTATTTTTAGTTATTTATTTTTAGACAGAGGAGAAGGGAAGGAGAAAGAGAGGTATAGAAACATAAATGTGACAGAGAAACATCAATGACTGTCTTGCATATGTGCCCTGACCAGGGACTGAATCTGCAACCCAGGCATGTGCCAGGACCAGGAATGGATCCAGTGACCTTTCACTTTGCAGGACGACACTCAACCCACTGAGCCCCACCGATCAGGGTCTCACAGAACATTTTAAAGAATGGCTTCCATCTCTAAAACACTATTTTGTCAAATTAAACCCAGATTTACCTTGGGCCAGATGTGAAAATCAGTAACGATAACATGGAATGATTAGATAGTCTTTACTATGTGCCAAGTGCTTTTCTACATGCTTCACACTCACTGATTCATGTCCTCCTGACAATAACCCTGTGAGGTAGGTATTATTATTAATCTTACTTTATAGATGAAGGAACTAAAGCATAGAGAGGTTAAGCAATGTGTCCAGTGTCATACAGGGAATAATAGAAAATCCAAGATGAGAAGCCTGGCAACGAGGTCCAGCATCTGTGCTCTTTTTTGTGATGATATACTCTTTTACATTTTAACCTCTTTGTATGCTTCTGAGTTTTGTAAGGGGTGTAGATAAGCATATTTAAAGTTTTAGTGATATCATAGAGGGCAGCACTACCTGGGAATTTATAGAGCTAAGTTATCAGAGAGCTTATCATGTTTTACTTTTTAATGCAAGAGGTTGTTGCTACATAATAGACACAAAATTAGCTTGAACTGCATGAAATTACCAAGAGTCAACCATTTTTTGGAGTAAGAAGATAGTAAATGTAGGTAAAAAATGGTTGACTCCTGGCAATTTTGTGCAGTTCAATCAAACACAAAATTTACATCCACTTGGTGCTCTGCAGTTTGCAGGAGTGTTTATGCCACTCTTTTCTTTGCTCGCTATAGTCTTGTGCAGTGAATGCAGATCTTGCTATGACCTCCAGGCTCCACCCTGTTTACAGAGGATGGAGTGAAGGCCATATTGGTGAAAAGTGTCCCAAGTAGTGCACAGCTGAGAGGGGACAGCATTCATCTTTAACTCAGGTTTCTGGAGAACAAATCTGTTACTCTGTTCCTCTTGTCACCTTGTTTCTGGTGCCTGACCAGTGGTTGCTAGTCAAGGGCCAGTGTGCAGGGGTTTTAGTCATTTCCTTTATAAGGATATGCTAAGTTCATCAAATAGAACTTCTTAGGCAAGTGAGCAACAAATATAAAAGGGAGGGTGCTGACTGGCTAAATCAAGAGCAACAATAACTCATCACCTACTGTTTTTTAATGTAATTTATTCAGCTGAAATTCACATAACGTGAAAGTAACCACTTTAAAGCAAACAATTCAGTTTAGTACACACAATGCTGTGCTGTCACCACCTTTATCTAGTTACAAAACATCTTCATCTCCCCCAGAGTAACCTTATACCTATCAAGCAGTCACTCCCCATTCTTTCTTCCCCAGCTTCTGGCACACAGCAACCTCTGTTCTGTCTCTATGGATTAGACTGAACATTTCACATAGATGGAATCATACAACTGTGTGTCTGGCTCTTTCCACTTAGCATGTTTTCTAGGTTCATCCAGTCAGCATAATACTTGTAATGTGTATTAGACTTCATTCTTTTTTTTAAATGGATGAATAATATAGCATTTTATGTGATTATTACAATTCGTTTATGCATTCATCCACTGATGGAAATTTGGACCTTTTGGCAATTGTGAGTAGTGCTGCTCTGAAAATGCATGTACATGTATCTGTTTTTAATTCTTTTGGGGTATATGCATAGGTTAAAATTGAGGTGGCATATGGTAACTTTATGTTGAAATTTTTGAGAGACTTCCAAACAGTTTTTTAAAGTAACTGCCTCATTTTACAATCCCAAAAGCAGCGTTTGAGGGTACTGCGTTCTCCACATTTTTGCTAATACTTTTTTTATAGCCATCCTAGTGGTTATGAAGTGTTATCTCACTGTGGTTTTAATTTATACTTCCTTAGTAACTAACGATATTGAGCATCTTTTCCTGTACTTATTGGCCATTTGTATATCTTCTTTGAAGAAATGTCTACTCAGCTACTTTGCCCATTTTTTAAACTGTTCCCTTTTTGCTTTTGAGTTGTAAGAGTTCCTCCTGTGTTTTAGATACAAGTCCCTTATTAGATATATGACTTGCAAATGTATCAAGCCATTCTGGTGGGTGTCTTTTCACTTTCTTGATGGTGTCCTTTGACATAAAAGTTGTTTGTTTTAATGAAATTTAACTTATCTAGTTTCTGCTTTGTTTTGTCATTTGTCGTTTTGCTGTTGTATTTGGGAAATTATTTTCTAACTCAAAGACATGAGGATTTATTCCTATATTTCCTTCTACTATTATTTTCTTTTACAATTCTAGCTCTTACATTTAGGTTTATAATTAATTTTGAGTTAATTTTTGTATATGATGTGAGGTAGGGGTCCCATTTTATTCTTTTTTAATTAATAAAAATGATATATATTTAAGGTGTACGACCTGATGATTAGACATATGTATACATAGCAAAATGATTCCTAGAGTCATGCTAATGAATATATCATCTCCCCACATAGATACCCTTCATGATTATTTGTTTTGATCTTCATGTGTTCCCCTTAAGTTGCAAATATTTTGAGAACAAAGAATATTTCTATTTGCTCAACACTGTTTCCTCAATCTCTTATACCATTTATGGTATATAACAATAAATGGAGGATTAAATGAGGCCTGGTACAAATCATTTTACCTTAAGAGTCAGCTTATAGTCTTTAAAACAGTAGATCTAAACCATATGAATTTTGTGAGCCTTCAAGTCTTATTCATCAAATTATATAATTTTTTCTCTACTGTAATAGTTTAGCTATATGATTATGTCTCCTTTAATAACTGGTCTAAAATTGGACAACTACCTAATTTTAACTTGAGAACTCCCTGGAAAAGCCTATGTTTTTCTGGCACATGGTACCTTTGAATCATTTCATTTTATGGCAGATCCAAAAATAATAATAAATAATAATCATTTTTCATAGTTGAAGACTTTTCAAACACCACAAATGACCATACCTTTTGGTTACCTCAGAGATAGATCATTTATAAATTGGCAGCCTCAGAAGTAATGGTGATTATATGATTGCAGCTTCCTTTGAAACAACCCAGAAGCATTCACATGGAAAACATCTTTATCTTTGTTTTATCCTTGTAAAGTAGGAAAGAGTAATTGTTTGTGTGAATTGGGATATTCTGAATGCTTCAGCTATGTGGTTTTAGTTTTACTGTGGTTACAGGCATCATAATGGGCCGTGCGAACCCTACAAGTACAATGTCTATCACATCAAAGTGTTGTTGTATTTGTTTCAATGGAGCCATTCTTTAATACAGTTTACATGAAGAATAATATTGACTTGGAAATATTTGGGCATGAAATATTATTTGATTTTTAGAAGAGTTGGAATGTTTTCCTTGAATTTATGTTTTTTTCTAATTGTTAACATGTATGGACCTGTGTTATTTTTCTGCTTTCAAAAAAGCTGTTTATTCTGGTAAAAAGCCCTTTTGTGCACACTAGGAAGCACATCACTTTATTTGACAGAGAGTGGTACACCTTAGAGGACATGTTTCAATGAATAAAATGAGGTTTCCATGTTATTCAAATCAGTAGAAAGAGAAGGAAATTTCTCATCCATTTTTTTTATATTTCACTAGTATACTTCATTATATTTCATTAGTATACTTTTAGTACCAAAATCTGACTTTAAAGAGAAAAAATAAAAGGGAAAACAGGATCAATTCCACTCATGGATATACATGCAAAATCCAAAAAACTATAAAATATTAGCAATCAAATTTAGAAGTAAATTAGAAAACAAATTCTGCTTGACCAAGTGTATTTATTCCAGGAATATAAAAATGATTCAATGTGTTTAGCAAACTCATTACATAAACACATTAAAGAATTATATAATTATATAAACAAATTTAAAAGTGACAGTTGAGTAATTTTTAGCTATTTTAACATAAGCTCTAAATAAAATAGAACTAGAAATAAGCTGCTAATGTATAATGATTATTTATCAAAAATCTACATATTAAATTGTTAAGCATATTAAAATGTTAAGTAAATTTTGCTTTTGCTTTTGAGTTGTAAGAGTTCCTCCTGTGTTTTAGATACAAGTCCCTTATTAGATATATGACTTGCAAATGTATCAAGCCATTCTGGTGGGTGTCTTTTCACTTTCTTGATGGTGTCCTTTGACATAAAAGTCGTTTGTTTTAATGAAATTTAACTTATCTAGTTTCTGCGCCTTTTTGTGAGCCTTCAAGTCAAAATGTGCAACATGACAGCAATTACTTTTATCATTACCATTAAATAACATTATTTTGGAAGACCTAGATAATGTTATAAAATAAGAATAAAGAAATAAGTCATACCAATGTTAGAAGAATCAAGATTATCTTTATTTGTACTTGGTAGGATTTCAGGCTTGGAAAATGCATTAAATCAAATTAATGAACATGGACAACAGAGTGGTGATGGAGTGGGGAAGGAGGTAAAAGGGAGATAAATAGTAATGGAAAAATACAATATAAGATAAGTAAACAAATAAATAGCAACCATTAAAGATTATTTTGTACACAAAATAAATAAGTAAAAAGCAATAGCTTTAAAAATAATACCAATAAACAGAAATCACATGAATACTACTTCACTTATAACAAAAACAAAAGCTGCAAAATCGATGGAAATGAATTTAACAAGATATGTTTACAACATAAAGACTATTCTTACACAGTCTTTATAAGAAGATGCAGAATTGGGTAACATGTCCACTCTGAACTGCTCTCTGAGAAGATCTATAGGATTAGAAAAGTTAGGGTGACCCTGGAGCAGAATGTGGTTAACTTTCCATGAAGAACATGGCAGACAGTTTTGTTTCCTGAACAAGTTTGTAATTTTATTGGAAAGGAAGAAGTAGAAAGAGATTGTGGCTGGGCAGAAAACAGTCATTAATTTGGAATTAAAGAAAGACAGATCCATACCTTATTTCATATAAATAAATCCCAGATGGTTTAAGTAGGTAACTGTAAAATAAACCCTGAAAAATATTAGAAGAAAATGGAGAGGAATATGTGTCTAACAGTGGAGTGAGGAAAACCTTCCCAAGGAACAAAGAAACCTCAAAGGACAGAAATGCAAATGGTGACAGATTCACTACAGATGTTAAACATTTCTACAAACAAAGAATTTTAAAGAGTCAAATAACAAAGGATGGACAAACATGATGGTAAATCATTTGTGATATATGTAGACAAATATTTAATAGTGCTCCTATATGAAGAATTCCACAGAAAAGGAAAAACAAAGATCCAATTGGAAAAATATCAATAAATATGAATGGGCAAGAGAAAATCCAAAAACCAGGAAAACATTAAAACTCTCAACTTCATTAGTAGCAGGAAAATTAAAATTAAATCAACACCCAATTTCCTATCAAATTCTAGCAATTTAGAAAAAATGTGTTAGAGGAACCACTGCTCTGTTATTTTACTGATTGGAGTGTGAATTGCAACTTTTAGGAGAAGTAATCTGACTATGTCTATTAACTCCATGATGTAGAAATCCCAGTTTTAACAATATAACTTATAAAAATAACCAATATACAAAATATATTTCCAAAGATTTCCTGGAATACCCATCTTGGCTGACACAACAATGCCACACACCTGCTATGGACTAACACATCACTATAGGTATGTGTTAGACTTTACTAGGGAAGGCAGTAGTTGTGGCAGAATTGTGGAATGTCTCCATATCCCTCAACAAATCCATACAAAGCAAATGGGAGAAAAATATCAGTGTGCATGAACAGCATCCACAAAAAAACTAAGTAATGCCTTGTCCTCCAAACCTCAAATACCACAAGTGGGGTCACAAGAAGGGCACTGTGCAGGAGGCAGAGGAGAGAAGACAGGGTGCTCTAGGGCCTGATGACCCAAAGTAGAAACCAGCAGGTACTCATTGGGAGGCTCCTAGGCCATCAGGCTGCTTTACAGGCATCAGATCACAGATGAGTGCAAGGGAACTGGAACAGGTGATCAAAGTACTAAGGGCTTTAGAGTCTGAGTCCTTGAAACCAGCCATCTGGGACTCCTCTCCCAAGCAAATCTCCTGGCGCTTTGCTCCATAACTTCTTTCATATGTCTAATGAGGGAAATTGACCTGCACTTTCCTTTTTACAATGACTTTGGTTTTGGTAGCAAAGTCATTCAGACTTCATAAAACGAGGTGGAAGTTTTCACTGTTTCATTTTCTAGAGTTTTTGTGAGATTGGAATTAGTTTTTCACTAGTGTAGCCATCTGGGCTTGGAGTTTTCTTTAAGGGAAGGTTTTAAATTATAGTTTTAATTTCTATCACAGTCATAGTATCATCCATGTTTATTATTTCTCCTGGGATCAGCTTTAGGTTTCACTTATATACACATTTGTCTGTCTTTTAGAAGTTTAAATGCATTTCAACTTTATGAGTTCTGCATTGTATTTAGTCACCGTCTTACAATTTTGTGAGCATCTCCAGGACCTACTGCGATGCTACCTGTAATCCCTGACTTGAGAATTTGTGTCTTCTTTTTTACACTGATAAGTCTCATTAGGAGTTTGAAGAGTTGGCTCTTTCAAATAATGAAACTTTAACTTTATTGAGTTATTGTATTAGATGTTTATTTCTATTGTGTTAATTTATGCTATTCTCTTCAACTTTGTCTCTCCACCATTTAAAAAAATTAACTGTTCTTATTATGAGTTCTTTAAATGGATACTTAAGTCATTGACATTTAGTTGTTTATCTTCTCTAATATATATGTTTGGGTATTTAAATTTCCCTCTAAGTACTTCTTGAACTATAGCTCACAAGTGTTTTTGCTATCATTTGGTTCAAAATAGTTTCTAACTTTTATTGTTATGCTTCCATTGATCCTTGAGTTATCAAGAAATTTATTTCTTACCTTCCAAACAAGAAAAATTTCTGGTAAAATTTTGTTATTGTTTTCTAGATCAATTGAGCAGTGATCAGACAATATACTCAATATGATGTTGATCCTTTGACATTTTCTGAGGCCTGCTTTACAGTCAGTAGTTGATGATTTTTGTAAATGTTTCTTGTCTTCTAGAAAAGAGGTATACTCTTCATTATTATAAGTCAGATCAAGTTTTTTACTTTTTTTCAAATCTTGTGTTACCTTACTAATTTTTTTTATCAAGTTTATTCTAGCAATTACCAAGAGACATCTATAAAAATCTCTTAAACATTGTGGATTTGTCTTTTTGTTTTTTAGATTTCTTCTTTATCTTTATAGATGCTGAAGCAATGATGCTATTGTGTGCATGAAAATTAGAAATGTTCTAATATCTTGATGAGTTGATTCTTTTATCCTTTCCTCTAAAACACTGTTTTACCTTTGGCCTGTGTTGTCTGACATTAACATGGGTTTACCACCTTCCCTTTGCTAAGTATCTGCTTGATACCTCTCCTGATTTTTTTACTTCCTACCTTCAGATCCTTATGTTTTAGGACATTTTATTTACAGTTTTATTGTTTATCAAGTCTCATAATCTTTGCCTGTTAGTTGGAACATTTGGCTTATTTACATCTAATTTAATTACTGACATATTTATTTAAATCTATCATCTTACTATTTGCTACTCACTGCCCATCTATTCTTTCTCCCTCTTTTGGGTTGAATGTTATTTAACTCATCAGTTTGAGTTATATAACCCTTTATTATTCTTATTCTAATTATTTTAGTGAGTACACCAGGTGCTCTTGTCCTACCATATGTATTGTAATACTTGCTGTAATTTACCCCTTACAAGCAATTCAGGGACCTTAGGACACTTGAAATCTATTTGCTTCCTCCCACATTAATTCTTTTATATATACCTCATTCCTAAGTCTAAAGACTTAGCCTTATTTTTATTCTTTCTCCCTCCACCCCTGCATTACCCAGCTTATATCTGTTATCAGTTTCCTTCATCTTGTGGCACCCTGCTTAATGATTCCTTTAGTGAGTTTGTTCTGATGAGAAATTTTTCATTTATGTTTATGTGAACATGTTCTATCTCATCCCCTTTCTTGAAGTATATTTTCACTAGGCATATAATTCTATTTTTATATTTTTAAAAAACTTCAGTATCATGCCATTGTCTTCTAGCTTCAAATATTTCTATTAGAGAATCAGATACAATTTTAATTATACCTCCTTTGAAGATAATTTATATTCTTTCTTTAGATACTTTTATGACTTTCTCTCAATCATTGATTTTTAGCAGTTTTTCCCTGTACTCAAATTTTAGTATGTTTCTGTGTGTGTTTAATACTGTTTGGGATTTGTATGGTTAGTTAAATCTGTGCTTAATATCTATACTGGTCTAAGTTTTCAAGAAATCAGATTCTAAGGTGTCTCCAGATAGGGCAGAGGACAAGTGACATAGACACAAGAGAAGCAAATGCCACACACTGATGACTGCAGCTTAATGGAGGGATACAGTGGGAAGCTTGTCCTTTCTAGGATATCTGTAGGTAGGCTGAATGGAAAAACACTGTTGAAGAACAGTCTATCACAGAAGGGAAAGAGAGGAGTTTATTTGCTGGTGCTCTTATTTCTTGTTTCCCATTATCAAAGCTCCCCTTGTGAGTTTGATACCCACACACTTCTTAGTATGTAGCCCTGGAAAAACTGGTCACAAAACTTAGCTGAGCTAATAAGTGGTAGGGGAGTGGGAGCCTAGAGAATCTGGTCAGGCCAAGCCTGGGCACCAGCATTGCTGTGGCTCCCACCAAGCTGCCAAATGCCATGTGGAGAAGCGAACGTTACCTGGAAGCGAGGCCAAGACAACCTGATCCCTACAGGTGACATGGTAGTAGCTGTGGCTGCAACAGTAGGACAGCAGCTGGGAACAAGTATGAATGACTCTGACAAAGGGCATAAATTGTGCTCAATAAAATGTGTTTCATCACTTTGGGGAAATCACCATCCAATAGCTATTTATATTGCTTCTGCTTTAGTCTATGTGTGTTGTAGAAGACTATATTTTCTTATCTTTTACCATTCTTTTGTATTTCCCCTTTGCTTTTCACTTTGTGCACTTTTCAGAATCTTTCCTTTTAATCTGTACTCCTGTTCACATAGTTTCTCTTTGTTGTGCTAAATTGCTATTAAGCCCAGTAATTAAGCTTTACTATCAATAATTTATTTTTCAGTTTTATAATGTTTGTTGTTTTTCTTCAAAAGTTTCTAGTTTTCTGTCAGAATTTTCAATCTTGTTCATAATCCAGCTGAACATATTAAGGGTAGTTACTTAAGGTTTGTGACTCATACTGGAACTTAGAGTCTACTGAGAAATTACTGTTAATTTTGTTGTGTGTGATAATGGTTAGGTTGTTAGAATTATATACTGAAACCCCTAGAGGTAAAATGATATTACGTTTGTATTTGTTTTAAAATAACCACTCCAAAATATGTGTGTGTGTCTGTGTAATTATTGAAGATAAATAATTTGTACATGGGGTTTCATTTGGGCTATTCTTTCTTTGATGATTGCTTAAATCTTTCCAAAATAAAAACATTTTTAAAAATCTGGGTCTGATAACTCCATTTTTGGTGGGGAGTTTTAAAGAGTTTGCTTATGTTTCTTATTGCCTTTGTTTCCATTTCTGTGTTTTGTCTTGTCGGTGTTTGGCCATTTTTTTATTATTAATATTTCATGATTGAGTGTATAGTTAGTTGTGAGGTTGTCATATATACTCTTTGTCAAGCTGAGATTGTTTTCTTCTATAAGCCTTCTCTGAAATGTTTTTATCAGTAAAGTATACAGCATTCTATTTCTTTTTCTGTATCTCTTGAATATTCATATGATTTTTTTGATGCGTTGAATCACATCATTTGTTTCTTGGATGTTGAGCCATTCTTGCATCACTGGTATAATTCACACTTAATCAAGGTGTATAATCATTTTAAAAAATTTTATTAATTTTTTTATTGTTGTTCAAGTACAGTTGTCTCTATTTTCCCCCCATCACTCCCCACACCACAGCCATTCCCACCTCCCACCCTTGATCCTACTCCACTTTGGTTTTGTCCATGTGTCCTTTATACATGCTCTTGTAAACCCCTTCCCTTTCTTCTCCCTTTATCCCCTCCCATCTTCCCTGTGGTTACTGTCAGTTTGTTCTTAATTTCAGTGTCCCTGATTATATTTCACTTGCTTGTTTGTTTTGTTGATTAGGTTCCCCTTATAGACGAGATCATATGGTATTAATCTTTCACAGCCTGGTTTATTTCACTTAGCATAATGCTCTCCAGTTCCATCCATGCTGTCGCAAAGAGTAGGAGCTCCTTCTTTCTTTCTGCTGTATAGTATTCTGTTATGTAAATGTACCACAGTTTTTTGATCCATTCATTTACTGACGGGCAATGAACATTGGGGTGCATGTGTTCTTTTGAATGGGTGTGTCAGGATTCTTAAGGTATAATCCCAGCAGTGGAATTGTCAGGTTGAAAGGCAGATACATTTTTAGTTTTCTGAGGAAATTCCATACTGTTTTCCACAGTGGCTGCACCAGTCTGCAATCCCACCAATAGTGCACTAGGGTTCCCTTTTCTCCACATCCTCTCCAACATTTGTTATTTGTTGATTTGTTTATGATGGCCATTATGACTATTGTGAAGTGGTATCTCATCGTGGTTTTAATTTGCATCTCTCTGATAGCTAGTGATACTGAGCATCTTTTCATGTTTCTGATCGAAGGTCAAGCATTATATATGACAAGCAGGAAAATTGGAGGCCTCATCTGATGTTATCTTCTTCCGGGAAGAATGTATGCTTTCTCCTGGCTGCCTGCTGGGAGCCAAATAGCTCAGAATCACCATAGCCCAGTTTCAAACATGATTTGAAGCTGGATTCACTCCCTACAATAGATGATTAATCTGGATCCCCCTTACTCCTAAGATGTAGACCTTCATGATTCCCACCCAGAGTGTGGGTGGCCCATGACACCCTCCTTCACTGGGGGGTCTTGCATCCCACATTTTAATACTCCCAGTACTGAAAGGCTGTCAGGAACTTAAGATTCCTTTTGTTGCCTCTTGATGGCTTTTGTGGGAAGTGGCAAACCTCTCTGGGAAGAATGGCCTCAGAAGCTGGGTCCTACCCTTTGTCCTCCTTGTAGCTCTCAGATCTTGCCCTGTAATTTTTTGTTACTTTGTTTTCACTCTAGTAACTTCAAGAAGATTGTTTTCTTTAACAAACATTTGCCTGCTGTTGTAGTTGTTGTCTAGGAGTGTTGTGCTAAATTATCCAATCCATCAATGCCATCTGTCTTCTCTGTGTCTCTTCCTCTGATGGGTTTCTGCCTTTACCTTCTGCTCAGCATTCTGGGAAGGCTGCCTGGGGTTTCAGGGTCTTCTGGTTCCATTTATGAACAGAAGCTGCTGTAACAGTCTTACAGCTGGTTCACACTGACATAGCTTTTAATGGCCCAATATATAGTTACAGTGTATTTCTTTGTACCAGGACCATGCACAGACAATTGAGTTGACTGCACTTGAAGACAGAGGATGTGACTGCCCTTGCTGGGGTTTCCTGGGCTCAGAGAAAATGTACATAACAGTTGAGGGGACCTGACTGAGAACTCTGAACTCCTCCAGAAAAATTTATGAATTTACTTCACACAAACCATATTTCTTTCAACAGGACCTTTTCGGATACTTTTAGGGTTGTATCTTGGTCCATAAAACTGAAAGCACTTGAGTCAACACTCTGAAGTTTGAGGAAGAAAACATACAGAAGGGCTTTGAGTAAAGAGCTGGTCAGATCCTTTGAGCTCGAGTCCCTGCCTTTGTGAGTGTGACTCAAAGCCGCTGACAAGGGAAAGGGAGACACCCAGATTTTCTTTTTCTTTTTTTTTTAAAATATTTTATTTATTTGTTTTTTAGAGAGGGAAGGGAGGGAGATACAGAGAGAGAGAAACATCAATGTGCGGTTGCTGGGGGTTATGGCCTGCAACCCAGGCATGTACCCTGGCTGGGAATCGAACCTGCGACACTGACACCCAGATTTTCAAAGGGTCATAGACATGGGCTCTGAGCTGTTATGGACCTATCCCATAATTTGGATCTATGGGGAGGGTGTCAGGGGATAAATGGAGTTTTTGCCCATGTCCATTTCTCAGTAAGTCTAGTGACTCTGGAAACTCATGCTGTGGTTATTTTTCTAGTTCCTGAATGTACAGTTAAGATGAAAGCACTCAACAATTGACTAAATCCCTGTACTTATTTCCTTACAAAAGGTAGGGGGAAGGACCCTTTGCCAAAAATGATAAAATGAAAACCCTGGGAGGTCCATGTCAAACCAAAATCAGTACAGATACTCTGAGAAAATTGCAAAGATGAGAGCCACCATCAAAATTGCAAGGTGCAGAAGTGGGACTCCCATTTCCTTTCCCTCTTATTGAGCAATGTGGAGGATAGGTAGTTCTGAGAGAATGACAGTGAATTAGCCTGAAGTAACCATGTGTAACCATAATTGTGGCTATCTCTCAAGAGATGCCTCTCCTTCTGAAGCCAGTCGACACAGTCTTTGACACCTGGTATGCATCTTTTATTCTGGCTCATGATTTTTTGTTCTTCAAGTGAATAAAATCAGCAGAAACAATGTGCTTTTATGGGACAGGAAAATAGTACTCCTTCACTGTGTCAGGGCCATTTAACTAGAAAGCTAAAAACTGCATTTTTCAGATTCCACGGTAGCTCAGATTTGAGAGATAAATTAGGTTCCATTTAGATTCACTAGTGTGGGACTTGGCTGAGTATAGCCTATGAACCAAACCTGGTGGGCCATCTGTTTTTGTGAACAAGACCACTAAATGCTCATTTGTTTATGTATTATCTGTGCTGCTCTGCACTATAATGGCCCAACTGAATAGTTGTGGTAGAGTTGCCATGACCCATAGAGCCAAAACTATTTACTATCTGGACCCTACCAGGAAAAGTTTGCTGATCCCTGGTCTAGAGCGGGATTAGGAAGCTGGGGTTGAGGCTGAGTCCACTCATTGTGTCTTTGTTGCTTTCTCCTCCAAAAGTTGACCCAGTGTTCATCCTCTGGGCTCCTGAGTACCAGGAAAGTCACTTCTTGATATGCTGGGGCTTTAGACCCACAGCTCTGAACTTAGCCTGCTGTGGCTCCAGCAGTGACCTTGAAGGCAGTAATTCCCCCACTGAGCTGGTTCTTATTGTTCTGAAAAGCATTCCAAAAATCCTGTCTAAAACCTATTCCTTCAATGATTTTTAAAACACCTAATTTCAATTATTAAGTTTTCTCTAGGTCAAGTATTTAGAATTTGTTTTCAGTTTCCTAAACTGAATCCGGATTGCTCCATGCCTCAAGCCTGTGTACCAGTTATTGATATTAAACTGAATACTACAAGTCTTCATAGATGTCAATCATATATAATTCATAACATAAATGTATAAGCTGTATATACAAATCAGAGACAAAGACATCTCATGTTTTTATTCAATAAATTAGAAAGCAAAAACTAATTGTATGTCAAGATCTGAATAGGTTAGTTAGAAAACCCCCAGGGACTGGTATCATTAGAAACATCAACAGGGCCAGCTTCTCCTGTCTCTACAGGGCTGGCCCACTGCTGATTTGCTTCTGCTGTGGTCAGAGTCTCCATTTTTTCTAGATACAGAATGATCTGTGAAGACAGACCTTCTTGACTTTCTGGTGGGAGCTCCATCCAATCTCTAAGACCTGTTGCACAAGGGTGGAGGTGGATGAAGAGGAATAATGTTCTCTTATGCAACTCAGCTTTCTCATTAGGTCACTGCTGATGGTAAGGCTTGGTATGCTTAATTAGAAGGTAGCAGGTCTAAAGAAACACTGGCTCCATCCAGAAAGAGCTGAGGGTGACAAGCTGGAAGTCAATTAGTACAGGATAGCATCATGGATTTCAGCAGAGTCAGACCATCAGCTAGTACCCTTTATCAAAATTATCTAATTTTGTTTCTGAGTTACCCTGGGGCAGGGCTAGGGTTGGACTACATACAAAAGCCCCTGCCAGTTCTCCTTGTGCTTTACCATGATGCAGACTCTCCAAAGCAATCAAGCTCTACTCCTGTCCATTATTCAGAAGACAGGTCCCCCCATCCCAAGCCCTAGGCTGCTCAGTCACTGGGTAATGGACTGAGAGCCTTCAGAAGCACTGGCACCCACTCATTCAATTATAATGCAAAAGTATGTGAGTTCAAGAATCTATATTTCTTTGTTTTTCTCCCCTTTCTTTTTCTCTCAGTGTATCTTCCCATCCAACTTCCAAGTGTGCTTTGTAGCTTTAAGGCAAGAATGAGCAAATTCCTCAAATATTATCACTAGTGGAAGGGAAAAAACAAAACACTAGTTCCTAGAAGTGGGAATGGCAGGTTGACTTCTAGTCTGTCTATACAGAATTTATATTTAATCCAATATCCAGTGTTTACATTTTGGGAAACATAATCATGGAAATATACCATGTGTTAACTCGGAGATAAAAAACTGTATTTAACATGTTCCAGAAAGAGATTCTAGAAATGGCTCTTGATCCACTGGGACACATTTGAGCAACTGACCAGACATGGTTTTCACGAAAGAGGAGAAAGTGAGAGTAAAACACCTAGCTGGCTTTTGTGGTTGGCAGGTAATTTATACCCAATGACAACAAAATGGCTCCCCTATGGTTTCCTTAGACACACAATTCAAGCTATGAAGTGAAAGTTTTTCCTTAAGAAACAGAAAGGGGGATCCTGGGAAACTGAAGAGATTGAATGAGAATAGCTGAAGATGGGTAGGAGAAAAGATTTCATCTTATAAAAACTACTGTAGCTATGAGACTGCTCTTAAATGATTCTTTATCATTTCTCTCATGGTCTCTGTGAAGACTTTCTGTTTCTGGCTGTTTTAACCCTACATTTTCATAAAACATTTTAAACTAGAAGGCCAGAAGCACAGTGGGGGCAGACTAAACATTAAACATTTGACTTGGTTTTGTGTGCCTTAGGTAAAATGTTGCATCTCATACTACACTTCTGAAGATTTAATTACCTTGTATGTTCTCTGGAGCTGCTGTCTCAATGCATGTTGCTTCCAGGTAATGTTATGCAAACTTATGATTATAAACAGGAACTGAACTATTTTGAAGATGAAGTCTTGTTTAGTTTAAATCATCTGAAAATGCATTTGTTTGGTTTCCCTGTCACACTCTGGCACTGATGGTAATCGCCCTGTTTAGAAATGCAAACTGTTCTGAGCATAACATGCCAAGACTGGTTGACTGGATTGGTTCCAATTCTGCTTTCTGTTGCTCAGGCAGAGCTTTCTGGAGTCATTTGTTCACAAATGTTTATTGAGTGCCTACTGTGTGCTGAGAAAACTCCAAAGGCTCATGTTCCTTATGCCTTTGGTGGACAGGAGAGTGCTCCTGTCACTTTCTGTGCTGATGCATTGTGGCCTCACCACTCCATCAGGCACAACTGGCAGAGCATGGGGCACTCCAGGAGTTTTCTGGGAAACTCGGGCACTGAGCTTGGGAAGGTTGGGTGCAACATGGGGACACGAGCTGGGGTGATCAATGTTCTGCCTTCTGCTTTACAGAAGGAGGGGGATTTGAAAGGGAGGAATTGAGTTGCCCTGGCCCAACAGTCCATCCAGTAAGGAAACCAGTCACCACAAGCACTAAACAACTGCAAATGTTCTCTTTTGTTTCATTTTTGTTCTGTATACACACAGACATATACATACAAATGCATGTATCACACCACATGCATCATACACACCACACACACCACACACACCACACATAATTTTTACCCAGGTCTCTCAGCCCAGAGCAAGAATTACTGACTAAACAAACTGTCTTTTCTTTACACTCTTTCTAAAACATATGAAGGTAAATATGATTTTAAAAAACACACCGGAACTAAATGGCCAAATGAAAGTTCATTTCTTTCATTTGTAAGATAATATACATGATACCACTGTTTAAGGAATTCCTGAAGCTCTTTCAAGATGCAATACAAAAAAAATTGGATGTTATCACAGATTCTGAGAGATTTTGATTGATTGTGATATTCCAGGAATATTCAGCTTTACTATTGCTTAGTTTTATGCATGTCTTTACAGAATCCCTCTCTCCCTTTGCTTTCCCTTCCCTTCCTCCTTTTCCCTCTCCCTCCTCTCTTCCCTTTTCCTCCTGCTGCCCTTTCTTTGTTCACATGTACCTTTTTTAAAATTGTTCAAGTACAGTTTTCTGCCTTTTCCCATCTTTTCAGCCGTTTCTTTATCTAAAGTCCTATTTTGGAGACTGGGCAAGTTGTATTTTGTAAAGAGGGTCACACCACTATATATTCCATCCTGCAAACTTCTCTTAAAATGCAATACTAGCCTCTTCCATTGAGAGGTAAGGCATTCCACCTTTTAAACCCAGCAGAAGCCCTGTGTCTGCCTCAACCAACAGAGAAGGCACAGTGATGCTATGGGAATTTCAGGTCGGGGCCATAACAGCAGAATGGCTTCTGCCTGTATCTCTTGGGATGCTTGTCTTTAGATTGCACCACACTTCCATATGAGGAAGCCCAAGCCACATGGAGAGGCCACTTGTGGGTGCTCTAGCCAGGAGCCCACAGCCTGCATGGACTGCTAGACCCATGAGAGCCGTTTGCATGTCAAGTACTCAGTGGAGGCACTGGGCTCCACAGGGCAGAGACACACCACTCTGCTACTCCTTGTCCAAATTCCTGACCCATAGGAACTAGGAAAGGTCATAAAGAATTGTTGTTGAAGCTACTAAATTTGGAGTTTACCAGGCAGCAATAGGTAACTAATATGGGGACCTCTTGTTTCACAGGCCAGGGAGTTGGCTGCATTGGCTGGAACACTCAAAGGTCACTGAGCTCAGGGACCTCAGTCCCATTCCCAATTTCCTCTCCTATAAGCATATCTTTCAACACCCCTCCACCATCCTGTGATGAAATTCATACATAACGTATTCTATCTAGATATGTGATATACAAATAAACATACAGATGACCATGATATATTTATATTGATATACCTAGCCATCATACTAAAAAGTAAAAAGCAATCATTCATAATAGAATAACCTAAATTTCAGAATATGATTGTTTCTCCTACAAAGCAGAATGTTTTCCTAAAAGTCATTGTGTTACAAAATTTTGTGTAAAAAAAGTAACAAGGCTTATGGAGAAAATAAGGCCTGTCTCAGAAGTCTCAGTACCTATATAATCTTTTAAGTTATTTATTACAAGATAAAGGAGAAACCTTAGTAACAGTTCTGAGGCAGCTTGAAACATCTTAAGTTCTCAGTAAAGAAGTAAATATATATAAATATATTCTTTACCTTGACAAGCACGTGGAACATGGTAGGTGGGCATGGTTTGGGGAGGAGGTGTGCATAGGAGGGCTGTGTCACTCAGGATGAACTTATCAGATAGACAGCTGGGGATCCCAGTTTTGCTTCTGTCTTCTTGCTGGCTGGTAGTAGAATTCCTGCTGCACTCAGTGTTAGTCATCTTTAATCCACTGCAAGTCATTCTCAGTTGTGCTTAAAGCAGCTGATAACTGTAGGATTTTGCTTTGCCTTATTTTATTGTTGGTTTCAATGTCATATCTTTGATATTGTGCATCATGAATTCCTGTAGGTGTGATTCTCTTGCAATAACACACGATCTCTATGTCTTACCAAATATTTTATTATTTCAAGTTTCTCCTCAATATTCAAGGCTGTTCTTTGTCATTTATACTTGGAGTCTTATAGCCAAAATGGGTGGTCATGTTTGGGACTTTGCAGTGGATATACCTATCAGGAAGTATTAGGAGACTAGACCCACACAAATGCAAGATATATGCATGTGCGAGCTCTCAGTAGGTTACGGTTCTGGGCTGGGTGGGGACATGTCTCACCTACACCATTTGGTGTTAAAGCTGCACAAAGCTAATCCACATCATGAAAAATGGCCCATGTTTTTGTTTGTTTCATTTTTATTAGGTGATTTTATTCTCCAGCTTATCTGCCACATATCATGGTGGGTAGAAGATGGTTGTAAATCCTTTGCCTCTCCTCCTGACCCAGTCTTGAGAGGTGGAACCCATTTCCCTTCTCCTGGAAGCAGGGTTGGACCTATGACTTTTTGGAGCTTGTGACATGGAAGGCTGGGCTACTCCACACTTGGGACATTATGTCTTGGAACTTATCCACAATCCTGGGAAACACCCTAAAGAGACCATGGAAGGGGCAATAAGGCACTCCAGTTCACAGTGCAGTTGAGCTACCAACTGGCACAGCTGGCGCCACCTAAGACACCCAGCCAGGGTGGGCCTGCAGGGGTCAACACTGTAGATGGGAAAGGCTGCTGTGTCCATGCCAGTCAGCTGGCAGAATTGTGAACACTGATCAATAGTCTTGTTGTTTTAAGCTACTATTTTTAGGGTGTTTTGTTGTATAGAAATAGATAACTAAAGCAGCATGTGAACAAATATTTCTTAACAACGTGCTGTGACAAAAAAGACCTCACTATGAGACAAAGCGGTAACCAAATACTTGTACCTACTTAAAATAAATTAAGTTGGATTTAAGAGAAGGACGCCAGTATTCAGCTGTATATGTGACATTTTTTAATGTCTCCCTCCCTTACACACATACACACACATACACAGAATCATTTTGAATGACCTACCTACAAATGTAAACTGATGATACAAGCATTGTTTTTGTGAATGAAGTACCACAGGTAGTTTTGTCATTAGGGATGTTATTTTCTTAATGATGTATCATTCTCGGTTAAGTCCCAGGCAAAAGAGAGAAAAAAATCTCTGAGTTTACATGATAGATACATTCTTGGAAACTTAAATGTCTCTTCATCCCATGTAAAAATATCCCTTGTTCTTACATGTAAATAGTTTGATTATCAACTCAGACAAGCAGGTTTCTTAATCTATGGGAAAATTTAAGTGAGCATTCACTTAATGTCATGTGAGATGAGGGACAATTTGTTATTTTGTGGGAGGCTAGCATCCCTATTTTGTTTCTACCAAATGTCAGCAACACTCCCCCAATCACTGTGATAGCCACATCAACCCACAGTCCTTTGTTAAAGTTAGAATGTGGATTGGGGAGGAATGGGATACATGAACAGGTGCAAATGAATTTGGGAACCTTGAGCCCCTAAATGCTGCCACGTCTTCTCAGTCACCTGTGTAGGACAGAGTTAACATAGGAACATAGGAAGGCCCGAGACTGCTCTCCTTGGAAAGGCCTGTTTGCCAGAATAAACTTTGGATAACTTCCAGAAACTTTGACTTTGGGAGGGACCCCATGATTCCTTAAATGATAAAAGTCTGTTTGTATGAACAGTGTGATTTATGCTGAAACCTGTTTGTCCCTGGGACTGTGAAATTTTGGAATTCTCGAGGCTGAGGGTGGTTATGTGACTAGCCCGCAATAAAAACCATGGATGCTGAGCCTCTGCTTCCCATAGATGACATTTCACATGTGTTGTCACAGCTTGTTGCTGGAGGTATTAAATGCATCCTGTGTGACTTCACTGGGAGGGAAATTTTGGAAGCCTATGCCTGGTTTCCTCCAGATGGTGCCCCGTGTACCTTTATTTTTTATTGATTTTGATTTATATCTTCTCACATAAAACATGTCTGTGAGTACAGCTTAAAAGCTAAGTCCTGTGAGTCAAACTGGGGGTGGTCTTGAGGAGCTCAGCACAAAGGGAGGAGCAGCCCTTTCCTATGCCAGAAAAGGTCAGCACCTTTTGCCTGAAGACTCCTAAAGGCTGCCCTAAAAAGTGTGGCTGTGTAGGCACCACTGATCCCCTCAGAACCAACCCTACCACTACTCTCTACTTACAGAGCTACAACTAGACACAAGTCCTAGCAGGCCCTAAAGGGTGTGATAATCATTTACTTGCCCACAGATGTGATATGCACCCAGAGAACAGTATGACTTTTCTAATTTATATTGACAGAGGCCTCGGGAACATAGGCAGGGATGGATGTGAAGGGTGTGGTATCATGGTGGAAAGAACATGGCATTGAAAGAAATCAGTGTCTGATCATCCATCAGACTGGAGAAATGTTGGACATGTCCCAGAAGAACTATGGTGCTGTGTTTCTGCAGGCAGATGAGAGAGGGAAAGTAATGACAGATTTTTCACCTCCTTCACTGATGAGCATATGTGTGGATGTGTCATTGTCTTGCTGTAGCTATTCACATCACTTTGAGCAAATCTACACACCTGTGCATGGAGAAGATTCTGTGACATTTTTGCACCTCTTATTAGCCACTCTTATTAGAGTGGCTATTGTGTTGTCCCACCCAGTTTCTTTGCTCTTGTACATAAAGACCAGTAGCTTGTTAAATGCACTGATAAACCAAAGAAATGCTCATGCATTCTCAGAAAGACTTATATTGTGCCAATGTATGCATCAGTGGCCAGCAGTTATGTGATATGGTATTGTACTTGGCTCTAACTCAATCCAGACACTCTACATTTGCTTCCTTCCAGGAAATGTGGGCTAGTACTCTTTGTTACCAGAAGCTCATGGGAAGTTTCCATATTAAGTGTTGTTATATTAGATATTAACTATTAGTACATCAACAAAATATATTTATATATTATATATCATTTAAAATATCAAATTGAAATTAGTTAAAATGTGCATTGAATAAGTAGTCAAATGATGTCATACTTATTTGTGCTTGTTACATTATCAGGAATTTTCAGAATCAAATCCTTGAACCTTTTGAGCATATGAAACAGATTATCCTTCATTATGTTCTGTGATCAGATGGCCCATGGAATGAGTAGGATTCCACTACTGAAACAGAAAGACTGATAGGCATGTCCTGAACCTCACAGAAGGACTTGTTTCAGTGAACTACTGCTGTATAACAAACACCCCAAAGGTAGTGCCTTAAAAAACCAACAATTTTTATCACAAATCTGCTTCCTGGGGAAACCAATCTGTGACAGTCATCCAGAATATTGTAGCAGGTATAAGCTTTTTCATAAGGAATTAAAGGTATCCTGGAGTTTTTAGTAAAATAGCCATAGGATAAAAAGCATTAATAGAGACTGTGTCATGAGGAGGACACCAAGCCAGCATTTATCATATACCTTGGATTTCTGCACTTACACTCCACACTCAGCTTAAAATGATTTATTTAATTTTCCTTGTAAGAGAACCTATCTTTGTAAGGCTGTGGTTTTTGCTTTGGCATTTGAGAAATTAATTACCATATTCTATCTGGGTTCTTGCATAGGCCACATGGAGATCCCCATCCCTACCCCAAACAACACTATAATGCATCATGTATGAAGCCAAGAGCCTGCTGGAGATGGTTGGAGGTGTGTGTGTATGTAACTCTATCCAGAGTACTCTAGCTTGAAAATGACTCTAATTTTGTGAAAGTCAATAAATTCATGCAATACTAAATCAGAGGATAACTGGATATATAGGAGAAAAGTTGATTCTGAAATCAAGATGAATATTAATGAATAATAAACCCTCAAAGAAAGATGAGTGTAGAGAAAGATATTTTTTTAAGTATAAGGAAATGAATGAGGTAGGAAATATATGAGGTTGATTATGGGTTGATAATGGGTTTAGAAAAGCATGTGTCCAGGGTCAAACCCAAGTTATAGGTGACAATGTTAATGTAGGCAACTGGAGTTAACAAAAGAGAACAGAGCTAGACTGGCTGGGCCTGACTGAGTTTGAAAATTATAATTAATCAGGCTTAGATGTAGAAGTTATAGCTTCAGACACCCCAGGGGATAACCCAGTCCCCACTAAGGGGATTAATAATCCTCCTAACGCCCTGCTATTTTGGGAGAAAAGATCCACTTTCCAATCTCCTCGGGGAACCAAAGGTCTGTTCCCCACAGATTACCGAGTTGGGTGGGGGAAGGAAGAGCCAGTAAGGGGAAATTCCTTTTTTGAGCACATGTGCAGTAGAAACCAAGATTGTGCAGTGGAAGTAAGGGCATGTGCAATAGAAACCTGATGACACAGCAGAATTTTGAGGCATGCACAGTAGGAGCTAAAATGGTGCAGGGGGAGGTGTCTAATCTGGGAAAAAGATTGGATTGGATAAAGGACATGAAACCCTGGAAGGATTAGCAAAGAGATTGGATAGAGGGAGGGGCCAGCAACAAATCTATGAAGAGCTAGGAATGAGATTGGTTAGTTTGAAAGACAGTTCACCCCTTCCCAAACCCAAGGTAACACATTCAAAGCTTTAATAAATGCCTGTCTTGGTAGACAAGAATGCATTTGTACTCTTGTTCATCCATTTGTATATTTTCTCTCCATAGCAGCAGTGCAGGTCTGGCAGCCTCATGGGTCTGGGTGTGGAAACTCAGCACTGGCCAGAGCACAGATGGGAACAGAGACTAAACTAGCTGGACAGGGACAAAGACTGAGCTTCACTAAGCTTTGGCATGGACTGAGCTGAATTACGAAAACCTTGGATGCCCTGCTGTTTTTGGGTAATGGCACAACACTGCTGCATCCTGGCCCTTCTTCTGGGCTTGCTGAAGACAAGGCAGACTTAATCCATAGCAGGATGGAGCTGGGCTACCTGGTGGTGGATGAAACATTGGGAATCTGGGGACAATCCCTTGTGTTTGCTCTTGTTCCAATAAATCTTACCACTGCACCTCATCCTATCACATGTTTTCCCATGCATGGGTCTCAAAATGCTTGTTTTGCAACTCCACTGTTTCTCTTCTTAGTTTCTACTTCTATATTCCCAATATGGTTTTATAAACATGAATCCCAGTTGACAAAGCTAAATAAAAATTAAATTGTTGATTTCCATGGTCTTTGCCCTAAGGCACATTGTCCTCTAAATCTTGTTATAACTGAAGAGACACTGGACTTTAGACTTGTAAGGGCAAGTCCTGGCAGCCAAGGCAATGAGTGTTGAGATCATTGTTTTCTATTCACTCAGACAGAAATCACGTGTCTCTGAGTGCCCCATGAAAAGCAAAGAAGGGAAGTCATTTGCTTATTCTGAGTGCATGAATCATCACCCAGGACAAGATATTTTCAGTCCAAGAACCCACAGGGATATGTAACCCATTTAGGAAGGATGGTCAGGTGGCCAGACCAGATCAGGACATTTGTGTAGTACTTTATAGGAAGCTACACTTAAGACAAAATCAGTGGTCTTATCTATTAAGGAGGGGAGCTAACATATGGACAAAACCATTCTGGGATATGGGCTGGACCAAGCACATCTTGGTACAGAAGATCTGTGACAATTTGTCTAGCACATATTAGAGGCAGGTTCATCTCTTCAGGGAGGACGGCAAAAGAAGGGACCTCTACTGTCACCCATAGCTCCTCCTCCTGTGATGTCCAAAACAATTCTGCTTGGCCTCAAATTTGCTTTTACTTTCAACTCCACCTTCTTATCATTTGTTCTTTTATATACTCACAACTCTCACAGGAAGGAAACAGTCTTTTCACAAAAATGTCCTCTGCTTAGCCTAACAGGAGTTGTGTGATGGTGTTATCTTCATCTCTTCATCTTGGTAGATGCTTAGGCACCTACCCATACTGACTGGAACTCAAGAAAGTTCTCTGAGAACCCAAGCTAATAGACACAATATAAGATTTAAACTCAGGAAGAAATCTGTGGGTCCAATTGGGGTATATTTGCTGCTGATGGAGCACAGACATAAGCAAAATAGATTCTAGAATCTCCATGAAAATAAGATGTCTAAGAAAGGTTAGTAGGTACTGGTTTGGAATGGTTGAGCAATATGTTTCTGTGTTTAAGGCCATGAGAGACAGGGAACCACTACATAGGAGGGATTTGGTGACATTTTGTTTTACACACTTTTATGTTAACTCTACAACACTAGAACAGCAATTCAGATATAACAAGAGAGAATGGTACTCAGTGACCAAAAGGCTCACTTTTCCCCAAATATTTACTCTTCTGGATTTCACTGGTACCTATTGGTATCAGAATTTCCTGGGTTTGGCTGTTAAAAACTTCAAGTATATTACAAGATAGAGATCACTTTAAACCATTGTCTGTCATCAGTGTGTAAGCATGAAAGCAGTTTTTCCTGAGAAGGTGGTGGGGGGTGGCCATGAAAACAAGAGAAAGAGCAAAAAAGCTGCGGGGAAGAAAAGAAGTGCAGTCAGGTTTTAGAACTTGAACACTGAGTGGGGGTGGGGGGCATGGGTGCTCAACTTGTTCTGTGGAATACCAAAGGGAAAGCAGGTTGGGGAAAGAGAATTGCAAAACAGAAAGAAACATGGGCAAAGATGGAGAGCAATCTAACACAGAGCTCAGTTTATTTATTAAAACACCTAATGTGGTGCACTGGTAAGGCACCTGCACAGAAGGATGGGGGTGGGAGGAATGGAAGAACACCTTGTCCAGTTCAACCAAGGGGTCATCACATAATTGCATTGCCCGCTGCAAGGTGGGCATCAAACAGTGTCATGTGCTGAGTGTGAAGTGATAAGAAATCATAAAGAAACATTCTTATTCCTCAAATACTACTCAGTAAGATTGCTTTTGGTGCTCAGAGAAGCTGAAATTCTAACAAACAAATTACATACATATATGCATGTATATACATGTATATGCATGTGAAGATGGTGGTGGCCACATTATGTACCAGGGCCAATGTGACTTGAGAGTACCAAGGGGTATCCAGACTAGCTGAATACCATTGTGGATTTCAGCTCCAGTTGGACCTGGTGCAGTGCCAACCAGAAGTATGAGAGTGTCTCTAGTGCATCACGCTGGGCAGCCAGTGCCTCTGAAGAGGTCCCACTGTGCATGTAGAGGCTGCAAAGGGGAGCAGAGGAAACCAGGAGAGGCTTAAGAAACAGAGAAACCTAGTTCTAATCCCTGGTCTGTGGCTGTGAGGCTTTGGGCAGTGGTATAACATCCGTGAGTCCCAGATTATTATCTATCAGGTGAAGACAGTAACATCCCTTTTGCAGGGTCCGGTGGGCATCATATATGACGTATCTACTATTCCTGCACATGGGGAGTGCACTGTGACTGCAAGCCAGGACAATGATCAATGTAACTACAAGCCATCACTCTTCTCTCACCCTTCATTTCCAGTTGTCAAGCAAGTAAAGGAGCCTAGAATGTATTTGTAAATGTTATAAATAATCGATAATTATTAAGATTTAATAGTCACAAGAAAGATTGGCCTTCCTCAACTCCCTGTCCCCACTGCCCCTTTAAAAAACAAGACAAAAGAAAAACACTTTATCAGACAAGTTATACAGCCTCAGTGTAGAGATCCAAGCAATAGAAAAGTGAATAGAGTAAAAATCCTGTTCTTGGAAATGGGTCTGTTATGAAGCCTTCAAGATGTTTTCCTGTGGGTTGATAAACCTGCACATGGGCATATATACAGATCATTTTTACAAGCATTAGATTAGACAATACACATGACTCTCTTTTTAAAAATATAGCTTGGAGATTGTTTTCTATGTTAGTCTGAAATCTCCCCCTTATTATTTTAAGGAACTGAATAATAAATATTCTGTGGTATGGATATATCATCTTTCATTTAATCTTTTCCCTCTTAAAGAACATTTTAATTATTTTCAAGTTTTCTTAATACCATAGTGTTTGTAATCCAGTATTTTTGTGGATATGCAAGCCTAGTACCAGAAGTGGAATTACAGGTCCAAGGATATACTCATATACAATGCTGGGCTTATCAAGCTGCTGGCCTGTAAACAAAAGGTATGCAAGTGTCCCAAACTCTCATCAACTGTGTGTATTTTCAATTTTAAAAGCTTTGTCAATTCGTGGCATTTCAATTGCCATTCTTTATTTATTAGTGAGATTGAACACTTAAGAAAACACCCTGGCCATTTGTATTTCTTCCTTTCGGTGACACTGTTCAATCCACTTGCTGAGTTTTCTAATGATTATCTAATTCTTATTGATTTATAGGAGTTAAAAGAACTCTAAGGACATTATGCTTTCCCCCTCCCTCAATATACCTATCTTTTCAATTTTTATGTTCTTTATTGTGCAGAAGGTTTTAAATTTTCTGTGGTTAGTCAGTTTTTTCTATTTATGGCTTCAGGGTTTTATACTTTCCTTATGGCAATCTCTTCAATGTTCTATATAAATTTTTCTCTTTTTTTCAAATTTGTATCTAACATGCAGTGAGGACTCTTAAATACCTACTTTATTTTAGATACATTTATGTTATATGCATCAGTTTGTTTCTGGACTTTTAAATTCTATTCTGTTGATGTGTTTGCCCTTTCTGTGTCAAAATCCACTCTTTTAATTGTTATAGCTGTCTAAGGGGCACTCATACTTAGTAGGGAAAGTCCCTCTTCACAGAAATTCTTGTTTGGTTATTGCACTTTTCCTCTCCTGGACATATTTTAGATGTAGCCCTCCAAATTTCATTTAAAAACTGGTTAATAGGCAATTCAGGTATTCATCAACCACTGAATGGATTCATACCATGGTTCATGTATACAGCAAAAGGTTAGACAGAAAATAAGAATTGAACTCTAGATATAGGGAACTACTTGCTGAATCTCAAAATAATTACATTGAATGAAAGAAATTAGACACGAAAGAGCACATACCATAAGGTTCAATTTATACAAAATTCTCAAGAGGTAAAACTGACCCATGGTGGAAAAATTGGAAAGTGTTTGCCTCACAGTGGGAGTGAGGATCCCTTGACCGATGTGTGGGAGAACTTTCTGGGATGGTGTCAATGTTTCATATTTGGTAATGGTGTGTGTTACACAGACGTATGCATTCCAGGCTTTTGGAAATGTTTCCTTATGATCTGTGTATTTAATTGTGTGTAAATTAAAAAAAAACACTATAAAAAAGTAATGACTCTAGCTAATGATATATATACAGAATGTTTAGAGGTGCCATGTAATAAAGTCTGCAACTTTGATATGCATTTAAGAAGATCTACTGATGGTTGGATAGAGGATGGGATAGACAGATGGCTTGTGATAAAGCAAATATGGTAAAAGGTTAATAATAGAGTTTAGGTAGTGGGTATGTGATTGTTTACTGTAAAATTCCTTCAATTGTTCTTAATGCTTGAATTTTTCATAAAAAATATTGGGAGGAAATTCTGCTGAAATTTTTATTAGTCTTCCACAGAATTCATAAATTTAGTTGGAGGAGAATGGGTATGTGTAATATTGATTCTTCATTAGGATGATTGTGTATCTCAATATATTCAGGGATTTTTTGTCCTTTAAAGTATTATGGGTTTTTTAGTAGAAGTGGAGAAAAGCTCAATTTATATTTGTGGGTGTCTTAGCTGGTGAACTTATTCAACTCTCTCATATAGTTTCATGATTTGTTAGGGATTATCTTGAATTTTTTTATATACAATCATTTTTTTCTTCATCTTGTCTTTACATGATGACTGTATTTCATTGTATTAATATCTCTGGTATTTTTCTATTCCAATATTAATTTTCTCATTATTTTTTTTAAATTTCAGTGATAACAGTGCATGCTAGCAATAGCAAGGAGACTGTCTGAGGAGGGAAGGACATCAAGTAGAGTGTGGGAAGAGTGAGGGTGCCATGTTGGGTCTCCAAGGCATGGAAGGATTGCAGACTCTGAGGTGTGGGGGGAACTCTGGAGAGTGTGCACCAGGAGTGACTCTGCTCAGTTCACCTGTTAAGATCCTCTTTGGGGTCTTTTAGGGGTTGAGCAAGTGAGAGCCTAGAGATACTGTACAGGTACTGAGATAGTCTAGATTGGAGAAAATGGTGGTCTGGACTGTGGTGATGGAATGTGAAGAAGGGGAAGGGTCAAGGATGACTCCAAGGTTTTTATCTGGAGCAACAGGCTGTAGGTCAGTGTGGGAAAGAGTGGGGAGATGGAGATTAGAGTGGATGACATAGGGTTTACATTGGGGCATGTTAGTGAAGCCTATTTGACCTCTGACTAGAGATGTTGAGTTTGAGGGTCAGGAAGTTGGGTGGATTTGGAGGCCAAAATGTAAGTGACACAGGGAGGGTGAGAGGTTCAGAGACCAAGTGAGCCCAGCAGCTCAGCACTTTGGAGTTGAGTAAAAAGGTGGGTTTTGGTCCCATAGTCCAGGAGAAGCACTCAATAATGGAAGGAATACAGGGAGCTCGTGGGGTCTGGAAGGGTGATTCACCACCCCAAGCCTGGGTCGGACTGCAAGATCATTGAAAACAGGAATGGATAGTGGAAATTCTTTGGTAAATATGTTTTACCAAAGGTGTTAGTGAGGTTGTCTTGTACCTGCGATGAAAATTTTAAAAAGAAGCAGTTCCTTTGGGTTATGCAGGCCTCATCTCAGAATAGGGGCAGGGTGCTGACTGACCCAAATCTAAAAATGATCCTGAAGACAAAGGTGAAGGGAAGTCCTACAGGTGTAAGAGGCCCATTGGGGCATGTGGACATCTATATTTTTGACTTCTTGCCGTGAGGAAGCTGGTGGCCAAGATGACAGTTAGAAGGCTGTGCAGATATAGGCTCACATGTGACACTTTCAGACCTGAGTCCCTATAATTAGGAGTCCCAGATGCTGCGGTCCAGGCCTTGCCTACCACAGGCAACCCTCCTTTAGAGGATATTTTGGATTGGGGGTTTTGATTTTATTTTTGCATAAGATTCACCTTGGATGGCAACACCAGGGTTGATTAATGGCCCAGGCCACGTTGCCTTTTTCAGCCTTTCTCTGAGGTGCAGGCCTGGGCTGTGGCTTTAGGCAACGGCAGCAGGACACCCGCTGAGATGCTGCGGAATCCCACAGGCGGTGCCTGACTTCCGGCAGATGTCCCAGATACCAGGCAGGAGAGCCCACCACAAACATGGTTGCGTAAAAAAGGTCTGCTCAGTGTGTCTGCCAGCCCCAGGGTGCTCGTACCCAGCATGGAGTGTGGAGAGATCCAGGCAGACCTGAGCTCATGGCCCAGAGTGTCCCATCTTCCAAGACAGCAGCCCTGGCTTGTCAGACTCGGCCTCCTCTTCTGTGGCTCATGTCAAGTGTGACCTCTGCAGTGTCCATCCTGGATGGAGGGGTGGCTGCAGCAGACAATGCCCTTCTCCCTTCCTGGGCCAAGCTTGATACTGAGAGCAGGGCCTTGGAGACATTGCTATGGACAGCTAACAAATGCTTCCACATCTACTCTCTGTGAGCCTGGTGTCCCTGTTTGTCAACCCATCACTGATAAGCAGGGACCCCAGGCTGGCAAAATCCAGTGCAGGGACCTATTGAGCAGCACATAGCAAGTGGAGCTCACATTTGGGACCTGGGGGGAGGGGCACTGCTCAAGGAGCAGATAAGGGAGTTGAGTGCTTAGTATGTAGGATGGTGCCACATGCCTCTGGGAAAAAACACAGGACAGTGAGGTCTTCAGAAGAAGTGGGTCTGGCAGGCAGCAGCACTGAGCATGAGATTCTGCTCAGAGAATGTAGGTAGATATGTCTGTGCAGATGAAAAGACTGGGGGAGCCAGCTGGCATCTGGGGTTCACAACTTCTCTCCAAATGCAATCTTCATTGTAGGAAGCACTGGGGCCTTGCAGAGGGGGAAGTTGAGGCTGAGGGTCTCATGGCTTGTCTATCTTGGGCTGGAGTCTGAATAAAGCCTCCCTGGTCCTTTTATGGGAAATGGAGGAAGAGAAAAACCTGAAAATGGAGAAAGCCAGAAGACTTCAAGATTTACGGATTAATGGTTTCATAATTGTAAAGCATAAAATTTACCTTGAATAAATAGCAAAATAAGTGGAACAAGCTTGCAGTGGACTCTGACTCTCACTCCTCACCTTTCCCTTGCCACCCTTCCTCTGTTCAGGTCCTTTTTCAAGGCCTCAGTGCAGTTACCTGCTCCCATTCCTGCTCCTCACCATCTTGTCTACATTGTCCATTCCCCCCTCACCCTGTGTTGCCCTCTCTTCTCCCTTACTGTCACCACCTCATCTCCCTCTTGTCTGTTTGGCCAGCCTACTTTGTGAGTAGCTGACACCTTCTCTGTTTGGGCAAGAGCACATTGCACACTTGCATTTCCAGCTGGAACCAGTCAGTAGCTGCATCTGTGAGACGGGCCGTGGAGGTTTTCCCCAGAGAAGCTAGGTTCTCCCTAGAAAGTTGTAGAGAAGACTGAGCAGGGAGCAGTTGGAACTGAATACATGATGGAGCTGCCAATCCAATGATTGGAGGACAATAACACAAGAGGACCATGTCCCTTCCTATTCAGGGGTTAGAGAGCAGATGGAAAGACAGAGGGACCAGCTCCACCTGGGAGGAGGCAGAATTTCTGGTGAGACAATGTGGGCAACAGAGACAAGATCTCACTTTGCTGCTCCCAGCTGTATGATCTTGGGAATCACCATGCCTCTTAGTGCTCAGGACTTATTAGTCTGCCCAGCATTTAGTTTGCCTCCCTGGTAGAGTTGCAATAAAGAAAGAATAAAGTCTGAAATAAATAGTTTGAATAAAGACTGAAATAAAGTCTGAGAAGTAAAGTGCACTCTGTGAGTTTCATCATGATGATGTGTTCTTCAGTTTCCAGGGATATAAACATGCTTGATGTCCGACTGAGTTGTGTTCCTGCCTTATCATAGCTAAATGTTTATCTGTATGAACCATGGACTCATTTGGCCCAGTGAGGCTTTGGGGTTCCTTCTCAAAATATTTGAAAATCTTTACAAAATCCCTAAGATGTCACTAAAAAACAATCCTATATGTGCCTGTCGTCAATAATTGCAGTGTTGTTGTGAAAACACCTGAGATTTCTGAGGCAATAGGACCATAAGAACTTGTAACCCTACTGTGGTTTGCCACCCACATTCACAATTGAAGTCAATACTAAATTCCAGCTATAGGTGAATGAAAACAAAAATTTGTTTTTTCCCCACTTATGTACATGTACGTGTCTTCCAAATTCTACCCACAGACTTGGTGGATCCATGGCCCCTGGTTAAGAATGTAGGAATCAGGAGAATCATCTCTCTAGATAGAGGTAAGAAAAGACCAGGTAGATCATTTCATTTGGATATTTAGATGAACTAATTCAAATAGTAAAAAGTAAAATTAGATGAAAATTTCATATTTTTATTGAGATTTAAGAAAGTTATCTTCAGAGGAAATTTCTCTGGCCAAAGGGGCCAAGTACAGTCTTACCACTAAAGATAAAATGTTTGCTGCTAATTTTGTTTAGGGCTGACTTCCTAATGGGGTCTTGCAATTTCCATCTCAAGGTGTAAAACTGTCCCTCTAAAGGAGGTGGGCAAAGATAATCAAGAGCCTCCAGGAGGGTTTGTTCTTTCCATATGGGCTCAGCTGTTTATAGTGAATCAGACCTGGGATCAGGTAGGTCATAGAGGACCAGAAGCGGGATCAGCTGGATCACAATGGATCAGACTTGGGGTTAGGCAGAACATAAAGGATCAGATCCAGGATTAGATAGGTCATAGAGAACCAGATCCAGGATCAGGTAAATCATAGTGGAGCAGATCTGGGAGGAGGGAAAGATATCCCAGATGCAGCAAAAGGTGATCTACCCATGTGTTTGGTGGCAATTTCCAGACATACAGATTCTTTGGGGAAGGATGTTTCCTACAACCAGGCTAGGAGAACATATGACACGTGGAGGTGCACGTTCTACATTGATGACTATTGTAAAGATACAAGCTGAATAAGTGGTGGATGACATCATCTTTCAAAAGCAATATGGTATGTAACATTGGCAGGAATAATAACTTATGGGGACTAGATCGGGAAGAATTATTATTAATATGACTTATAAAATAAATACAGGAACTTGAATATATTAATACTGTTCATTTTGATTCCAGAATCCCTGATGAAATACAGTTTGTTCACACCCTTCCTCATGAAATAATAAAATAAACTTCCCAGAGAAAAAGTGCTGCAGTGAATCTCTGGGGGTTCATCCTACATCTTTCCCACATCCTTTACCCCTAAAGCAGCTTCCCTATCACGGCATCTGTCTTTGTCTCCTGCATAGATAAGCAGCAGTGCTGAGAGTTGACATGTGTTGAGCCCCCTGGGAAGTGGGGGCTGGGTGACTTTCTGGGAATACTGTGGAGTCTAGGTTGGGACCTTGGCCCACATGACCTGGCTAAGGTGTCTGCCTGTGTCTGCAGTCTCCAGGACACAGATGTATCTTCACACCTTTATAAATGATAAGAACTGGGCTCTTGGCTCTGAGAAGACGGACATGTCACTCCTTAGAGTGAAAACTCCATTAGAAGGGACAGTAGATTTCTAGCCAGACTCACCAACTACCATGCCACTCGCAGAACTCAGTGCTTCTTCCTTGCAGCTGGCCCTGAAGTGGAAGCATGGTCTCTGCAGGTGGAGACCCCAGGGACAAATACATTCAACAGAAGTTCTGTGCTTCTGCACATCCTTGCTTTTATTTTGTTTCCTTTAAAAAGAGACAGTTTTTGACCCTCACACAGCTCCTAAAAAACACTGCAAAGACTTGCTCAGTGATGTCTCCTGGAGAAGTGCTGCCAGTCTAATGTATCATCCACATGGTACCATGTGGCCAGAAAGCCAGTTTTTGTTGCATTTTGGTCTTAGTCACGTGGTGTATCATTCTTCTGCTCTCTTCTCTGGCTCCTATAAACTCCTTTGGTTATGGAACTTTTTGAGTACTAGTTGCCCCAAAGCTCAGACAGGGGCTGCTGATGTTTGATGTAAGGGGATGTAAGGGAAGGAGGCCCTGGGTCATCCAGAGAAGAGACTCCGATGAGGCAAGGTGCCCTCTGGGGCCCTCTGCACCCTTTGGAAGCACAGAAACCTGACCCTGCTCCTCCTGAGCTCCTCTCACTCACTGCTCCCAGTTTTTCTGTTTCTGTGACAATACCAACAGTCACAGTGTTCTGACTGATCATGGAAACAGAGGAGGTAAAAAGTTTTTCAGGTGTTGGCTTGTTATTTTTTCTGGTGAGACAGTTTCACAGTTGTCATTCAGAGAAAACAAGCATTTCTGGTGATGCCACTTCTGCTTTCTCTTTTAAGCTACAAAGTATCTTGATTTCTAATTTCTGGTAGAAGGGTCTCCGCTGAGAAGGGCTCAGCTAAAACTTGCAGCCATGCTGCTCCCAGCCTTTCCCGAGAGTGAGACCCCCTTGAGGAATTAAAACTATACAGATGCCAACACCTTCTGAATAGTGAGCCTGGGTGAGGCCTGAGGCCAGGAATTCCCTGCTTCTCAGTGATTGTGCAGTGCAGTGAGGTTTGAGAACCACCGCAGATTCTCCACCTCCACAGCATCACCTGCTAGGGTGAGAGTCTGTTCCTGTTCCTTTCTCCTTACCTCACAGCATCCAACTTCAATACCTTGCTTTCTCTGAATGCTTAAATTCTGAGCCTGCCTACATAAATCTGGACATAAGGAAAACCCACAAACATTAATTACTTTGAAAATTAATAATTCTTCTTCATTAACTAGATTTAACCTCTTATGAAATTTTAGCTGCATTTTCAAACTTAGTTTGATTGACTGAGTTAGAGCACATGTGTTTCCAAACAGCGGGACAGTGGTGGTGTAATTGCTCTTTTGGCCTGTCTTCTCAGCCAGCTATTCCCTCAGATGAGGAAACTGACAGAGGGTTCTGGGTGGGTGGTGCGGGGCCAGAGTGGGGCCTTCTGCTCAGGGCCTCTGAGGCAGGCCCAGGAGTGACATAGATTTACCACAGTCCCAGGGCCTTTCCATGGCTCAGACTGTTCATTTTCTTCCTTCCAACTGTCTGCCATGAAGAAAGAATTAGAGGGAAGGTCCATTTGCCAGATCCTTCTGTGACCTCCTGCATTCTCATTTAAAAGTCACATTATCCAAGACCAGCTGGTTATTCCTGACTCTGCTGAATCTACCAATTGACTTTTTAAAAACACATTGTTTTATAACAGTTTTAAGTTCACTGCAAAATTGAGGGGAAGCCACAGAGATTTCCTACACCACCCCATGCCCCATTCACAGCATCCTCCACTACCAATGTCTTCCCAGCAGAGCTGGTAACTGGTGAGCCTCGCTGACACATCATCACCACCCAGAGTTCATGGTTCACCTTAGGTTAACTCTTGGTCTTGTACATTCTATGGGTCTGGACAAATATATGACACATGTCATAAAGAGTAGATTTACTGTCCTAAAAATACTCTGTGTTCCCTCTACTCATTCTTCTCCTTACCCCAACCCCTGATGACCACTGGCCTTTTTACTGTCCCTGGAGTTTCTCACAGGTGATTTGGCTTTTTCCATACCATCTTCCCTGAAGAACAGTCACAGGTCACAGGATGGAAATGGAATTGGCAGGGACTTCCTACCCACCTGCTCTGCTGGACCTTGGGCAGGTGGCCCTACCTGTGCCATGAGCAGCACCTCCTGTTGTGAAGGAATAGGGCTCATTGGTGTCTGGGTATGAGGCCTAGAGGAGAGGACACTCATGACCAGTAAGCTGGTTCTGTTTAAGCTGAGTACATGTGACCACACAAGTACCAGTACCCTGTGGTCATCCTACCCACTCTGGGCTGATTACCCTGGGCATGGGAATTGAAGGGCTCCTGGCAGCTTTTCTCATCTACAGCACTTCTTCAGACACAGAAGCTGTTGGCCTCAGAAAGTCCTTAGTTAGCCTTGCACACTTTGCCATCTTTTTCCTTCAGAGTGCTATCTCTTCCATCTTTCCCTTCCCAGTGGGTGGTGGCTAAAAAGGAAGGTCACAGTGACACAGACCATGCTTTCTGATAGCTACACTGCAGAATCTTCATCTACTCAGGAGACACTAGGATTCCACAAAAGTGCATATAATATATGTGGCTAGCACACACAATGACAGGAAACATGTATAAGAAACTGTTTAGGAGAAAAGTGCAGCTCAGATGCTACATACACAAGGTAGTAATTACAGCCCATTCTTTTAATTAAGCCCTGGCTGGTGTAGCTCTGTGGATTGAGCACAGGCCTGAGAACCAAAGGGTCTCTGGTTCAATTCCTAATCAAGGCACATTTCTGGATTATGGGTCAGGTCCCCAGTAGAGTGGCACAAGAGAGGCAACCACACATTGATGTTTCTCTCCCTCTCTTTTTCTCACCCTTCCCCTCTGTTTAAAAAAATAAATAAAAATTAAAAAAATAAAACATTATTAAATAAGTTTCCCTAAGCACTTCTTCTAATTTAGATTGGTCTTTAAGTAATTTGAGTTAGCAGGATATTTGTTTACAGTAAACATTTAAAAAATGGGAATGATCAAAGACCTCTTTCAATATTTTTTCTGCACTTAGAAAGGGAACATTTTCACAATTCTTGATACAATAAGTTTCTATTTCTCTCAGCTTTGTTTCTGATTTAACAATGAAGCAGAGCATTTGGGGAAATGCTGTAAGGCTGAACCCTTCTTACAGGAGACAAGAATTGGAGCAGGGGCTGCCTTGCAGGGAGGGTTGGCCAGTGCGCTGCTCCTGGCACTTGCTGTGGGGCAGCAAGTGGAGCAGCTGGAGGGATGGCTGAGGGTCAGAAAGGCTGGGATGTGCATCTCATTCACTAGCTGTGAAGTTTTGCTGTTCAACTTCCTAGGCTTTAGTGTCCTCACTTGTAAAATGCAGAAAGGAACATTCTGCCCATTCTTTACTGATTAGAATAGCAACAGGATTGAATAAGAAATGCCTATGAGCCACTTGTTACATAGCAAATGTTCAATAATAGGGGCAATTGTTACTTTGTGTCCAAGCAAACATAGGGCCATCACTCTGGGAACAATGAAATGAAGAACAGAATCCTTGAAAAAGCATCAAAGTGTAATTCAGTTTTCCAGTGTTTACCATTTTCATATTTAACCCCTGTAATGCAGTAGTAGGGCTGACTAAGCAGTGGGGGAAAATGGCTTCAGATTTGTAGGGCAAGAGGTGGCACTTACAAAGTCAGGTTGAGACTTGCTGGCACAGCACAGAGCTGTGAACTTGGAGGTGTGCTGGGGCAGAGCAGGCAGCAGCAAGCCCATCCCTGGCTCTGAGGCCATTGTGTCACTGTCCCTGGACATCACCAAGTGAGTCAGGGAGCTGAAGGCCTGGTGTCCATGTAGTGCCAAAGCAGGAGTGAGCCCCTGTCCTGGTAAAGAGCAGTGCCATTCCTTAACAAGAGTTCAGTCTCACTGGTCCCTTCTAGAACTCAAACCCGGCACGCACCAGAGCTAACATGTAAGGGCACAGTGACTTGCTTTCCATCTTCTCCCAAATATCAGCAACCTCTATCTTCTAAGAGTTGCTGAATCAGCCATAAAGTTTTCCTAAATATAACTTTGCCCAAGAATGATTTGCTTCTGCCTTGGCTGGTGTGGCTCAGTGGACCGAGTGCTGGCCTGCAAACCAAAGTGTTGTTGGTTTGATGCCCAGGCAGGGCACATTCCTGGGTTGTGGGCCAGATCCCCAGTAGGGGGCGTGAGAAGCAACGCCCCCATTGATGTTTCTCTCCTTCACTTTCTCCCTGTCTTCCTCTCTAAAAATAAATAAATAAAAGTTTTAAAGGAAAAAGAATGATTTATTTCCCGTTTACTCCTAAACTATCGGATGACACCATTTTTTATATTTCTATTTTTAGAATGTACCGAACAAAAACATTTAACTTTACTAAGTCCATTTCTTTGCCTTCATTTTAAAATACACCATCTTTTCTACACTACATACATACATGTGTATTGTTTGTTACTTGTTAATACTTTATATTTGGTAACTCAAAATGCCCAAAGGATGGGTGGTTTGGTTTCAAGAGCCTTGGACATCATTTGAGGCAAAGAGGGGCCCACTGTGGGGAAGTAGGGAAGGGGACTTGTGGTGGGGATGCACCCAGCCCTGTGGCCTTGTCCTGTGGCAGTTTTCACATGAGGGACATGCTCAAGCTGTCATCCTTCTAAGTGGAAATTAGAAAAATGAGGCCACTGGGAGGATGACATTCAGAGATGCCATCTGTCCTTCAGGGCTTTCTAAGAAAGCTTGTTCTTGTCTCAGATTCTGCACATGTGGCAAGATGAGGTAACAGTAGCAACCATTCTTTTTAACATCTATGAATAATACATACCAGCAACTTATGGCAGTTCAACACCATCTGACTATCCCTTTCCCTCCTTCCCTTTCTTTTTCCTTCTTCCATCCTACCCCTTTTTTGACATTTGACATTTTGCCAGTCAGTAAAAAATAAACATCTGCTCCAGTTTAAATAGCTCCCCATATAAGAACATTTGAGTTCTGGTCAAGTTCTATCTGTTACTCATTTACAAACTGGGAATGACAAAACCCCTCTTGGGGACATTATGGGCATTAGATAGACTTTAAGGATGATTGTTAATTACAAGCAAGACCATTCCTGTTCCAGAAATAAATTCACTTGTGTGGACTAAAAGGCTGGTGTGTTTCCCATGTGCTGAGTTCACCTTTGATTTGGGTACCAGGTACGATGGGCTCTTTCATAGCCATCATTCCATTAGTGGATGGGCCTCTCTGCTGGCAGAGCCTGTGGGCTGCTCACTCAGGCTTCCTGGGTTGTCAGGGGGACCACCAGGACAGGTGCCCCTAAAACTGGTTAAGGTATCTCTTAAATTTGAGAAGCCCAACTGGGACCCCTAGGCTCTAAACCAGGGCCACATGGACCTAAAGAGGATAATCTTTAAGTCCCAAATGCCTGTAAAGGCAGCGTGTCTCACCAATGCCTGGATAACTGAGCCTGCATCCATGTGACTCTAGAGGGGAGGGAAGCCCTGAACACTCCTGGTTCTGTTCCATGATTACCTACACCTGAAGCCAGATACTGGCTACCAGCTGTACTCCTGGGATGCTCAGTTTAAAGCTAAGTGGAGTAGGTATTGTTGGGAGATCGATATTGTCCTTGGGGCTTGCGTTGTGCAACATCTAAGGTAAGAATTAGGCAGAATGAATTCAATCAGACTTTCCTGGTTCACCCCAAACCATCTCAGTGGTAAAATGTAGACCCAGTAAGTACTAATAGAATAAGCATGGGAGAGGATTCTGGGGGAATCCTTTACCATGCCTGATGCAAAGCACTTAGCAGACTGGCATGCTGGGCTCTTACTAAATGATGCCGTTTGGTAAAAATGGTAGACTTTTTTACTGAGTTTCTCTTATGTGCCAGGCACTGTGATTTATGTATATTCTTCTATCAATCCTCACACTAAACCTAGGCAGTAAGTAATATAATACCTGTTTTTGAGGTGAAGAAAAGGGCCACACATAGTGGATGGCAGAGATGGGATTTGGACCTAGGCACATTTGGCTCTGAAGTTCATGGCTTTATGTGTGCATTAGACATTACCATGCAGGAAGATGAAAGTGGACATTTCCCAATAGGTGCTTCTCAACATGTGTTTTCTGCTCACATAAATTTGACAAACAGCGTAAGCTTCTACAATATTATTTTTATTTTTTTGCATTTTATTATTATTTCTAGAAGGTGTTAATACTTTCTTTAATTGTTATTCTATTACAGTTGTCCCAATTTTCCCCCATTGCTCTCCTGTGCCCCTCCCATCCCCTCTCCCACAGTCAATCCCCACCTTGTTGTCCATGTCCATGGGTCATTTATACATGTTCCTTGGCTAGACTCTTCCCCTTCTTTTACACCTTATTTCCCTCCCGCGTCCCCTCTGGTCACTGTCAATTTGTTCCTTGTTTCCATGCCTCTGGTTCTATTTTGCTCATTTGTTTTTTTGTTCATTAGATTTGTCTTATAGGTGAGATCATATGTATTTGTCTTTCACCACTTGACTTATTTCACTTAGCATAATGTTTTCCAGTCCATCCATGCTGTTGCAAAAGGTAGAATCCCTTCTTTCTTTCTGCTGCATAATACTCCATTGTGTAAATGTTCCACAGTTTTTTGATCCACTAATTTACTGGTGGACATGTAGGTTTCTTCTAGCACTTGCTATTATAAATAACACTGCTATGAACATTGGGATGCATAGGTTCTTTTGAATTGGTGTTTCAGGATTCGTGGGGTATAATCCCAGAAATGGAATTGCTGGATCAAAAGGCAGCTCCATTTTTAGTGTTTTGAGGAAATTTCATACTGTTTTCCACAGTGGCTACACCAGTCTGCATTCCCACCAAGAGTGCACTAGGGGTCCCTTTTCTCCACATCCTCTCCAGCACTTGCTGTTTGTATTTATTTATTGCCATTTTTTTTTGCCTTTGTACCTGTGTTCTTGTCTCTCTCTTTCTTCATCTTCATAAAGTAGTCCTTTTAGTATGTCTTGCAATGCTGATTTGGTGGAGATGCATTCTTTTAGCCCCCCCTTTTTTTTGTCTGAGAAACAGGCTACTTCATCTTGCATTTTAAATGAGAACCTTGCTGGGTAGAGTAGTCTTGGCTGCAGGCCTTTGCTTTTCATTACTTGCAATATTTCTTTCCATTCCCTTTTTGCTTGTAGTGTTTCTGTTGAGTAATCAGCTGGAAGCCATATTGGAGCTCCCTTGTATGTTACTGCCTTTAAGATTCTCTCTTTGTCTTTAAATTTTGCCATTTTAATTATGATGTGTCTTGGAGTGGGACTATCTGGATTCATCTTGATTGGGACCTCTGTGCTTTTTGGACTTGTGTGGCTTCTTCTCTCATCAAGTTAGGGAAGTTTTCTGTCATTACTTTTTCAAACAGATTTTCCATCCTTGCTCCTCTTCTTTTCCTTCTGGTATCCCTAGTATACAGATATTATTACATTTCATGTTGTTCTGCAGCTCCCTTAAACCCTCTTCATTCTTTTTGGGTCTTTTTTTCATTTTATTTTTTTGTCTGGGAATTTTTTTCTACCTTTTTCTCTGGCTCGCTAATTTGAACCTCTGCTTCATCTAGACTGCTTTTGATTCCTTCTACTGTGTTATTCAATTCAAAAATTGTATTCTTCATTTCCTCCTTGTTCTTTTTGGTAGTTTCTATGTTCTTTTTCATGCTGGTGTAGTTCATGGTAAGTTCCTTGTAGTTTCCATGTAGTTCTCACTGATCTCATTGAGCATCCATTCAGAATAACCATTATTCTGAACTCAGTGTCTGATAGTTTGCTTGAATCAATTTTGTTTAGTAGCCTTTCTGGGAATTCCTCCCTTTCTTTCATTTGAAAGTTGTTTCTTTGTCTCTCCTGTTTAGGTGAATCTTCTTATTTGTTTCTGCTTCTTAGATTGATCTTCTTTGACTCCCTGTCTTCATGGTGTGACCTTCTGTGGTAAGAGACCTGTGGGATTCAGCAGTGCAGTCTCCTTGATCTCCTGAACTTGATGCTCTTGGGATGTTCTTTATGCCATTTATGTTGGCTTTCTGATTGTAATTGGGTTTTGGCTGTTTTTGTGTTATTCTTTTCTGGATCCTTCCTTCTAGCTGGCTGACTGAGTCACTTCACCCACCATTTCTTGCATGCTGTTGTATAGGTGCTGCCAGAGTGAAACCTAACAGCTTAGGAAACAAATCTGTACCAGCAAAAATAACTCTCACCCACAATCACACTATTAACCACCAATGAGCCAATATTAATAAAGGTATACAGAGATTTAGATTATTATAAGAAAGGAAAAATGAATATGAGATCACTAACTGAAAGAAAAATGATTTTGAGAGGGTAAAGGGAGGAGCAATAATAATAGTAGGGATAGAGACAAACCAAAGACAGAAAACAAAATTTATATTATAAATAAAAAAGGGAGGGAAGAAGGCAGAATGGAGTAAGGAAAGTATATAGTATTAGGTTTAAACAGAAATTTAAAAAATATATAATGAGAGATACAAAGAAGTAGAAACCAAATTGGAGAAAAAGATCCACTACAGCATTATCGATAACAAATGAACAAAGATTAATATAGGTGAGATGGGAATAAGAAGGAAAAAAGAGAGAAAATTTTAAGAGATATCTAGAAAGAGAAGTGATTTTGAGATGATAGAGGGAGAAGGAATACTAAGTGTGAGGAATGAAAACCAGGCTAAGACAGGGAAAATTAAAATTTAAAATAAAAAAAGAAAGGCTAGGAAAAAGGCAAAGTGGAGTAGGAGAGGGGAACAGTAAAATTTGGGATTTGAAATACAAAAATAGTGAAGATGTAGAAATAAAATTGAAGAAATACAAGAACAACCACCATATCCACAACTAATGAAAAATATTGATAGAGGTGGAGAGAAAATAAGGGTATTTTAAGAAAAGGGAGAAGAATTGTGAGATGACAACAAGAAAAATGGTTTTGAGAGGCTGGAGATGGGAGAAATAGTAAGAGTGTGGAATGTTAACAAGTTGTAGAAAGAGAGAAAATAAAATTTAAAATGAAAATAAGAAGAGGAAAGAAGAAGGCAAAGTGGAGTAAGAGAAAGGAGGAGTAAAATATGAGATTTGAATAAAACTATGATATAAAAACTAGTGACCTAATAGGCAAAACCTTGAAAAATAAGAAATGAATGTTTAAAAGCTATGCAGTAGAGAAAATAATGCAAATCATGAATAAGACTATGGTGAAATTCATCTCAGTAAAATTTACTGTTATCATTGTCTGTTCTTTCTGGACCAGATGGTGTCCCAGTCAGCCTGTTTGAGACTACCAGCAACCCACAGTCTGGGGCTGTGTCTCCTTCATTTATTAATCTACTCACTCTGTAATCAGCAATCAGGCTTAAGCACCACAGGGTAGGGCAGGTTAACTTCTGTGGGTGAGGCTATTGCTTCCCCTCAGGCTGATGCCACTTGGAGGGGAGTGCTCTGCCTGAGAAAGATGGTTCCTGTAGTATGGGGAATGGCTCAGCACAGGAATCCTGGTGGCTGCTCCCTCAGTTCTATCCATAAAGCCACCATCCCCAGACTCTCCTCAAGCATTTCTAGTCCACTCTGCCCCTCCTTTGCCAGAGCCAAGGGTAAGTGGCTACAAATGAAATTGTGGTTTTTGGCCCTTTAAGAGGATCTCTGCATCTCCACCTGTCTCTCCCTGGCAGACAGAAATCCTGATGTTTTTCACAGCTGGATATTATCTGGGCTCCTTTCCAGCTCTGGTGCTGTAGACTGGGGAGTCCAGCTTGGGATTTAGACCCCACACTTCTCAGGGAAAACCCCCAGCTGCTGAAATTTCCACCCCCAGGCAATTTAGCTGCCACCCATGGGAGCCCAGCCAGCTCTCTTGTGGCTCCTCTGCACTCCATTCCAGTCATGTTGTGGTGAAGTGTTTTCTTTTGTCCGTGATAATAAGGCTTCTTTCCAGCTATCATCTAATTAGTTATTCTGGGTGATTTCTTTACAATTTAGTTGTAGTTCCAGATTGGTGCTGAGAGGAGGTTAGTGTAGCTTCCACTTATTCCTCTGCCATCTTGGATCTTGTTCTACAAAGTTATTTTCTCACAAAGAGCCTCTAATTTTCTCTAGTGCATTGTGATCGTCTAGGAGAGAGAATGCAGTTTGCATAAATTATGTGACAATAAACACTTTTGCATTGGAATTTATAGTAGCCTCTCACATAAAAGTCTTCCACACAATATGGCTTTATAGAATGCCAGCTGAAGGTACTTGCATGCACTGGATGGGGAAAGATATGGGTAAATAAGGGCAGGGCAAACATTTGGGAAGGGAAAAGAAAAGAAAAACCCCCAAAGCAAGAGATGGAGCCCAGAGGACAAACTTCACCCCACTCCTTGTCCCCAATACACACACAATATGCTAAGATTGGATCTACATATGCCTTCAAGAAACCTGGAGAGAAAGGTATTAGTAAATCATATTTCTATTATTTCATCCACAAAGAAATAAAAGAATTCTTTTGAAAGAACCACTGACAAAGAAACAGTGGGCATTCAGTTCACAGAATTTCTTTCTTACAAACTTCTTGTTAGAGAAGTCATTTTTGCAAAGGGTGCAGAAAAAAAAATATTGGTAGCACCAGCCAGTCAGTGTGGTTACTATGGTAATTGGTATTGGTAGCCAATAATAAGTACTTCCTCTGTCCAATGCTATGACAGTTCCACAAACTCTGCTTCTTTATGGATGGCTTGGAAGGGTGGAGACATCCACTGTCCCCAACATCCATTCTCCTTTTCTTCCTTTTAGTAAAGGAAACTCTCAGAGTTTGAATTGGGCACATGAATTAGACACGATGTTTCCTAGCTCCTTTTGCTTCTGGACATGACCACATGACCAAGTCTGGGCCAATGATATGAGAGAGGAAATTAAAGTACTTAGAAACTATGGGATCATCCATGGCTGCACATCCTACCACCTGCCTGCTGGGAAGTCCTGACATTTGGAGTAGTTGGTGCAGCCCATTGTAGAACCTGCTCTGAAAGTGGCAGATCTACCTTTGAGCCCAAGCTGTGTGCTTTTAATAGCCTTCATTAGAAATAAAACGATTTTATCCACTGTAGATTTGGTCTCTGTTACAACCATTCAGCCTACATTCTAACCCACACAATCCAGTGGTGAAGGTCAGCTTCAAATTCTTCCTCTGTCTGTCTCTGTTTCTGTCTCTCTCAACATTGAAACCTGACTGGCTGTCTTTCACATGTTGAAGTCTATGCATGAACTTTATTTTTTATACTCTAGTTAATTCACTAAATGCAATCTTGAAAAAAAGATGAAGGGGGTTACAGAAGCAAGATAGGGCATGATGCTGACCACTCTGTTGACAACTCAGGTTGCTGCTTGATTTCTTATTTAAAAGCTAAAAACTTATTTTACTCTTCATTTTTATATTAAGTGATCACTGAGGAGATGTTGTATGCATGTAGGACATAACAGGAATAAATAATAAATAAGCTTTCTTCTCTTGATTCAGAGAACACAGGAAGGCAAAACCAAACATTCAAAGAGAAAACACAAAATTATCTCTCTTTGAAGTGTAAGTGGGAAGTGTGTGTAGCCTGGGAGAAGCAATGGCACTGGAGGTTTGGAGGCTAGGACACAGCCCTGCACAGTGCCTTGGAGTTTGCAGAAGAAAGGAGGAAAGCTCTTCTGTCCCTTCCAAACTCTCTGTGATCAGATTGGGAGCAGCTTGGATTTTTCAAAATGGAGTAAATATAGCCTCTTCAACAAATGGTGTTGGAAGAACTGGACAGCTACTTGCAAAAAAAAAAAAAATGAAACTTGAGCACCAACTTACACCATACACAAAAATAAATTCCAGGTGGAGAAAAGATTTAAATATAAGCCATGACACCATTAAAGTTCTCCAGGAGAACATAGGCAAGAAAATCTCAGATATTTCATGCAGCAACATTTTCATTGATATGTCCCCTAGAGCAAGGGACATAAAGGAAAGAATAAACAAATGGGATCTCATCAAAATAAAAAGCTTTTGCACAGCTAAAGAAAACAGTATCAAAATAAAAAGAGAACCAACTGTATGGGAAAACATATTTGCCAATGGTACCTCAGACAAGGGTTTACTCTCCAAAATATATAAAGAACTTATTCAACTCCACTCTAAGAAGACAAGCAACTCAATTAAAAAATGGACAAAGGACTTGAACAGGCTCTTCTCCAAGGAGGACATACAGAGGAACCAGAGACACATGAAAAGATGCTCAGTATCGCTAGCTGTCAGAGAGATCACTTCACACCAGTCAGAATGGCCTTCATAAACAAAGCAACAAACATCAAGTGTTGGAGAGATTGTGGACAAAAGGGAACCCTAGTGCACTGTTGGTGGGATTGCAGGCTGGTACAACCACTATGGAAAATAGTATGGAATTTTCTCAGAAAACTCAAAATGGATCTGCCTTTTGACCCAGCAATTCCACTGCTAGGATTATATCCTAAGATCCCTGAAACACCAGTCCAAAAGAACCTATGCACCCCAATGTTCATAGCAGCACAATTTACAGTAGCCAAGTGCTGGAAGCAATCTAGGTGCCCATCAGTAAATGAATGGGTCAAAAAACTGGTACATTTACACAATGAAATTCTATGTAACAGAAAGAAAGAAGAAGCTCCTACCGTTTTAGACAGCATGGATGGAACTGGAAAGCATCATGCTAAGTGAAATAAGCCAGGCAGTAAAAGACAAATACCATATAATCTCACCTTTAACAGGAACCTAAACAACAAAACAAAGAAACAAACAAAATATAACCAAAGACACTGAAATAGAGAACAGGTTGACAGTGACCAGAGGAGACAGGGGAGGGAATTTTGGGGGAAAAGGGGAAGAGTTTACAAGAACAAGTGTAAAGGACACATGGACAAAAACAAGGAAGGGGTGGAAAAAGGAGGGAGGCAGGGAGGGTTTGGGGGGTGGGCTGGGATTGGAGTAAAAGGCAGAAAACTGTACTTGAACAACAATTAAAATTTTAAAAAAAGATGGCTTCAATGACATCTTCTGTCCCAAAAATCTTATCTTCATTGAGATCTTGCTGCCTCTCTCCTCAAGAGTATGTGGGTGGGGAGATCCTTCCCTGTGGATCTGGCCTAGTCATAGGGGAGGCTATGCAGAAATGATGACATGAGACTTCTGTAGCCATGGAGCTCCTAGTTGGGGGCCCTGGGAAATTTAAAGGCCCCATAGGGATCATGCCATGAGAAGCCCCAGCCATGGGAGAATCCACATGTGGGCTCTTGGGGGATAGTCCTGGATGGGCAGGCCTCTGAGTCATGCGAGAGAGGTTTTTGGATGATTCCAGCCTAGCCATCAAAGTCTGCCCAGTTGAGGTGCAGGCATCATGGATAAGAGGCAGCTTCCTTCATAACACCTGCATCACTGACTGTTCCTGCCTGTGGGAGTGAGTTGTTACTTCACCCCACGAAGTCAAGGTGGCTTGTTAGGCAGTAATAACTGGAACAGAATTTAATACCCTTCCTGCAGGGTTCAGTTTAGAGTAAAATGAAAAGCACATCTTGAAAACCATACCTTGAGTTATTAATCATTTGGAAATTTCCTAGTTACAATTTCAGGGTGGAAAAAATTGTCCCACACATAGTATTCGGTGGCTGGAAGAGAGCTCACTGAGCATTAAGTAATATCGAGAAGGCCCTGAAGGAAGCCAGGAGCACAGTGTCCTGGATCCTAGGGCCACATGCTCTGTGGGTGCTGAGCCCAGTGTTGGTGTTTGTGGATGGCAGCACCAGAGTGACAGACCTCAAGGGTAGTAACCTCCCAGGGGCTGTGATGGGATGGAGTGTGAAGGGTTCAGGAACCAAGAGTTTATACATATTCCCTTGAAACACATTTGTTCTCACCCACAATGATTCCACAAATGTCCTTGACTCCCTTGCACCTTCCTTGGAGAGTTTGGGATACCTACCTCATGAGTAAAAGGGTCAAAGTAGGGTCATGGTGTGAGGGCCCTCTGTGGGCATTTCCCCAGGGTATGCTAGGGCTCCCAGTGAGGCTGAAGCTATGAGGTTCAGAAGAGCCAGACCTGAGGGCACAGAAGGACCTGTGGAAAGCAACCAGGTAGTCACAGTCCTGTCACAGGACAGAGGAACAGTGGCATGTGTGTAGAACCCCCACCAACACTGCTGCTGCTGGTCTGGCCCCTGTCAATGGCCTGGTCCATCTCTAGGACCACCAAGAGCCTACAGGGTAGTTAGATGGCTTGGGGTTTCAGGATGCTGCCCTGGCTTTGGTAAGGCTACTGAAAATTCCAGTGCCAATATTTTGTGCATTTTGTTATTTCTAGTTTTGTTTTGTGTTCCTCAGGATGAATTCAAATCATTGGGAAGCAAATCTTCCAATGGAGAAACTACATGTTGCCATGTATGAATTCTCTGGAGCAGGGATTCACACACACAAAAGTTTTTTTTGCTCTTGTTGTTGCTTGTTTATTTGTTTAACCTAGGAATTAGACTCCAGTTGATATTTTCCTTTTTACTTAACAAGTGCCAGAGTCACAGACTGATAAGCCCAAACAGCCTGAGTGACAGTTCCCTCTCACCCATTCTGCTCCCTGTCCCCTCACAAGATGCAGAACCCTTCCACATTTTCTGTACATTAGTGCAAGCAAGTGAGAGTATATTTCCTTTATTTTTCCCTTTTCCCACAACGAATAACATTTGTTGCCTTTGTCTCCAAGGGAGTAAGTATTTAACCATAAATTTTGGACTATTATTCAAGTGAGATCACTTTGAATGGTATTGAAATTGGGATGATTTTTGTGTCAATTTAGGTGGGCTATGGTGATCAGCTGTTTGTTCTAGCACCAGTCTAGCTCATCACTATGAAGGTATTTCTAAGATGCAATTAACATTTAAATCAGTAGACTTCGAGTAGAGTAGATTAATTTTTATATAATGTGGCTAGGCTTCATCCAATCAGTTGAAGACCTTAAAAACAAAGACTGAGGTTTCTCAAAGAAGGAATTCTGTTAACGTCTGCCCCTTAGACATCTTGCTAGAGTTTCCAGTCTGCAGATCTGTTCTGAGGTTTTCAGATTCAGGACTTTAACAACAACTCTTCCCTGAACTTCTGGCCTTCTGGCCTACTGGCCTACTCTGCAGATTTTGGACTTGCCAGCCCCACAATAACCTGAACCAATTACTTAAAGTACACCTCTCTATATATACACATCTTATTGGTTCAGTTTCTTTGGAAAACCCTAACTACTGCAACGGTTACATCTATTTCTAGGAGATGCCTGTTAAGGAACTTAAGAGTGCATTGCTATGTCTGTAACTTTCAAATGGGAGAGACAGAGAGAGACAGGATATATTACAAAATGTTAATCACTGAACATAAGTGGCACACACACAGTGTTCATAGCATCTGTCGTTCAGGTTTTCAGTATGTGTAAATATTTTCCTAATGAGAGACTGGGGACATCACTTCTCACTGCCATCTCCACACAGGGCCTTGTATGGGGCAGCAGAATCACACACATGTGCTCTGTGTCCCCAGTTCCACAGCAGGGATGAGTGACATGGGGGTGGAAAGAGAAGTGGTGCTCTGGAAAAGTCCCAGATCTGCTGTCCTCCCCTCCTCACTGTGCTCCCAGTACAGCTCATCTCTGGTAGTTTGTGAAGGGCCCGAAAACTGGTCCTTTCCTCTCAGCACATCACTGACACTGAGGAGAGCACTTTGGGAGCACAAGTATAAAAGCAAAGGGGGAGCCTTAGCCCGAAGAAAATGCTTCCTGAGTGTGTGTGTGGCTGTGAAAGTGGCCTTGATGTTTCTACCCAAGAACACTGAGAGGAACATGAAATGGCCTTTGTGTCTTAGCTACTGTCTACTGGAAACGCAGTGGCGTGGGATGTCCACACCCCTCTCCTGGAACCTTCCCGGGCAGAGCACAGCCATTTCCTCATCTGCACAATGGTAATGATACTTCTGCCCATCCCAGGGTTGTTACATGAACTACATTTGTAAAGCCCTCATAAGGAAACCTGCTCCAGGTCTAAGCACTCAGAAAATGTTATCTTTTTTTTTTTTTTTGCATAAAAATTTTTGTGTCTGCAAAGTTGTTATTTTTAAGCCGAGTGAGGACCGAAACTGGGTGAGACCTGCAGAGTAGGTCCTGCAGTGGCTTTCCACCAGCACCCCAGCTAGGCCAGGGGCTGCCATGTCCAGTCCAGCTGGATTCAGTTGTTTCCACTGCCCAAATACCAAAACACTCTTTTCATGTTTTAGAGTTTAAGGAATGCTGAAAGATTGGAGATTCTGTGTTTATTAAAAAAATTCAAATTTCTGTACCCAGCTGGTTTTTTGTGGACTTTTATTTCCTCACATTTCAGGGACCCTGAGGGGTTACCAGCCTGCCAGACTCATTACCCTGCTGTCCTTCCACTGCCTCAGGACAGAATGTGCACTAGTGAGTACCAGCACCTTCCATATCCTTACTGGGCCCCGGACACCCCCTGGTTTCTCCAAGACTTGTACAGGTTATTGATGAGGTGACATAAGAGAGGGAAAAACCCAAATGAGTTTAAAATGGTGTGAGGATTTAACCTACATTGATTGTGTTTAACTGTGACTTTCCCTCCTGTCTCTGAAGGGATTCTTAAAGAACACCAAATTGGTTCACTGTAATTTGTTCACATTAAATAAATCATGTGTAGAATCAAGTGCCTCTTTAAAAAAAGAGAGCTCTCTTGAGCTGTGGATCAGGGCCCTTCTTTGGGCCCTGTGCTACATTGCATCTCCTGTACAGTGCTTCCCAAGTCCAGTCGTTTGCCACGCAGTGTATAGACTTGGCCATTATCTAAGATTTCACCTTAAGATGATTCTTTCTATATAAGTTCATAAAGAAAACTTTACATCACTTCTGAAATCATCAGTTGATGTGCTAGCTACATTTTTCATAATACGCTCTAAAACAACACACAGATTTGAGGTGACAGTATGTCTGTGTCACATTTTGAATCACTTTAAGAAATCCTACCTTAATATAAAGAATATATCTATTTCAGCAAATATCACCAAAACATTTACATATGTGATTTTATTTTCCATGTTACATCTAATTTTCACACAGGGTACATGTTTTGAAAGTTTTCCAGGCAGCCTTATCCCCCAAGAGCACAGGGTCTTGCTGGTGGCCAAGTCCATCATCCCCAGCAGAACTGGAGATGTGCACTCTTATGAAACTCACAATAAAATTGAAGTTCGCACTGCAAGTCCTGTGTCGTTTCCAGAGAAGGAAATTTCCACACACTGAGCTGTTGTACAGGGGATATGTTTGAGAGGCAATGTGAACCTGAAGACAGATCGGGGACACACTTTGTGCTCCTCAACAATCTCACCGGTCCTGACTCCCTACAGCCCCCTCTCTCACACACATCCCTCCCTCCCCAGGCTGCTGCACACACTGCCTGCTTCTTTGTCAAGCAAGCCACTCATGGGTCACTGCCACTTTCTGGCCACCCTGGGGATGCTAACAGGTGCTGGGTATGTCCCATGCCTGCTGCCAGCTCTGGCTGGGTGGATGCTGGAAATGACCCACGGGATTAGCAGAAAGCCAGTAGAAGAGAAGACCTCTCCAAGTTTGAGTGCCAACTGTGCCAACTGTGCAAACACAAATCTCACCCAGGAGTTTCTGCACTCTCAAAATTCCAAACAGGTCAAGGTTTTGGGATGCCATCCAATGTCTTTTTGAGTTGAGAATTTTGCTGTGTTTTTGGTGTGATTGAATTCATTATTTATCTCCTTGAAATTGTGTGTGTAGGCATTGGCAGGCCTTGCTGTACTGCCAGTGTTGGCGTTTTGGAGGATTTCTGGGTGGATGGAGCAGGTCACACCTCCACTTTTAGGGTGGAGGCTGCTTCATGAGGCATAAACACCATGCTAGTGACAGTTGCAATGCAGGTTCTGCACAGACTGCAGAGGCAGGCCACCTGAACTAGCTGGGTAAATCAGGGCAAATCACATGAACATTACATGCCTCAGTTTCCTCATCTGTAGAGTGGGGAGGTACCATAGCAACTTACCATAGGGTAGGTTGTCAATATTAAATGAAGTGAAGCACACAGAGTGTAGGACAGTGCCCGGTTGGCACACAGTAAAATGTTTGTCAAAAGCACTGACTAGTCTGGTGAACTACAACTTCATAAAATTCCCAGTTTTAGCCAGAAGTTTGTGGGTCCCAGCATATCTTACTTTGTCTCTCAAAACACCTTGGACTTCTCCTGTTGGAATTTGAAACTCCAAAAGATTCTAATCTTCCATCTCCCAAAACCCTGTTTTATTTTACATAAAGGAACACCAAACACGAGAACCCTTACTTCCACCATGGCAAACCCTGGAGGAGGAACACGAACTTTAATCAGAGTCATTTGTGGGGAGGTTGGCTTGAAGAGTGAGGCATCCGCTAAGACCAGAGAATGATATTGTTCTATGTTTAATTTCTGAAGCACAATGAGGTTTTTTGAATCTCCTATTAAACTGTCAATTTTCCCTGGCTGGTGTAGTTCAGTGGATTGAGCTCGGGCTGAGAACCAAAGTGTCGCAGGTTCAATTCCCAGTCAGGGTACATGCATGGGTTGCAGGCCACGGCCCCCAGCAACTGCACATTAATGCTTCTCTCTCTCTCTCTCTCTTTTTCCCTCCCTCCCCTCTCTAAAAATAAATAAATAAAATCTTAAAAAAACTGTCAATTTTATGTGTCATTGGCACATGAAAAAAGTGATTAATTATGTTATTTTGGTCTTCTGTAACATTTTTTTCCACTTACTCTGCTATAAACTGAAATCTGTTAAGATTTTTCTCTATGAATATATCTTCTGTGTAGCTTTTCTTATATGCTGTATTTTATCCTTTATGAGTGTTAACGCCCTCTCATTTGATGGATGGATATTCATACTGTTAAGAATGGGAACTACTGGTATCTCCTTTATGGACTTTGCCTTTGTCACTGTGGAGCACCCTTCCTGCCTCTCTTGATGCCATTTCCTTGAACCCACACTTCCTTAGATGTGGTCCTGCTTTCTTTCTCCTTTGCATTTGCTGCTCTGCCTCCACTCACCCTTTTACCTTTAAACACTTTGACTCACTTTAGGTATGTTTCTAATATACAGTATATTGTTGGATTTTGCTCCATGATTTAATATTTGAGTTCTTTTCTCTTTATATGTTAATTTAGTGCACTTATATGCATTTATTAGCCTTACTTCTGTTTTGTTATACATTCTGTTTTTAGTAGCTTTTAAATCTTTGTTTAGTTTGATGTATGTGTTTTCTTTGATAATTTGTTAAAGTGCTTACCTTTTAATTGTAATTAAATGGAATATACTGAATCTTCTATTTCTTTGAATAATATCCATCGACTCCATATCATATACAATGACAAATGTAGTGTATTTGCTTCCTATTCTCTCCCTGCCAACAAGCCATTTAATCTTGTTTAATTATTTTTCTTAATGTTTCCCTTTGTGTTTTAAAGAGTATATTTCTCCTTAACTTATTCATCAATTTTATTGGTCTCCCATGATCTTTCTCTGGGTCTCAAAGATTAAGAAACCACCATGCTTACAATAGCTATCAAATTACATCTACGTGCTCTCTCCATTACTCTCACATAAATCTTCACTACGTAGTGACCCTTCTCCTGCATTCCTGCTTTGTTTCCATCTTGATGCAACAGTTAAACAGGCAGTGCTCATAGCCTGTCTTCCGCCATGACTTCTCAAGTGAGACTGCAGCAGTTTCTTAAATTATTATATATTTGAAAAATGTTTTCCCCCTTGCCTCTTAGGTTAAACAACAGTCTGGCTAGGTTCAAATGTTTATAGTCACTTTTTCTGTTTTGGGGACTTTTCAGGCTATTTCTGTCTCCTGGTGTTGGTTGGTGTTATGGGCACACTGGAGGGCAGCCTAAGCCTCTCTAACCCAAAAGTGTGATCATTTTTCAGGTTATGTCTCAGGGTTGATTGTTCTTTGTCATTTTTTCCTAAGAAACAATGTGTCTTTTTTAATAAGAAAGTGTATGTTTTCTTTGACTTCAGGGAAATTCTGTAGCATTACATTTACAAATCTTTGTTCTGTGTTATTATTTACTGTATTTTTCAGACCATAAGATGCACTCCCTTCCCCAAATTTGGGAGGAATAATAGTTGTTAATGCTGCTGTTGAGTTCTGTTTACATTCACATTGGTGAAATATTATGTTATGTCATTAAATATTTTACCACATTTTTTGCTTCAAATTTCTCCCCTATTTTCCTCCTCTAAAACCTAGGTGCATCTTATGGTCCAAAAATAAGGTAGTTCTCCGCCCCAGAGACAGTTATGTATATGTTGGATCTCTATCACCTGTCTCACTCTCAAATCCCTTAACTCTGCTTTAGTGTTTCCATTTTAGTGTTCTCAGTTTTTTTCAGTCTTGTACTTCCTGCCATTTTCCTGCAGCATTTGTATTTCTTTGTACTGCTTCCAAAGCAGGCTTTGTTTCTGGAAGAACACTCCTTTCCTGACCTCTGCTGGCTTATAGTTCACCTCCTTCTGCCATCTTTCATGTCATATCTAGACATCCTATATCTTTGCTCTCACATTTGTTTTACAAGGGTAATTTTCTTCACTGCTTTGTTGATTTCATAGCAGTATGTTTATTCACAATTCATCTGATTTATAGCAATATTTTTCAGGAGAATGTTCTCTGTCTGGAATTTGATTTTCCTGTCACATTTTTCCTTTTATTTTATGTGGTTTATTTGATTATATTCTGTACCAACTTATTTGACTTTTTATCTTTAAAAGAGATGAGTTCGTCCTCGACAAGTCATTGGAAAGTAGTTCCTAGAGAAAGGGGCATGGACTGGTCCAAGTTAGTAGGGCTTTCTTTTATGAGGCAGGGCTGTGTGTGTCACAGAGTATTTTAACTGCTGTTTTCCCTACCAGCAGAGGTTCCAGCTCACAGCTTAGACTTTCTACCCTCCACTCCTCCTCACCAGCAAACTGCTTCCAGAAAACCTGGCTGTATCTCTGCCTTTTCAGCTTTTAAATACTTGCACAAAGTATGTTATAACAAAGTACATCTGCTGTTCTATTCCCACTACTGAAGACTAGGGGTTGGTGGGTGGCATTCCAAGTGCATCACTCCCTTCAAGAAAGAAGCCTTCTTCACCAGGCTTTCTGATATCTTCCCTTCCATGTCTTCACACACTCTTTGACCTCTGATCTGGGCAGCCTTCCCTCTTACATCATAGTTTGGTATTTCAGTATCTCTAGGTTCATCAGGGAAGTAGTTTCTGTTTTTAATATTGTTGCTATTGGATGATCTCTCAGAAGGAAATAGGGAACAAAGATTTTGTGCCATCATGTTAAAACCAAATGCTGTGAAGTTCAGACTAAATTTAAAACAACCTGTTTTGATGTATCCACTTTCCTTTATTAGATTGCTATATCTATACCGGTATTTCAAAAACAACTCGAAGACGGAGATTAGCTTTGTTCTTTGATATGTTTATATCAGAGCCACTATTTCTCAGGAGGAGTGATATGCAAATGCCTTATAGACACTGACTCTTCCTCCTGGACACCACTCTTTCATTGAAGTAGTCCCTCCTGGGAGAACTACCATACTAGCTGGGATTACATATACCCCATGGGGCAATTTAATCAAGAAATGATAAACTTGGGTAAATAAGACAAGAAATAATTGTCTTGTAGAAAACCCTAACTGATAATTAAAATAACAGAGTACAAATGATTTTGGTTAAATTTTGATATATAGTTAACCAGACAGTCAATATTTGTTAATATTTTAAATAATTAGAATGTGGCACTCAGGTTTATTTTAAAATTTTTTAAGGACAGCATCATTGCATCCATATCACACAATACTTGGCACATAGTAGGTTTTCAATAGATAACTGTAACTTGATTTCTATCCATCACTGTGACATGTGCTTGATTTGAGACCCCTGTTTTTTTTCCGTCTAATAATGTAGAGCTGTCTGGGGTGGGTGACCTCCAAGATGGCTCTAAAGGTACGGCAGCCACTTTTGTCTTTGCTGCCTGTCTGTTAGTCAGGTCTGATGTTCACCCCTGACTTCTCTAATTAGATATGGAAGAGCACTCCTCTGGCATTGTTCTTTTTCTTCTCATTGTTGGGAAACTACCAAAAGTCTTGGGTAACAGGGGCTGGGTGTTCCCATTCACTCTTTTTTGCCTTCTTGCATCACAGATAATAGAAGAAAACCCAAGAGAATACAGCAGGAATACTTATCTTTTTTTTTAAAAGATTTTATTTATTTATTTTTAGAGAGGGAAGGGAGGGAGATAGAGAGAGAGAGAGAGAGAGAGAGAGAGAGAGAGAGAGAGAGAGAGAGAGAGAAACATCAATGTGCGGTTGCTGGGGGTTATGGCCTGCAACCCAGGAATGTACCCTGGCTGGGAATTGAACATGGGACACTTTGGTTCCCAGCCCGCGCTCAATCCACTGAGCTATGCCAGCCAGGGCTAGGAATATTTATCTTAATCATTGTCAGTGAGAAATGTTTTTTCCCCAATCAGAATCAAAGTTGACCTTCATTAGCCTTATTCATCTTATTATTGATACCAATTGTGTCTCCATCTGAGGCCTAGGAATCCTTATCAAATATCAGACAATTATTTTCCTAAAGCAAGCTTGCAACTCTTTTTATTTATTTATTTTTATTTTTATTTTTTATTTTTTTAAAGATTTTATTTATTTTATTTTTAGAGAGGGAAGGGAGAGGGAGAGAGAGAGAGGGAGAGAGAGAGAGAAACATCAATGTGCGGTTGCTGGGGGTTATGGCCTGCAACCCAGGAATGTACCCTGGCTGGGAATTGAACATGGGACACTTTGGTTCCCAGCCCGCGCTCAATCCACTGAGCTACGCCAGCCAGGGCTTGCAACTCTTTTTAAAAAACATTTTCCTTCCTTAGATTCCAGTCAGCAGGGTTCTATTTCTTTTGAAATAACTTAAATATTTTAGGCAGATGAGGACATCTGATGGAACAACATTTTCAAACATGTTTTTCCTAATGCTATTAGGATTTTAGAACTTTTGCATAAAAGGAGCCCCAGTGGCTGGAGACAACCTACTGCAGCCCAGGCTGGGATGGAGGTTTTCAGCTTTGATTTGTGAACTTGTAGGAGGTGTGATACATTAATTTTGACTGAGTTTGATCATTATATTTTTTCCAATGCCCCCACACAGCTATGTGCTTTGAAGAACAAATGCATCTTCATAATTAACATGGTTTGAGCACTTCGTGAAAAACTGTGATATTTCACAATACTGAGATCTGCACTGTCCCATAGGATAGCCCATAGCCCACATAGCTGGTGACGTTTGGAATGTGTCAAAGTCCAAATTGAGAAGGTTGCAAGTGGTAAACAAAGAAAATAAAGTATCTCACTAGTAATTTTTTACATTGGCTGCACATTGAAATAAATTAACTTTATTTTGTTTTACTATTTCAATGTGGCTACTAGAAAATTCAAAATTACATATATGGCTCAGATTTCTGACTTGTGTTATATTTCTGCTGGATAGTACAAATCTAGACACTAGCCCAGGCTCATTTCTGAATTCTGGGCTAGGTGCAGAGGGCAAGAAGGATGGGAAAATGGGAAGAAGGAACTAGGCTGCTGGACAAAGAGAGGCAGACTCAGTCGTACTTCCTCTGCTAACTGGCTACGTGAGCTTGGCCAAGGACAGCATTTCTGCACCTCAGTTTGTAGGACTGTGAAAATGGGCATAATAATATCTCTCACAAAAATAGTCAAGGTTTAGCTGGGTAATAGCTGAAGCATCTAGCATATAGTAAGCCTTCACAAACCGTTAGTTCCTTCTTTTTGGCGAACCAAAATGACTGTTAAAACATATCTATTTGTTGTTAAACAGTCCTGCCAGCATCCTTTACGAGATGCTGTAGTGGTGGCTTGGTTGGGGACTATTCCATCTTAGGGAATGATGCTACACAACACCTCAGTCAGTCAGGCAGGGGGTTGAGGTGAGCATGCAGTGTCACCTCTGCCAAACCCCAACAGGAGCCCCGAGCTGTTGAGAAGTGGCAGTAGCACCCAGCCCGGAGCTTTCTGCAGCTACCACCAGCACAGGCAGCAGGTTCAGAAATGCTTGTGCAGGGAGGTGGGGAGAAGGGACCTTCAGTGTGTTTTTCAGGAAGTGGCACCTGGACATTACTGATCAGCAATTCAAGGTTTGAACAGTGGGGGTACTTTCTGCCCAGGCTACACTGCCCATAAGCTGAGGATGCCACCTTATTACAGGGATTTCTCACAGTTTTATTTGCTCAGGTGAATGTGCCACAATTCTTACACCTTCATGGTTGCCACTTGCAAATACCAAGGCAGTAATTTCCAATAGTGGGACTGGTTGTTTGGGGGGTTGCTCTGAGAAGTTCATAAAAGGTCAGAGCCAGACTTCTGGGCACGTAGCTGGACCCCCCAGACCCTTGGAAAGGCACTAGCACTCATGTCCTTTAGTGATTATGGCACCCGAGACCTCCCCCTTAGACTTCCCACTTCTGAAGTTTACGAGTGTTGCAGTATTCATAAAAATATGTACTCTTAGTAAGAGTAAGAGTACATTCTTACCAGTGATGCTCTGAATGGAGATCACACTCTGTAACAGGTGGGACTCTGGTCTCTAGTAACTTGTTGGTCCAGTAGTTGAAGAAGAAATAGTGCACAGAGATATATAAATAATATTATTGTATGTATTCCTGAATATATATGTTTGATTATTTCTGTTTGTATTTATTATTTATTTATTATTATTTACTATTATATGTTTATTATGATGATATGCATGTATTTATTTTGGTGGTTCATGATGACCCTGGTATTCTTGCTCTTGCATTGTTCTTTGCCGATGATCTTGACCATGAGCTTTGCTTTGGCCAAATGGACATTAGCACCATGGTGGAGAGACTGGTAAGAGCTTGCATACTGGGCTTGACTTCCTGGAAGTCTCTCCCTTGGAGTCCTGAGTCATATAATAAGATCCAGCTGCCCCACTGGGAAAATGATATGGAATTCAGAAAGCATGCCCAGCCAAGTGCTGAAACCATCTTGGATGTTCCAGTCCTAGCAGCCTCTATTACTCAGCCAAGATAGCTGAGTCATGAGGAATAATCATCATTGTTTTAAGTCATTGAATTTTAGCATTGTTGGTTGCACAGCAATAGATAATTGAGATAGTACTAGTTATAAAAACTACAATAAGATAAAAAATAAATTTACTTATCAAAATGCATAAAATAAGAGAAGATCCAATGAATCATTGAGGATGTTACATAGAAAAATTAAGAGTAGAAAAAATAATAAAGCGTTAAGTAAGATTAGCTCACAGGAAAGCTTGAAATTACATCCTGAATGGTTGCAGGTCGTGCTAAGCTCTCTGCCCTGAAAACAAATGAAATGGGACTAGTTATGAGATCCACAGTAAATAGAAGCCTCGGGAATCCACTGGGTTGCGTATCTATGAGTAAACTCTGAGTTTCAGTGCCTGACCTGCAGGCTTCATTCAGTGGTGGCTGAATGCAAATTCTCCTTCTATCTTCCTCTATTGTGAAATACAAAACACAATAAGAAAATTACACAGAGTCAAGATAATTGATCACAAAGTGAAGACCTGCCTAACCAGTACCCAGGTCAAGAAGGAAAACAATACCACTCCCAGAGGACTCCATCCCCATTGCCCTTGCCCCTAAAGGAAACAATTATCCTGACTTTGATGGAAATCATTTCTTTGATTTCCTTTAGCAACTGAATACTATGGTATGATTTTGCTGGGTTTGATTTTATCAGAATAAAAGTATGTAGTAAGTATTCTTTTGTATACGGCTTGCTATACTTAGCTGTAGATCATTCTTTGTCATTCCTGTCTAGCACAACACCTTATGAAATATTGCTATTATTGATGTACATTTGGGTTATTTTCAGTTTAGGGCTGTGACAAATATTGCTGCAATGAATATTATTACATATGTGTCTTGGAACACATCATGCAATTCTGTTGGAAACATACCTGGGGTAAAATTGCTGGGTCCCATGTTATTTGTGTCCTCAGCTTTTACAAATGATGCCAAGCTATCTTCTGAAGCAGTTGCACTGATGGAAGCTCTCAATGTGTGAGAGCTCTGCCACTTCATATCATAGCAAAGCATTGGTGTTCCAGCGAGTAAAGGGCAATCAACTGTGACTTTAATTTTCTCTGATTATTAATAAACTCAAGTACCTATTCAGACTTAATGACCATTTGAAATCTCTTGCTCAATTTTCTATTTGATTGTCATTTTCTTATTTAGTTTGTAGAAATCCCTTATAAACATGGGAAAGAGCCCTTTGTAAGGTAAATATACTGCAGGTGTTTGCTTCCTCTTTGTGGCTAATCTTTTCCCTTCTTACTGGTGTCTCTTGATACTAGAGGGTCTTAAAATTATTGTAGAACGCTTTATCCAGTCTTTCCCTTCATGCATAATACTTTTTTGCACCTTGTTTAATTAATCTTTCTCTATCCCACGTTCAAGAACAAAATTCATTGTATTTTTGCTGAAAAGACTTATTGTTTTGTCTTTCATATTTAGACCTACAAATGTGTTCATATAGTGTGAGTTCACCCAGCTTTCTTTTATTTCCATGTGGATCTCCAGCTGACCAAGTGCTATTTATTGAAAAGACTTATCTTTCACAGAGGCTAGCTTTTTCTTGGCTTTATATTTTGTCCATATCTTTTTTAAAAATCCTCACTTGAAGACATTTTTTTCATAGCTTTTAGAGAGAAAGGAAGGGAGAGAGAGAGAGAGAGAGAGAGAGAGAAACATCAAATGGTTGCCTTCTTATAGACTCCCTGACCAGGAATCAAACCTACAACCTGGGCATCTGCCCTGATGGGAAACCAAAACTGGAAACTTTTGGTCTATGGGATCATGCTCCCACCAACTGAGTCACACTGGCCAAGGCTATTTTGTCCATACGTTGACATTCATTACTACCCTTTGAATCTGTTAAATGTACTGCCCTGCCTCTCAGCTGCCCTTTCTGAAAGTGGAAAATACCCTGGGCAAGAGCAGGCATGAAGTGAGCTTACCTCTTTGGTCTGTCTTCACTTCAGTCTGGCTCAGTAATTCTTTACTTTGAGTTCTCTGATGCTTTTGAACTAATGTTTCTATATTGTATTCAGCTTTTAGGTTGTCCCCAGGGGCAATTTCATTTTAAATGACCTAATTCATCATTACTAGAAGAAGTTTGGCAACTGAGTTTTAAGTAAGATTTGCAATACCGTTGGACATGTCAGGAAAGAGTGGGAAGACGAGGGTGTGGAGCCTTCAAAATACACCATGAGTTTATAGAGCACCTCAGCTTTGGGGGTGGTATAAATGTCACACAAGGGACTCTGTGGAGCAGAGAGGCCACACTTAGGAGAGAGAAGACCTCAGGTCCATACAAGGGTTTCAGGAGGTGGGCTGGCAATAGTACAGGCCTGGGGCCATTTAGATTGACATGAATCCTGGGATAAACCACACTTGAGAGAACTCCTTGTCAATCCTGGCCTTTTCAAATGCAGCCACCCCTCAGAGATGACGGCAATCCCAACAGAACTCATATGCTTAGACTCAGGAAACCCTTCATACCTGAGCTGAGGTATTGGTCATTTTAGGGTGCAGCTCTCATGGTAAGCTGAGCTTCCTGACAAGTTGACTAGCTTGTTCTTTGCTCCCCTAGCTAGTTCTGGCCTGCCTGGAGCTGATGAACTGTTCATCTGGGCAGCATGATGATCAGCCTGACTCTGGCTCATAGCTGCTCCAACACACATAGTGGCAGAGCTATGGCTTTGCTTACTTGGTAGTGGGGGCAGATCTTAGGGGCCTGGCCTAAGCAGGCTCTTTGAGACTCTAAATAACTGTACTAGCAAGTTACCACATATACATTCTCCCAGGTGGAACAAGCCTGGTCTTGATTCTGTGCAATTCAGTTGAACAAACGTCATGCCTAGCAATGTGACCTGGTAGTTAACAAGTCACACTTGCCTCAAAGACTACATGACTGTTTGCCCGTCATCAAGCCAGCATGGGACTTCCTGCTGACCTTGTATTTGAGGATGTGGATCAGGGCCCAGCAGAACTTTTTCTGGAAAGGACTGGATAGTAAGTGATTTAGGCTTCAAAGGCCCTATGTCATGCATTCTAGCTACTCAACCCTGTTGCTACGGCATAAAAATGGCCACAGATAAATGGTCAATGAGTGAGTGTGGCCATGTTGCTGTAAAATGTAAACAATCACAGACAGTGCCTGGATTTGGCCCACAGGCTATAATTTACCGACTCCTGCTCTAAGTCGATCAGTAATGCTGTTTTCTACGGGAGAAAAAATTGTGTAAAATTGTGTTTAATTGTTCTTTTATTCTAATTCATTATTTGACTTAAACACTTGTTAATGACATTTTTAATTACCATTCTTTAGTAAACATGACACACTACATTTTAATCTTTTTAAAATTGATCAACAAAGAGGAAAGGCAGCTTTGGAATTTCTTTTGTACCCTGTAAGGTATCTGGTATTTTGAGTCTGTTTTCTGCCTAAGTAACTCCACTGGAAAATTTCTAATGGATTTACATAGTGGATGAGTCAGTTGCTAATGGTCTTTCTGTTCCTATTTGTGTGATCTCTGAAGAGAGTATGGACTTTCCTATTTATTGTCCACTATCTCCACAGCCACCTGGCCTTGCATTTTTACTGTCACCTAGAGTCAGTACCTACACAGTTCTTACGTGTCCAAAGAATACCCATAGAGCATCTGCAAAATAGAATGGAAAGCCTGACTGTACCCTCTGTGATGGAGAATTCTGTTTCCACCAGAAGCACCAGATTGCTCATGAACCATCAATATTTAAATCAAAGCTGGTGTCATTGCTGTAAGCCCAGATGACAAAGTCCAGGGAAAGATACTTCAGCTTGGTAATGGAAGGAAGGGAACAAACTTCTTTTCTAAGAACTTCCTATATGCTGAGAACTGAGAAGTGAGCAGTGAGTTTAGGGGCAGAAAACCTACAATCACATCTCTGTTTAAGCCCTACGACAGTGGGCAAGTCACTGAATTTTCTCTGAACCTCTCTTTTCTATAAAATGTGAATTTTACAGATGGATTACAAAGCCCCAGTTCCCCTCCCTATCCTGAGCCTAGACCATTTGCAGTTGGACAGTTCAGCCCTGCCACCGGGAGGTAGAGCCTCAGTCTCTATGCTGTGAACAGGTTTGTCTTATGGCTCAATTTGGCTCTTGCTTTTTCCTGGAGAACAAGCCTTGGCTGGCCTGCTAGGAGAAGAGATGCTTGTTGGAGAGAATGAAGAGTCCCAGCTGACAGCTCACTGGGCCACCAGCACACTGCCTAGAGAGAGGTGTGGTGCAATGGTGCACACCCCAAACTACTCTACTTAGCTGCCCTCTGCTGTTCCCAGACTGAGTGGCCAACCAGCTGACTCATGAGCTAAATAAGCACTTGCTGTTTGCAGCAAATAAGGTTTGGGATGGTTTGCTGTGCAAAAGCAGCTAAATGTTATTCTTGCTGTAGCTCACAGACTTTGTAAAGGGCAAATAAAGTCATGTTATTAGAATGCTTTGTGAATCATATATGGTAAGCACTTATAAGCTGTTTCATCAACTTGTTAAGTTTCAGTCAGTATTGAGACCAAGCAGAAGATACAAATCAATATAAACATCCACTTCCCACTTCAACATGTGGAAGGGCTTGTTTTTATCTCTTATATATCTCAGTCATCCTTTAGCCTCCCCATGTTCACAATCTTCAGTCATGTGCTCAGCCAGTATTTATTGAACTACCTACAATATGCCATCACTATTTTAGGCACAGAGAGTACAGGGGTGGGGCAGGATAGTGAGGCAAATAATTAAATGTATAAAGCATAGTATCAGAAGGGAAGGTGATATGGGATATAGGTACCTGGAGAAGTCATAGAGTAGTTGGGTTGCTACTTTAAGATGACTGGTTTGAAAAAGAGGTGACAATGAAGTGAGAGCTAATACAGGGAAGAAGTCAAGTGCATGGCATTTCCATAGGGCTACCAGAGTACACATCACTCTTGTAGTTCCTAACCATGGACTAAAACCTCTAAGCTGGCCACACCAAAAGTCTGGAGCTGCTGATCCCCTGAGGTCCTGTTGTCAGCAGTGGGTTGGTGAAGCAGGCAGTGTTCTTTCCTCACCACTTGATTTTACTGGCAGGGGTTGTGCCAACGTCTAATATCAGTGGACTACATATTTGAAAATTAAGAGGTTCATATGTATATTTATGACCTATTGCTGTGCAATAGACCATAAATCTATTTCCTCTCCCCAAAACATCCTAGTTTAAAGCAAAAGTAATCATGATCTTTCATAGTTGCCGTGGGTCAGAAGGTTGGGAGCACTTTGCTGGCTGGCTCGATCTCATGAAATCCCAGACAGAGGTTAGCCAAGGATGTACTCATCTGAAGGCCCAACTAGGGCTGGAGGACCCACTTCTGAAGTGGCTGTCAAGTGGGTACTGGCTATTGGCTGCAACCTCAGTTTCTCTACCCATGGACCTCTCCACAGAGCTGCTTGAGTGTACTCATGACATGAGAGCTGACTCCCCTATGGTAAATGTTTCTTGAATCAGTGATTCTTGAGACTAAAGTGGAAGCAGCAAAATCTCACACCATACTCAGGTCACATTCTACTGTCGCAATAGGCCAGCCTGGCTTAATAAAGGAAGGGGTGCATGCCAGGAGGAGAGGGTCTTAGAGACTGCCTACCAGAGCATACTCTGATTTCCCTAAAAAGCAGATTACATGGGTGATTGTGGTGGGGATTTATCACTGAGTCACCCCATAGGGCTGGATTTGAGTCAGAGCTCTGATGTTCCATGCTGGCTCCTCTCATTTGGGAGGGACATGCAGCCTAAGTCTTAGGTCTTCAACTGTGAGATGGACTCTAACTCCTGCCTTGTGGTATGATGTGAGAATTGGGTCCAGAGTTTGACAAGTACCCTTTCCTTTCCTTCCTTTTAGCCAACTCCTATCTGCTAAGCAGCACATACTGGAACACAGTTGTTAGAATGGGTTCTTTGATGATTATAGATATTTTAATAACCTTTTCATCTTGCTTATATAAAGATTGAGCCAGCCGATTTTTGCCCTTGGCTTTGCCTGATGTCTTTTAAGTCCAAGTTGGCTCAGGACTATACCACCCCCAGTGCAGAGTCAAGCAGGCCTGTTGAACTGGCATCTGGCCACCTCTTCATTCATGGAGTCCATCATTTCAAAGTTAATGCCTAGCCCAGAGTGAATGTCCCTTTCTGATCTTCATTTGTCAACACTATCAATTCCCGAACTGCACATTGATGAGCCATACAGAAAGGTGTATATATGGCCCTCATGGCCTGTGGGTAGCCATCTGAAAATGCACTTAGGACTCCAATCTATACAGAGATACTGGAACTGCAGATTCAATGCCAACTAGCTCTGGTCTTAGCCAACAGTTAAATATGCTTACAGATTAGATGTCAGTTATGCAAATTGACTTAAATTTTTAAAAATTCTTCTAAAAATTAGCTTTATGCTTCAGAACCTGGTAGCCACTGATGTTCCTGGTCATACATGTTCTACAGGTTGGTAGACAGCTCAGGCAACGTAATGAGTTGATACCTCCTTGTATCACGTGGTCATCGAATAAATGTCTTTATAGGAATGTCAGTCACCATGTGGGTGAGATGGGAAAAATGCATTCTCTTCCCAGTCAGCAATACCAGAATGATCCAGTTTCAATGAAATGGAACCATTGGGTGGACATCTAAGCTTAAACAGAAATCAGCTGCACTCTGCCAACCCCCGGTCCCTCTTCCCAGCAGGTCTTATTCTCATGGCCTCAGGAAACTACAACAAGCAACAGATAAGGTCTAACTGGAAGTTTTGGGTTTCACAGTGAATTGGTTGTGGTAGACATGGATTCTGACAAAAAAAAATCAGATTAAACACCCTGGAACCAACCTTATTACTCCTTAATGTTTGTGCCTAATACAGGTATGAATCTAAGGATAATCTATGTGATCCTGTGGCCTTGCCTTCTTAATTTACTTAATAATACAGTTGAACTCATGGTCAGAACTGTGTGCAATTATGTCAAAGTTGTCCTGGAGTGACTCACTGTGCGCATGGGTTGTGCTGCAGGTTTAGGGTCTGCAGGATAGTCACAATGGTAGGTATCCTCATCTTATGAAGTGGTTGGTAACATGATCCCTCTTCTCTTTAAATATTATTTAACTCAGAAGCTCCTTCTCAGTAGCTGGGAGTTCAAGGTTTGTGGCAATCAGATGCTTGCTCTCTGTGGTCATGTGCTAGGGCCACTGTGACAAAGCACCATGGACTGTGTGGCTTCAACAACAGATATAAATCCCCCCAGTCCTGGAGGCTAGAAGTTCAAGATCACAATGTTGTCAGGGTTGGTTCTTTCTAAGGATAATAGGAGGGTCTGTTCCAGGCTACTCTTGGCATGTAGATCGTTGTCTTCTCCTTCTGCCTTCACATGCATGTCTCTGTATTCAAATCTTCTCTTCTTATAGGACGCCAGTTATATTAGACTAGAGTCTTTCCTAATTTTACCTTAATTGCCTCTTTAAATACTCTGCCTCCAAATACAGTTACTTTCTGAAGTACTGGGTGTTAAGACTTCAACTTATGAATTCTGTGGGGAGACACAATTCAGTCCATGACACTTTGCTCTGTGCAGCCCAGTACTGTTTGGATAAACATGCAGAATAGATTTAAAGATATATTATTTTTAAAAAGTAAGTCAATTGCCCATGTGATTTGGGTTCTGATGGGTCCTATAAATTGGTTTGTCCTAGTGTTAGGGAGAGATGGACTCTGTAAGGTCTTGGAAATAAGAATGATATGAGCCAAAAGGAGGGCAGTGCTTGTTTAACCTTAACCACCACCAGAAAAGTTGTTAACACATAGATTCCTGTCCACCCCAGGAATTTCTCCTTCAGTAGGTCTGGAAAGGATCTAGAATTTTCTTTTCTGGCAAGTCTGCAGGTGCTGCTGGTGGTGATGGTGCTGGTTCTGGTGCTGCTGGTGCTGCTGGTGGTGATGGTGGTGATGGTGCTGGTGCTGGTGGTGCTGCTGGTGGTGATGGTGTTGGTGCTGGTGGTGCTGCTGGTGGTGATGGTGCTTGTGCTGGTGGTGCTGCTTGTGGTGATGGTGCTGGTGCTGCTGGTGCTGGTGCTAGTGGTACTTGTAGTGCTGATGGTGGTGCCAGTGCTGCTGGTGGTGCTGGTACCACTGGAGGTGCTGGTGTTGCTGCTGGTAGTGCTGGTGTTGCTGCTGCTGGTATGCACGTTTGTGGTAGTGATGCTGCTGGTGCTGCTAGTTGTGCTGAAGGTGATGGTGGTGTTAATGGTGCTGCTGGTGCTGCTGCTGGTGCTGATGCTACTGGTGCTGGTAGTGCTGGAGGTACAGGTACTGGTGGTGCTGGTACTGGTGGTGCTGATGGTACTGGTGGTGCCAGTGGTGCTGGTGATGGTACTGCTGCTGCTGATGGTGTTTCTGCTGGTGCTGCTGGTGTTAGTGCATCAGGTTGAGCAGCACTGAAAGAGACTTCACCTAGGAGAGCAGTCATGGTGAACAGGATTTCAATAAGGGGAAAGCAAATGGAATTTCTTCTCCTTCGGGTACTGATTTTATGGTTGAAAGTGTTGCAACCATTGTTAGACACAGAAGGCAAAATGAGATGGGGTTGAAAAGACACTTGTCATTGAGCAGGTGTTAGGCATTATGTCTTTGGCACCTAAAATGGCCACTGTAGATTGGCCTGGACTATAAATCACTTATAAAACGCAATGTAATTTAGTCCTGGTTGAGACTTCACCTTCACTTCAGACTTGAGACTACACTTCACCTTCACTTCTCCAGGGTTCTTGACCTGAGTGGGAAGATTTGTGGGTTTCATATCCCACAAAAGGAGGAACCCCACTCAGTGCTCTCCCTCAGATGTCTGCCTAGCTCCACATTTTTTGAAGGTACAATTTTGTAAAAATCTTACCCACATTTAACTCAGGGTCCCAGGATTTATCTCCAGGTGCAACTAATGTTACTGACAGAATTGTTCAGAATTCTCCATCTTCTAGCCATTGAGGGGATTAGTCAGGGAGAGAAGTGGTAATACCCTTTCTGTTTAATTTTACTAGAGTTTTATTAAGCTGTAAAACAAGGTGCACTGTTCCTGCCAGTGATGAAGCTAGTGACATGTGTGTAAATGTCATTCTGTGACATCAGTGATGGGGGATGCACCCGTCTTTACTGGGTCTGTGCTAATGCACAGAGCTGGGCGTGAAGTCCTTGAGACTTTGGGGCAAGCCAAGTGGATCCCAATCCCTTTATATTCTCCTTCCTTGTGGGCTGGCTTACTGGGGTGTCAGGGAATGTTAGACACACAGGGCAACCCCTCATGTAGAGCCAGGAGGCAGAGCTGGAGCCAAGGCCTCACATATCACAGACCTCCCGCTTCTCCGTACAATGGAAGGTCCTGTGTTGTGTGTGCCTCCAATGTGGTCAGGAGGGTTGCTGAGGTCGTGTCTGCCTTTGGCAGAGCCTATACCCCCTCTTCTTTCAGGAGTATATCATAGGGCAAGGAGATGATTCAGTGACTCAGGGCCCCTTCCCACCCTTGACTCAGCGGCTTCTCCTCTCATCAGAGATCCTGCTTACAGAAGTGTCCCCAGCCAGTGGCACTGAACTCTACCCCACCCCAAGGATGACCTGAATCCAGGAGGAAGGACACCTGAGTTAGATATTTTTGCCCATCCAGCCCCATTTCCCAGGGTGTGTGTGGAGGCCAGCATGAGGGGGCCATTATTTACTCAGAAGACAGATGCTGTGCTCCAACCTCATGAGCTGGGATCCTCTTATGGCCCATCTGTGAGGGAACTCCACTCAGACGCCCAGCTGTCTGCAGAGCTGCCTTCTCCTTTGCCTGTGACATAAGGCTGCACAAACTTTGGTGATGACTGGAGTCACTGGGGGCTTGTGAATGCCCTACCCCAGAGTGCTAAGAAGGTAGCTCTAGAGGGCATCTGAGACCGTATTTCTAGCCAGCTCCTAGGGCCATGTAGGTGCTGCTGGTCATGACCACATGTAGAAAGCCAGTGGATGACTCAAATCACATGGTCTGCTGCCCTCCTCTGCCTTACCTCCCCAACCCAGCACATAGAAAACACTCAACAATGTCAGCATTTATTACTAGTGTTGCCTTCTAGAAATGTCTTCCACAATAACAGGGCTAGTTTCCTAATCCAGATGTAGATATTCCATAGAAATACATGAGCTGACTCTTAGACTAATGTGACAGTTAAACTGTGTACCTGTCTAATCCTTAGCCCTCTCAGGTCAGAGAAGCCTGTTCTTGTGTGAATCACCCATCGTCACAAATCATCTCACCACACCTGGGTGGGGGCCTCATCTCAAGGGCACATCGTGGGCATGCTCAGGAAAGGCCTTGGAAGGGGGGCGAAGCAGGAGAGTTCCCCAGGAGTGGCCTCTGGGCTTCTGTGGTTTTGTTCCAAGAACAACAGAGATGCTTGTAGTCTTGGTGTTGTAGAGCCAGCTCTCATTGTGTGCTCAATGGACCATGTGCTGCCAGCCTTCCTGAGGACCAGCTCATTTCACTCTTATACCCCTGCTTTCAGTACAGTCATGGTCCCTGCTTGGTAGAAGTGGACACAGGACCTAGAGAAGCAGAATGACTGCTCAGCGAATGCAAGTTTTTAACACCTACTCCTCCTGGCCCTGTCTTCTCTGCCTTTGCTCCCATTGATGCCATGTGCACACACACACACACACACACTTATACCACACTCACTCACGTACACATTCACACCATAACACTCTCACACTCATACCCATGCCTACCTACACTCACACTCATAAACTCACACCCAATCTTTCACACATCCACACTGATATATACTCTCACTCTCTTGCTTATACTGTCCCTGAAACACACACACACACACACAGGGAAGGAAGTTTTCTGGCTAACAATGGTCATGAATTCTGAATCACTTCAGCTTTCACTCCCAAGTCTTGCTGCTCTAGTCCGGAAACACTAGGCCTGAATTGAACGAATGTTTGGGGCAAGAAAATCTTACACTTTTGCTGAGAGCAGCCTGTGCTGGTGGTCATGGGGAGTAGTGTTGTGCTAGTGGCACACCAAGGACAAGCCTGGAGGTGGGCTGCCCTGGTGCAGATTGCATGGAGATCACTGACTGCAGAGAATTTCAAAACAGTTATGAAAAGGATTTAAATCAGTGTTTTTTATGGTCACTAGGCCCTAGGAATCCTAAACAATGCCAGGAATGACGTACTCTTCCCCAAACCATCTTTGTCAGTGCAAATCCTAAACCACAACTATAAACCAGAGCGTGTGATTAGTATGTCAGCTGCTGCCAATTACTGTGGTCATTACCGACCCCTAGTGGGCTCCATGCTGATTCTGAGATCCCCTGTGGCTTGGTTTCCCCAACACTCAAACCCAGTTACACACTCCCTGCAGTGAGAGCACATTCTTAAGGGGTCATCATTCTAGCTTGCTCTGGCACAGCTGATGTCCCCAGGCCTGAGGTGTTATGTGTCTGGGGGCCAAAACTGCAGATCTAAAAAGCACAGGACACCACAGTGAGGAAAAGGTGAAGAAACATCTCTGAGGGCCTCAGTGGGGCCATTTGCATTTTCTGTTTAAAGTTCCAAACAGTGACTTAAGTTAGAATTGTGAGGTGCAATATTTTTGTTAAGTTCAGATTTTGTTTCATACTTGAACATATTTATTTTGTTTCATGATTATTAAGAGCTACAGTTGTGACTTGTGGAGGAGATGAGTATTTGTTGGGAACCGTCCTGACTGGTATCAGAAGCTGAAATCCCCGCCTAGGCTAAGGCTAAGGGAACACCCTTGGAACTGTAAGCCAGCAAGGAGACAAAAGCTTATTTCCCTGGCAGGAATGCTGCTTCTGCTGCTTTATTCATAACTGAACCCCAAAAAGCTTGGTCGGTTAGCCAAAGATGGGTAAGATTCCCCAAGGAGGGAACGACCTAAGACAGGCATGATCACTTTGGGAGGCCCCCCAAAAGAAGGACTTGGGGGGCTGCAGCAAAAGGGGGTGATGGACCCTCTCTCCTCGGCTTTGACGTAGCCTGAGTTCTCATCGTCTGGGAGAAAATGTCCTTATCTCTTGGTTGCCTTAGTTCCCCTGCTCCACCTAAGCCTGAAACAATGACAGGGTGGCGTAGCTCTGTGCTGAAAAGGGCGGATTCCCGGGTGATCAGGCCTAAGAAAGAATATGTAAATTACTGTGAAACCTTTGTTTAGAATGCTCTTAGTTGAATGAGAGGGGTCCAAGGAGGAAGTTAGTTTGTTCCTCAAAGTCTTACAGTTCTTTGACCCTGACTCAATAGACCAGCAGAGTTCCTTGTTTTCTATAGTTCCTTACTTCCCCCTAAGGAGTACTGTACTTTACCTGAATTATTATGCAAAATGAGCCCAATAAAAGCAAGTACGGATGGTAAATCGGCGCGCTCCCCACTAGGGGGGGTGGCCATTTCGTTCCTCCTTCCCCACAGAAACTAGTTTGTCTCTGTGCATGTGTTTTTTCTCATGTGTTTTTCAGCGAGCCATCCACAGCGTTCACCCACGTGCATCAAGTATTACCTGCCAGGTCTGCTTCATTGGCACAGGTTTTTCCATGTGCATCCCGAAATATGTAAGATACATTACACATACGGCCACTTTTTCTGTTGCTAAATTGTAACTGTCACTGTGTGTTATTAACCCTTTGCATCATATGTTTTTATTCAAAAGCCCAGAACAAAGCTCCTGCCCTTTGGCACTTCTGGAATTTTCTGCCCAGGGGGTTCTAGAGCTATATGGGAATCACTGCTTGAGGACCTCCAGCCTTGCCTGTTAAGGACCCTGGCTGTTTCCTCCTGTGCTGGACACTGTAGGGTCACAAATGGGTGCTCCATGATACTAGAGGCCTCTGGCTGAGCCCTTCTCAGGAACCAGCCCAGCCAGAAGGCACTGCCTGTCCCTGAGCCACCTGTGTCCTAGAGCTGCCCCATCCAATCGGCCCCAGGGAGTAATGAGTCCCAGCCCGATTGGCTCCATTGGGCGACCCTGCAAGACCAGCAGCAGCACCTTCTTTACGGCTGCCTCCACATTTCAAATTCTCCCTCTGCTGGTTTCTACTCTCGCCTTGTCCCAGGGTCCATCCTGAATCCTGAGAGTGCTCCCTGGCCTACTGCCTCTGCACAAAGCAAGGTCTGCTTTGGGGACCCTATTACAACAACTCCCACCTCCCTAGACCCTCAGGTGCTTCAACCTGGCCCTCTGGCCTGTGCCCTCTTCCCCAAATGCATGTGTGCCCCCCGCTGGTGGCAATCAGTGCAGTATAGTAAATGTTATCCCCTCATCCCCCCATTCGGTTTTCCAGCTCATTGGAGCCTTACCTTTCTGGCCTTGTGGCTGAGTGGAGCTGTGTGAAGGGCTGGCTGATAAGTTACTGGCAAAGCTGATGTGGGTCAGTTCAGGGGGTGGTTTAATTACCTGCTCAGGCCTTTCAGAACTGTCTCTTCTGGCCCTGACTGGGGTCCTGGAATGAGTATATTAGGTGCAGCACCAGCCACTTCTCTATGGGAGTGACACAAGAGTGGGAAATATACCTCCGGTGGCAGACACCCTGAGATTTGGGTGAACATTCTGACTGATACAACCCCCATGGGTTAGGGTCTCCTAGCATCTTCTGGCCTTTTTTTCTGACCTCCTAAGTCTTGGACAAAACATACCCATCTATTTAAAATGTTGTCTAAATTCAGCAGGAATCCTGTGCTTTTTTTTTTCTTTTTAAAAAATTATGTATTGATTTTATATAGAGAGAGTTATTTATTCATTCATTGGTTGATTCCTGTATGTGCCCTGGCCCGAAATGTTGGTGTATCAAGGTGGTGCTCTGCCCAACTGAGCAACTGGACCAGGGTTCATTTTGTTTTTCTTTCGAAGTCTGTCTTCCTCACTAGGTTGATAGCACCTCCAGGACAGGAGGCATATCCTAGTCATTGATCCCTCATAAGACCTTGGTCATAGTAAAGACAAAGCTTATGAAATGACAACCTGAGTGACATGCTAGAAGTGGTGATGAATAGATGTGTAGCACATGAGACGATGCTAACAGGGGCATTGCTGACGCCCTGGCACTGGTGCCAAACACCATGCAGTGTTCCTTTCCCTGGCCTGTGCAAGGTCACTGAGCTCCACCCACCAGTGAGTGCCCCACACTCATTTCAGAGAGGCCTTCAGGGTGATGGGATGTAAGCGTACCTAAAATACTCTGTGACACATTTTGTCTGCATCACAGGAAGCTTAATATTGATATCAGATGTTTGTTCGCAGTCGCTTCATGTACTGAGCAAACACCAAACATCCTGGGGTCCCAAAGATAGCTGATTAGAGGTAGAAAAATGCCAGTGAGTAACATTGGGATCAGCCCCAATAAGGTTCCCATTGAAATACAACTAGTGATACTTTCATTTTGGCAGCTCTGCATGTGTCTTCTTCCCTACTTGCCCTATGCCTCTTTTCTGCAGGGATCTTAGGTCCTCATTGGCAGTTGTTCGGTGGGGACCCAGAGAGACAGCTCAAACATCACTGCACTGATCCACATGGGATGAGCTTGGTATTGTTTTCCTGCTGTAACTCTTCCTGCTCCTTGTCTCCATGGGAGAAAAAGGATAAAGGAGGGACTGGTCATTGTGTCATTCCGAGGAGTAGCTAACTCTGATCTTCTTTTCCACCAGCAGACAAGTGATGGAGACTACATTGGTCAGGGTTCTTCAAAAAAACAGAACCAATGATAGGAGATACATATTTACAGAGAGCATGAGAGAGTGAGTGGGAGTGAGGGCAAAAGGAAGAGAGATGCAGACAGAGAAAGATTTCTTATGAGACTCTAGGTCATATTATTATGGAGACTGAGAGATCCCAGTGTCTGTGTCCACTAGCTGGAGGCCAGGGGAGCTGAGAGTGTGGCTCCAGTCCACGTCTGAAGGCCTGGGAACCAGCAGGATCAACAGCCTTAGTCTTAGTCTGAGGGCAGAAGAAGGCCATTGTCCTAGTTTCAAAACAGTCTGGCACAGAGAACAAATTCTTCTGCTTGTTTTTTTTTTTTTAATTCTACTAATTTTATGCTGCCTACCCACACTGGGAGGGCAATCTGCTTTGCTGATTATCTTCCTGAAACACCCTCATACTCATCCAGAATTGTTTCACCAGATATCTGGGCACCTCATGGGCCAACCAAGTTGATACACAAAATTATTCATCATCAAGACTTTTCTTTCTGTTCATACCTGCAATCTCTGGGTGCCTGCGGCCTCACCTGCTGTTCTGGGGCACTCAGGAGCACTCTGGGCCATGTGAGATTATTAAATAAAGCTGAGAATGGCCTTCAGTCACATCCAAGAACCATTCCTGTCGGGCAGCCAATGTGAGGGCAGTTGAGGGGTCTTCTGGTCAGCAGCCAGAGGCTGATATCACTCCTCTTCATGGAACATGTGCTCTGAGACCACTGGAGTGTAATAGAGGTTGGCAGGCATGAACTTGGCTCCAGCCCTGCCCTCTTCTGTCTCACAGGGCCACCAGACTCATAGGGAGGAGCTGATGGTGTGACCATAACCCCTGGTGGTCCTCCTTTCACTTACCTCATCCAGCCTTGGATAGACAAGTCTTTCATCTGCTATCTGTTTAATCCATTGTTTATGGGTCATTTATGACATGCACATTCACTTTTGGGTTTTCAAATCCTTTTAAATGCTTATTTTTTTATGCCAAAATGCTCTTCTCTTACAGATTAAAAGCTTTGCCTTTTCATACTACTGTCTCAAAGTAGGCTTCCTGTTTAAAGGCCAGTGTTTGCACATTAACTCTTTTTTGTTTGGTATATTTCTTCTGTAACAACCGTCTCCCTAGGAGAGAACAGAGCATGTCTGACAAGCAGAGGAAGGAACCTGTGGACATGAGAAGAACCCACAATAAGTAATGCAGGTGCGCTCTTCCAGCAGGAGGCTGACCAAGGGCATGCTTTGGCTATGCAGGCTGTGGGGGGCTTTCATATGTGTGGTCAGCTCCTTGCCCTTTTCCCCTAATTTTCTTTTTATTAAATTCCATTCTGTGCACAGTCAGAAGAAACATGTCTAGGTGATTAACTCCCCTCTATAGTTGGGAGAATCAGTCTTGTGTATTTGGGGAGGTTTTCTGTATTGCTATCACATAAGAGGGGGGTTTCTGTTACTTCCTCCATATCAAGCATTTATGGGTGGGCCTAGAGTGTTTACTGAGATTCCTCTTATTGACGAGTGATGTTACCCTTCTTTCTTTCTTATTTGACTGGTTCATCTCGTTCTGCTTTGACCTGGAGGCCTTCAGTTCATTAGGCTTAGAAGGAAACATTTTTCAATTCTCTGTAGCACTACCACCTTTTCTCACGTGTCTGAGTTGGCTAGGAAATCAGAAAGCACAATTAACTCAATTTTTAAAAGTTTGAAAACAATGTACTCTGTGTTGATCATTTGATATTCTGCCTTGGGGTCAATGGAGAGCAAAAGGCAGTGTTATGTGGCTGTAGGAAGAAGCTGCTATAGACAGGCCCTGGCCAGAGGATCCCCAGCAGCCTGGACAAAGGTGGGCTTCATGGTGAGCTGCGCAGCAAGGTCTGGACTCAGGAGAGAGCCAGGCCATGGGTAGACATGAGAATTTGCTGCTGGCAAAGGTGAGTCTGTCCCACCTGACACCCTCCCTGGGGAGAGTGGCCTCCTGCTTGGGAATGGGCACACTTCTGGGCCACAGTCTCCTGGAGCATGTGAGACCTGACTGCAAGGCAGCTGAATTTGGGATAGGAGTTAATTGCAGCTGGAAACTCAATCAAATTTCCAGCTGGAGGCCAGGTCAATCTGAGAACATCAACTCCTTCCCCAGTAAACAGCTTCATTTACTTTTGTGTTCATTGACTGAATTTACAAATGACACTCTCTAGGCAGGGGAAATGTCCTGCAGCCGGCAAATATTGGGTAAAACCATGTAGTTACTATGCACTCAACAGAAGCAGTAATACTGAGGTTACATTGGTGTCAACCAAAGAATATGATCACCCAGAATTTGCATTCTCCAAAGTCAGAGGGCTCTCTGATTTACTGCCTTGTAGGGTTTCATCTGGGTAGAAAGTTTGATTTCTGGCCAGAAATTCCTAGGCAGTGGGTCCCTGGGCTTCCTTGAATGGCATGGCATCTTGCTGAGGTTCCTGGCATTGATTCCTCACTGACTCCGACCTCCTAGAATCCAAGGGGACATTTCTGAGGAGACAGTGAGCAGGCTCCTCCCATTTTCTTGGCAGCAGGGCAAGTGAGAGTGGTCCAATGTGTTTTCCACACCTTCTGGTTTGGAGGAACATCTGTGGAGTCAAGTGTGCAGGTTTTTCTGAAAAACATTCCCTGTGAGTGAGGCCATCTGTGCCTCCCTTCTTTCTTGTCTTATCCTTTCATTCCCTCCATTTCTGATAAGTTCTTTCAGCAACTTGAGTGTGGAGACTTTGAGCAGCTTCTGCGGCACCACAAGCAATCTATATTTTAAAGTCTTTATGAGCTCAGCCAGCACAGTCTAACCAGAGAAAGAGGAAAATGGACTGTGATCCAGAGCAGCTAGAAGTGGCTTCTGTTCCCACGTTGTGTGCTGATAGAATTGTGCATTTGGTGGGCTGGGTCTGGTTTGCTTCTAAAATCTTTAGACAATAGCCACTGGTACAACATGAAAATATTCCTGAAAGTACTGGCTTTTTGTACAGTGAGTGGGGTCTGGAACCCATGTGCCCATCAGCAGAGGCTTGCATGGACACGTCACAGTGTGTCTCCACCGTGGAAGTGACACTGGATTCAATGAGGACATGGTGATCTAATGTGCCTGGAATAACACAGATGAGCATCTTACAAATGCAATCTGAGCCAAAAGAGGTGGACAGAAAACTATAAACTGTGTGATTGCATTTATACAAGTTACAAAATCAAGGGAAACTAAGCCATGCTATTAGAAATCAGGGTGAGGATGACCATGGCCCTGCTGTCACCAGGTGGTGACCTCCTGTGGTGCTGCTGATCCCCACTATTGTTCTGGGGCTGGAGACATGGGAGAGTATCTTATGAGACTTCAAAACACTGTACATTCAGTAAAGGTGCTGCATGTGTGTGCTACATGTATGTGCTGTGTGCTGCATGTGTACTTGGGTACACACATCTGAGATTTAACAATAATGAGCAGCAAAAGGAAGGCCCTTCTCAGATACCACTGTCCTCTGCCCAGTGATATTTCTTTCCTGCTTGGGGCTCTGGTCTATATTTTCTCTCTTTGGCTATGATAAGCTTGGGGACAGGAGGGGGTGGCCAAGGCAGATTGCAATGGAATCCCAGAGTGGTTCCAACTGTGGGACCATGGCTTGAAGTCACTAACAAAAGGAAAATAAAAAAGTACTTTTGCTGATGTTGTTTTCAACATTAAGACTCCAGATTATCCAGAAAAATGACAACCCTTAAGAACATTTGTGCTTGAAGCGGAAGACTCAGGATTCTTCTAGCATGTCTGCAAAACAACAAAGAGATCGGAGTGTAAGAAGTGGAGGTGTGAGGGGAAGCCTCAGATCCTGCTTCTATGGGCAGAGACCTGGGGGAGGACAGCTGAGCACCAGCCAGAGCCAAGGAAACAGAGAGGCTTTCAGCTGCTTGGTTTTTTGAGGTGGTAACACAGGATTTATTACTATTACTATAGTTGGTTTGGTTCATGAAAAACTGAACCTCTTAAGAGGAAGAAAACATTTTTTTTTCTGTCTGAAACCCTACAAAAAGAACTATTCTCCTCAGATAAAAGAGAACAAACCAATTCAAAACTTTCACTTCCGTGTTTCTGTGCTGCATCTCAAGTGTACTTAAGACAAACACACTGAGGCACACAGACCTATTTTAAGAGCTACAGGTATTTCCACATTGGTGCTTTGGCCTATTTCTAGATCAGAAACTGGACGGCAGTTCCACAAAGCCCATCTCCCTGGCGTTGGCTCTGCACAGTGGCTGAGGAAGAGTTGGCTCGGGACTGACAGGATAGGCAGTTCTGTCTTTGCTCTGATAGAATGCCAGGAATTTACTAAGTTGTAGCATCTACTTTGGCATTATACACAGAGCCAGGATTGGAGCTTCTCCCAGTCTTTTCTGGAAATGATTCCTCTGAAATCAGGAGATTGACTTAAAGATTGAAATGTAACCGTGTGTTCCCCAGCAACTTGCATCACCACTGCCATTTGTGAATTTCTCGGGTGAGAATTTATCTGGAAGCCACTGACAAGAGTTCTGTTCTCATCCAGAGTATGGTGGTGAGCAAGTTCTCTGCATGTCTATCTGCCATAGGAACCCTTTCATTTCCAGAACTCCACCAGAAGGAATATGCAGGAAGGGATTTCACAGACATTCAAATCTGGGTGCTTCCCATAAGGAGTCATAATCCTGGATCTTGAAATGAGCATCTGGACACCCTGGTCCATTAGTTGTTGGACAGGCTGTTCAAAGCCTGGGTCACCTGGCTTAGGAGCCCCCCAGGCCTGTTGTGAAGTGGGGCTGCCAGACAGAGCTTGAAGGATCCAAGAGAGCATCTGCAGGGTTGGCACCTGCTGCAATTATCACCACACCCCCTCCATTTACACACTGTACTTCCACAAATAAGGTCCAATTTGACATTTGCCAAAGCTAAAAAGTTGAAAACTACTGAGCTACTTGAGGTCCTCATTTTACAAATAAGAAAACTGGGCACAGAGAAACATGCTGATCAGGGATTTCCAAACAAAAAGACAAGCAGTTAGCCAAGAGCTGTCAAACATCTGAGCAAAATGAACACTATGAACAATTGATAATCAAATTCAACAAATGAAAAGAGCTCATCCAGCAAAGTGTTAAAGGTAATCATAATTAACATATTCAAGGAGATTAGAAAACATAAATTATCTGTAAAATGAAGAGTTTGTTACGAAAAAGAACTACATGACTTTGAAATTTAAAAAGTGATTGTTAATGAAACGTCAATAAGTAGACCAAATAGCAAAACAGACCTAATTGAAGAATGAACTAAAAGATTAGAAGGATTCTTCTGGACTGTTTATAAGGACAGAAGAATGAAAAACAGAGAGAAAAATGGACACACAGAGAGCAGAACCAGCAGTTCCAGGAGAACAGAGCATCCAGGGAGGAATGCCATCAATTAATAAATAGAAGGACATTTATTAGAAATGTTTCAGCTCTAAGCAGGGCTGGCCTCACAGCTGTGTGGCCTTAGCATCACATGGGGCCCTAAGCACAGAAGGGTCTCTGCTTGGTCTAACACTCTGAAGTCACTACCCTAAAATTGTTGATTTGGTCTTTGAACGGTATTTTTTAGATGAAGTCCCTGTGACAATGGAGTGTGTGTGTAGGTGGAGATGACAGGCGTGCTGGTGCCTGCCAGGTTCTTGCTGCCCTGTCCACAGTCACGAGGTACACAAGCACAGAACCCCCTCAGACCCAGGGAGTGTGGAGTTCAATAAGATTCAGAGCAAGTTCCACTGAGTGTATTACCTCTGCAGCTGAGCAAGCGGGGCCATGGAATCTTGGGAAAGCCACACTTTCCACTCGAACAGAAATGTGCTTCCAATGCAGAGAGAAGGCATTGGCTTCTCAGAAACGCGAGCAATCGAGGCACCCTGTCCTATCCTCTCTAGCCCATGTTTTCCCCATGTTTTCCGCGAACTTGCTCTGACAGTAATGTACAGAAGAAAAGGGAACAACAGGAAGGCCTATCGTGTCTCCTGCTGAAGTCTCTTCTTCCCACTTACAAAGCTAAAGTGTCACGAAATGAATTGGAAAAGGTGGCGTTAGTTATTTCCACCACTCCGGTAAGAATGGAATACCCAAGCATGTCAAGGTACAAAATAAAAACTGTAATTTCGATGGCTCCTCATGTGAGTTAAATGCTCTTGTGTCTGAATTTAAAACTGGCATTGCACAAAAAGGTGAAAGCTGAAATTCATGCCAGTATTGAAAATTTTAACTTTACTTGAAATGACATGAAATAACAAAAATACCTGGCAAGTCAAGAAGAGACTGTGGAGGAAAGGAAAAGCTTTCTTTGGTAACTTTGAGTTGCCCTGCTTTCTGAACAAGGGTCCCACATTTTAATTTTGCATGGTTCCTGTGAATGAAATTTAAAAGGCCTGGCAAATTCAGAGCAGAATACATTTTCAAAACATTTATTTTTAACTTTAAAGGTAAAGAAGACTTTTTGAGGTTTCCAGAGAGAACAAGAAGAGTTCATTTACAAGAAATGAGAGTGCCCATGAGGGACAAGTGAGTGGATAAGAGCTCTGTTGCTGCCTAGGGGTTTGGAGCACCAGGCCACCTGGCAGTGGAGGAAGAGGGGCAGCTGAGGGTAAACTCTCCAGGCCTTCTCACTCAGGGAGGTGGTTTGGATGGAGCGCAGAGCCTCTGAACACCTAAATGGTTCACAGGAGCAGCCCAGGCCAAGGCTTGTCTTTGTCTGACCTAGAAAGCAAAGGAGGTGGAGAAGACAGCAGCCTGGGCAGAGGGTGGGCAGGTTGGGAAAGCCCATAGGCGTCTCTTCACAGAACTGGCAGGGCTACCCTGGAGCCAGGCAGGGCTCCTGGGATGTGTGGAGAAGCTGGGCTATCCCTCAAGGGCTGTGGACAGTGGGCCCTGCTTAAGGATGTGTGAGGACACGGCATCCCCTACTACCACCTCTGGACACCCTGGCCCAGCACAAGGCTTCGGAGGCCAGAAGGCCAAGACAGGCTGTGACAGACATGGCCAGGACTAACCAAGATTCATGCTGCCTGGGAGACTCAGGCTACCTGTGTAGATGGTCAGGATCAATTCTCTGTGCCCTGGGTTCACTCGTGGGTAAATACACACACCTACAGACACACAATGATACCTAGACATATACAACACAAATATATAAACATACAAACACATCTACAGACATACACATGTACATGCACATAGATACAGAGAAACACACAGGCACACACAAACACACAGACATCTACAGACACAAATACACATATATAGATATACACACACATCATTCATGTATGTATACAAACACACAGAACAAGAAACACACACACACTCACAAACATACATACAGGCACATACAGAGCAATGGAAATTTCTCCTTTGGCCCTTCAAATGCTATGCAAACACTTGGGCCAAGCAAACTCCTGCCAGTGTTAGGAGTTGATAAAGGACCAGGGAGCTGGGCTTCTGCTTTTTATTCCATCCCTTAGTCCCCCTGGGGGAGGCACTAATGAGCAAGCCTGGCCAAGTCCTTGAGGAGGAGGGATGAAGAGCAATGACACATTGGGACAAAGTCCAACAGGCTGGTGCCTTGGCCAGTGCTGGGCTCACTGAGCCGAGCTTCCTGCACTAGTCCAGGATGCAGTGTGCGGGGGAGGGTGACGCACAGGGAAGGGACAGAAGCCTACTCCTACCTTCCAAGGGCCAACAGCCTAATTAATATCTATGAACATGCACCGCCAACTAACTGTAACATTGTGTTCCAGGGACTGTGAAAGCTGAGGGGATGTGAGGCAGTGGATGGTGGCTGTGGAGGAAGGGGAAGTTTGTTGAGGGAAGCTGTCTGCTTGGGCTGGAAGAGCAGGAATAAGGCCAGGGTGGGTGGGAAGGATGGGCTCCCAGCCACAGAGCCTGAGGACATGCAGGGGAAAAGAATGGAAACTAGTATCTGTGCTGTGGGGATTGTGTGCATTTTGAATATATTTCCTCATTCTCCGGTAGGGGAATCTACAGAGATTTCCATGTGTATTCAATCACAGGACACCTCCTTTTCTGACAAGCAGAACGCAGTCTGAAAAACGCTGCTTGGAAACAGGCTGTTGGGGTCACGAGGCAGGTGACAGAACACAGGAGCATCTTGATTCTAACACAGCACAGCTGGTTCACCTGTCAGGTCAATGGCGAATGGAGCTGGAAAGCCACAGGTGACTTAATAGGGCCAAATGCAGGGCAGGAGAGGTCCCTAAGCCCTTTTGCAAACAGCTCTTGGTGGACTGTGCAGCCCAAGCATGGGGAAATTGAGGATGAAATCCACTGGTTTTGGGCCTAAGTGCCTGTCATCTGTGTGATGCTGTTCTTAGGCCTGTTGTCAGTTAGTAGAAGGAGGTGAAAGAACAAACATGTAGAAAATACATATCTTTTCACCAGCCTAGAAATGTCACTCATCTTGACATTTCTCAAATATTTTCTTGGATGCGTCAGGAGGGGACTTGTGTTTGACTTTGCTTCCTGTTTGGAAATCTAGGAGACAGCAGCTGGCCCTGGGTGCGCTTTCCTCCCCAGGGGAGGCCGGGGAGCAACCATGCTCTGAGCAGGTGGTGGTGAGGTCCCAGCTGTGGTCCATACCCATCTTAGTACCTTGGGTCTCCGACAGAGGGTGCATTAGACCTCAGGGCCTGTGTCACATCCTGGGAACCTATATCCTGACAAGTCTAATTCCCCAAACCATGGACTATGCAGTAGATCCATTGTTTTCACACCTTCCTGTAACCAAAGACCTGGGCTCTTCAAGCTCCATTTAAGGAGCCCATATATCTCTGCTATGGGGGTGACATCCAGGCACATGTGACGTGTCCTTTAGTTCCCAGGAACTCCAGGCCTGGATGAGGGGCCTGACCAGCTCAGATTGTCAGCATTCACCTCAAAATGGGCACATGACAAGGCCCAGCTGACAGGAATGGACACGTGCCAGGCAGATCCATAACAAGAGGACATAAAGAAATTTTCTAATCCCTTCACTGGTCAATGCCTAATGGTAAAGATTGGAAATTGCTTCCCTGAGTAAAGGAAGCAGTTGCCAACCACTCACTTTGGAAATAAATCACTTACTACATCTTCTTACAGCTGTCAACATATGATTTCTAATAGTGCATCTTGGTGTGGCTTTCATGCTTTTGTAAAAATAGGTGGAACCTGAACAGCAGCCCACAGGGCGGAGGAGTTCCTGCTAAGGTGTGGTCTGCCACCTAGTGGACATTTAGGGAGCAGCTGCTCTGTGCCCATCCCGGTGCTCTGGGGCACCTAAATATCCACTGTGACCTCTGCCTCCTGCCAAGGCTAGGCCAGCCCAACCCAACCTTCTTTTGGAGACATGGTATAATGGTCATCTCTCCCTTATTTCTCTTATTTTTCCTCCCCTTTCACTGCCTACAAAAGGCTGAACCCAAATATATGAACCCCCTGTGGAGAGGTTACCCAAGGTTGGCCTTTGCACAGGTAGACTCAGGCCCTGCCCTCCACAATTCTACAGGGCAGCCCCTCCCCCTCGGCCCAGTAGTTCTGAACCTGGCCCCCAGAGCTCCAGCTGAAGTTGAATTTGGCCTCATCACCTACTGGATCAGGAGATTATTATAAGGGAGTGCCTCGGGGCCCGGAACTGGGCCTCATGTTGAGCTGCCATGTGGTGGCCTCAGTGGGGCCTACAGTAAGTGCCAGGCAGTGCCTCTCTGAACTGTGCCAAGCAGTCCCCCCGCCCCCCCCACCTCGCACCCAGCCATGGCATCATACAGAGCTGCCCCCTTGTGGTCAGAGCTGAGGGACCACACCTGGCTCCCTGCTCTTCAGGTTCTAACCAGTCCTCACAGACAGCATCTCTTCAGCACCTCCCCATGATCCTCAGGTGCATGACTGTTACTGATCTAACATCTGAAGTGGGGCTCATGGAAGGGACAGTGGGAACTAGGGCTGGGTCCAATTCTACTAGCCACGGAAAGACTGGGGGGAGTCACCCCAGCTCTGGGTTCCAGCCTCCACTTCAGGCCTTCCTTGCAGAGTTGGGATTGATCTTCACTGGAGGAAACATCACCTGGGGCACTGCTTCAGATAACAGGTTCAGTCCTTCCCTTGGCACTAGGACTCTTATTATTGTCTGTTTCCTGTCTTTATGAGTTCTTTATCACTCTTTGTTTCACTGACACTTGGATGAGTACCAGAATTTTGGCAACATTTCCTTTGACCTCCAAAGCCCTCAGGCTCAGGCTGCTTCACATGAGAGGGGGCTGGGGAGCCCAGGGGCTCTGTCCCATGTCCTGCCTGGTGGGGTTAGAGCCCAACACATTGGGGTTTCCAGGGCCTTGCAGGGTCAGAGGGTAAAGCCAAAATATGCTGGCTGGACTGGGCATGGTTACCTCACAGATCTGGCTGGATAAACCCATGTGGCCCTGGGAACACAGGTCCTAATGACAGCTAGAGAGCCACAGGTCATGGGGTGCTTCAGTGTCTCCTCAGTCGATAAATTCAGGAAGCTAGAGACCACCTTCATGGCCACATTTCCTAGATCCTCTGCAGAGACCTGATCTTCAATATGGTCACACACACAGGTACTTGGCTAGGGCTCCAACTTCCTGCTGGGGACACAACAACACCTTGCCCAGAGTGCTCAGGGTGAGGCTAGCACTGCAGCCCCAAGATGTGCTGGAGTCACCATAGTGAGGTGAATGGAGCAAGTCTCCCAGTAGGCTGTAGCTTCAATGTGTCCTGTGCGCTTCAGAAGTTCTCCTCATCAGCTCACAACAGGGCCTCAGATCCCACTTGGGAAGAACTGTCAGGCTGTCAGCTAAAACCTCTGTGAGCAGGGAGCAAGGCTGTCATCTGAGCCCTGTGGGGACTCAGCCACTTCCAAGCACTTGAGATGAGCCAGTGAATGAAGGACAAAGCATCCTTTGCACAGTGTCAAGGGGCTGAGCCATGTCCCTCAGATTCATGTGCTGAAGTCCTAACCCCTAGTGCCACAGAATGCAGCCATGTTTGGAAATAAGGACATTGCATGTGTAATTAGCTAAGATGAAGTTATAGGAGAATAGAGGAGCCCCTTATAAAAAGGGGAGATCTGGGCCCAGAGCCAGACACACACACAGAGAAGCCCATATGAAGACACAGGGAGAAGATGGCTGTCTACATGCCAAGGAGAGAGGCCTCAGGAAGAAGAGGCCCTGTAAGCACTTTGATCTCAGACTGCCAGACCCAAAAAACCATGAGATGATAAAATTCTGTTTATGTCCCTCATAAGGGATACAAAGCCGTGGGCTTTGTCAGGCAGCCCTGGAACATGGCCACACAGAGATGCTGACTGGGTGAAGGTTGGGTGCCACTGGCCTCAGGGAAGAGCATGTAAAACGTGGCCTTGGGTCGAACCTGACGGTCACGCCCAGCTCCAGACATACACAGGTGTGTAGACAGGTACAGCACATGTGATCTGAAGACCCCTGTGAGATGTGGGCTTCACGTTGGTCTGTGTGTGGACTCCAGGGCAGGCTGCCTTCTCAGCATCTCTGGCCTCCAGGCCACATGTGAGACCTTGGCGGGGCACTCAGCAGTGGGGTGGAGCATTTATAGGTAGCAGCAAGACAGGATGTTTCCATTCTTTCTATGAATCTAGCGTTGGTTCCACCCTCAAGTGGCAAGGTCTGTGGAAAAGGAAGGTGGAAAATGTGTTGGGCAGGGAGGGCCATTGTGTAGCCTGGTGGTGTGCTGATGGGAGCTGAGCTCCGGATGGGGGACCAGCCTAGGGCTGGAGAGGGAGTAGTGAGAATTCAGGCAGAACTCACACTACAGTGTGTCCCTAGCAGGTTACTTCTCTTTTGGGAACTGCCTGTCTTCCCCTCCCACTCCACCCACAACCTTCTCTTCTGCTACCCTTCTCTTCCTCTCTCCCCTTTTCCTTCCCCATTTTCTCTCTTGTCTTCCTTTTCCTTCGTTTTGCTCTCTTCCAGCTTCTCTCCATCATACTGGCTGTTGGCAGAGGCAGATGATCTAGGAAGCTAATGCAGGGTCATCCTTGCGGCCCAAGTTTGCATGGGCTTCTTTTGAGATCCTAGTGAGAAGGCCTAGCAGTACAGTCACATTTTTAAAATAAAATTTCCCAGAGTAAGAAGTTTTATCTGCAATCTCTTAGGACAGCTGTCTCTTTCCATTTCCTGGGCAGCACTGGAATAGCCGAGTGTAGGGAACCATTTCACGTGGCATGGACATGTAGCTGAGCCTCCACATGGAAAACCAGTGGGGAGCAAGTGGCACACAGGACAACACCCACAGAGAGTTTTCCTGTGGGGAATCAGGCCTGCATTGTACCTAGACTGATATGAGACTTGCTTTGCTGAAACTGCCTCACCCTGAATTGAGGCAGCAAGTGCTTACTGTAACTTCCTAAAATCTGAGCTAAACCTCCCAAGTATGGAGTGTGACCAGTTCAACCACTTTTCCCCTTGGTCTGCAACATCCTTCTCTTTGAAGTAATTAGCAGCATTCTTTCCTTTGCTCTCTGTAAAAGGTAGTACCCTGCAGTGAATCTGTGCATAGTAAATGAGGACTACCCTCCATGTAATGTACCTAGAAAAACAATAAAAGCTTGTTTAGGTAGGGGCCTCTGGCCCTGCTACACTCTCTTTCTCAGAGACTGGCCATGCTGTCCCTTTTTCTCCACAGGACTTCTGTTGTCCATGTGTATTTGTTTACTAGCAGCCACAACATACACGGATCCTGCAGGCCAGGATCCACCTAAGCTGAGGGAACTGTTAAGATTCTAGAATGGAAAAGACCAGTTAGAGGTCAAATTGCTGGTCTGTGGGATGCATTTCCATGGTTTCCAGTCCCTCCTACACACACGTAGTTACCCCAGCTGTCTAGTGTGCCAAGAAGACCACCACCCACTTTACTGAGCACCTAGTTTGAGATGGGAGGTAGCAGGTGACAGGTTTGCATCCTCTTGAGCTAACACTAAAAATATGGGGTCTGCTCCCAACATCCAGGCCAAATCTTAGAAATATGGGACAGCATGAGAGATGCTTAGTTCCTTGTTTGAGGGAGTAGCTCATCCTAGACTCCCAGGATGTCTGAACTGACCCAGGTGGAGCCCTGCTGGGTATCTATAAGGGATTTGCTTCTGGCCAAAAATACCTCAGGTTTTGCTCACTGCTGGGCACCTCCCAGCCATTGGGGACAGAGGTGTTAGTTGTGGCATTTGAGCTGGGATCTTCTGGTTCTTCTCCTGGGCAAGGCCTGGACCCTACAAGTTTCTCTGAGTCCTCCTGGGCTGACCAAGGGTCCTCTTCAGGTCCCTGCTGACCTGTCCCCAATTTTTCAGACTTAGAGAGAGAGAGAAAGGATGAAGCCTGTTCCCAGGTCTGCTCCCAACCTGCTGAGCCCAATGAGGATGGGCTACTCATGGCACTGACTCCTCTGTGCTATATATTTCCCTGTTTTTTTCATGGAATGTTGAAACCCCGATCATGAAAAGTTGATGTTTCACAGTGAAGATAAAAGAGATGGCTTTCCTATCAGCCCAGAGAATTCAAGGCCCTCATCAAGGGGCCAGCATGGAGTTACTGGGGCATTCAGTGACCCACTGATGTCAAGCCAACACCACTTGACCTTGATGGAAGAAACCCAACCTGGTGAAACTCAGATCTTGCTCTGACCCTCAACTTCTTGTCCCAGGTCCACAAATTGTTCCAAGTAACCCATGTCAGAGTGCTGATAAGAAGGGGCCCAAGTGACAGGCCACACAACAGCAAGCCTTACCTCCTGGTGCAGTCCTAAAAGTTCTCACTGCCTGACTTCCCTGTGCCCACTCCAGATCACTGAAACCATGCCCAGGGATAGACTGGTAATCAGATCCAAGAACCAGTGGTGGGTCGTCCTTTTTTTGGGTCCTCTTTTCCATGCCATGGCTTTTTCATTTGTATAGTAAGGAATCAATAGTAACAGTGATCTCAAAAGCAGATTGTTTTTAGACTTAAAATAGCAAATATACCTGAAAATGCTTTGCAAATGAACTTTCTATTACAGAATGTTCAAGAATAACACTACACAGATCTAATCCCCCAAAACAAGCTAAATCATTTGCATGTGTGAGCAATGCTCTGGGCATTCACATGCTGTTCTGTGTTTTTATTAGTCAGCACTTTGCATGCCAGTCAGCCCAGTGGTCAGAGGTACAGTGAATGGTGGCATCATATAGGCATTTGTTTCTCTGATCCACCTCTTCCCTGGCTGCTTTCTGAAGGCTGAGAATGGGGAGAAAAAGACTCACACCCACAGATTCTAATGTCACTCTCAGGTGGTATGGTCTGTTTTTTCTCCTGGTGAAGTCTCCAAGAGTCACCAGTGGCCTAAGGTCTGAGACCACTTGGGCCAGGGCTGGCTGGGGTATGAGGAACTGTGGAGCCTGTGCCCCTCCTTTAGGCCACTCACCCCTCAGGGAACCAGTGAGGGATGAAATGTTTGTTGTAAAACCTGCTCTGCATGTTAGGCTTCTTCTGGGGGAAGAGTAGGCAGTCACAGCAAAAGCTCAAGTTCCACTGAGAAAGGGCCTGCGGGTCTGAAGAGGGCCCTCCCTGCCAACCGTGCTCTCCTTTCTGTGTGCCACCTTTCGTCTAGCTGTGGAAGAGGCTGCTGTGCCCCGCATCTATCTTGCCCTCTGCATTCCCAGAGGGCCCAGAGCAGCGGTCCTCCATGAGCACAGGAAAAGCAGATTTTTCATTGAAGTCAGTGGGAGTACTTGGTTCTTAGGAAGATTTAAGTAAAAGTACATCATGCCCCAGGTCTAGACCCACCAGATGAGGTTGGGGATGGTTAAGTGCTATGACTGCTAGCAAGTGGGGACACTATGAACCAAGTGGGTTAATAGTAGAAAGTTATGTTTATGTTGAAGGAGTATCAGAAGTACAAGAAGATCTGAGAAAAAAAAGACAAAGATGCCTGTTTAACAGAGTCACACACACACACACACACACACACACACGGGAATTATTACAAAAAAGTACAGACCCCATTACCAGTTATTGGGCCTTGTGTTTCCAAATTACAATCCACAGAAGTGGGGGCTCTGAATACAAAGAACTTAATGGCACGTTAAGGTACTCTCTCACCGTAAATGAGAAAACAGTCTGTGGGAGACCATTACTTAGTGTACGAGTATAAAGTGCAGAACATTAAGGAACATACATCTTACTGACTTTAAGAGAAGAGTGTCCCAGAATGAACAAATGTCTAAATATTTTGATTGCAGAGAAAAGTTGACTAAAATGCTTATTTGTTCACTGCTGTGCTTTAACTCAGAGGAACCCCTTCAGCTCTCTATCCACTTCAGGAGGTCGGCCTCATCTTTGGTTGAGCTGAGCTCACTGGGATCCTGGTCTGCTGGGCTCTGCTGTGTTGTTAGCTCACCTCCTTTCTGCACATAATCACACGAGGTACAAATATGAGGTAATTGGATTGGCTTCATCAAGCATCTTGTTTTCTTTTTTGTTCATGGTTAAATGTTGATAGGACAGAAGTGGGGAGGTGGTGGGATGGGGGCTGACTGAGCAGCTGATGGGTTCTAGGGCAGCAGTGTGCTGCTATAGGGCCCGTTCAGCACCAGAGGCCATGCCCTTCCAGGAGCTTTCAGCATGGGAGATGCTTCCCTTGATCTCTGGGAACCTGCATTGTGAAATTGAAAACTAACTTCCTGAGCGTTGCATGCAGGTGACTTGCATCACCCAATGAAATCATGTCTTCTGGCACAATCCACTTGATAAGGACATGAACTTAGCAAAATGATTTTCTTGATATGTTTCCTTAGCTGTTCACTCCTTGTGAGGCCCAGGCCTTTCCTGTGCCCCAGAGCAGGGAAGGAGTGTTTACACCTCTGTGACTTATAGAAAATCACAATGTCATTTGATAAAAGCTGTGGAGAAAAAAAACAGTCCCAGACACTGGGTCTTTGTATAAATGAGGAAGAGTTGTTACAAACAACATGCATTTTTCACTCATTGTTCTACAGTTTAATGGCAGTCATGGAAAACAGTCATTCAAAGCCCTGAAAGATTGCAAAGGCATGAAGTCTTATGACTCATGACTTTGGCTCAATTACACCTACTGAGAAAAATAGCTCCTGGAAATGTCCCCAGCTGAGTAACACATGAGCTGACAGCATTACCTGGTCAGCAGATATCCCACTGTTAGTGGAGGTAGCTAGTTATTAATAAAAGAAGGGAGCAAAGGAAATCAGATATTAAGGAAACAGCTCGCTTCACCAGGAAGCTACAGCCTCATATTCTTCAGGGGACTGCAGCATTGTCTCTCCAAGGGGATTAACACCCATTCCTCCCCCTAGGTGGGGAGCAGCCCACCATCTAGTACTGGATTGTTGGGGGGAGCATGTGGGGGGAAGTACATGCATATTAGGAGCCAAAATTTGACCATAGAAGGAAATAGATTTGTTGTAGTGGGTGGACCCATTAAAAGCCTGTGAAAGCTTGAGAAATTGATTGGGTATTTTGAAAAAGTGCCTGGTCCTTCCCAAGCCTAACATAATTCCAGGGAACAAAGGCCTTCTCTCTCACCAGTAACACATCCTGGCCCCATTCATTTATTTGTTCTCTCCATAGCAACCACAGGGGTGCAGCAGCACTGCCTGGGGCCTGTCAGACCATGTGGGCTCCAAAGGACTAAGCTGTAATATGAAACAGAAACTCTGGACCCTAGGCTTTATTGTGGCCTTGATAAGGATAAAATTGGACTTTTTTCCATGGTGGGATGGATGGAGATGGGACATTGGAAACCAGGGGAAGGTTTCTGTTACCATTCGAGTAAATCTTGCCATACCACAGTCTCCCGTGCATGGGTCTGTGGAATGCTTTCCTCATGATCATGTGGAAGAACAGTTTCCACAGGCAGCAGCATCAGGAGTGAGTGCAGACAAGTGTGGAGTGTGCTGAACAGCAGCACTTGCCATGCTGGTGTCCAAGTGGATGTCCACTGAACTGAGGGATGGTGGCTCTGGAGAAGTGTTCTTTCTTCCTCCAGGTTAATGTTGTAAAACTACAAAATAGTAAGTAACTGGCCTTAAAAAGAGCTCTTTTTAATGAAACAAATGCCCTGGGTGGCCCTGCTATATCACAGTGCTATCGTATTTTCTTCTTTTAAAGAAAAAATTTATTGTATGTGTGTGTTTGTGTGGGGACATGAGAGAAGGGGGGCACATAATATGCAAAACAATCAACGTCTGAGAACCTGATGTGCTGCGTTTTCAGCTAATGGATAAGCAGTTTCCATCTGTTTCCTTGGCTGAGTTCAAGGACAGGACAGTATTACTTTCCCAGAAACTCCCAGTGTCCTTCCCAATGTAGAGATCCCTCTTTCATGGGCAGTTAAGTGAGGTGTGTCATAGTGTCTAAGGAAATCAGTCCATCTTGCTAATAGACATTGAGCAAAATGGTGATTCTGTGGTTGAAGAAGTCAGGCAAGTGTTAAGGTAGCAAAATGTGAACAAAAGTCTTTGTTGCAAGACTCCTGGAATTCTGAGTGGGTAATGGGCACTGAGACCCTAGTTGGAAGGCCCTTGGAGTTATTTGATCAGGGAGCCTGTTGCTTGCATAGCTCGGTTCTGTCCTCTTCACTCACGTTCACTGGAAGACACCTGTGAGGTAGTGTTTGGGCTTCTCTTTGAGCAGAAAGGAGGAGGACTAGGGCAGGGGCCTAAGGGCCTCTGCTGGGCTCATACCTAAGAAAATGCCCCGATTTAAGGGACTGGCTGTCCCTGAAGCAGGCACGAATTTCTATCCTAAGACAACAAGCCCATGGTAAAAAGGAAGCAAGCACCACCTAAAGCAGAAGATCCCAAACTGAAAGAGAATTAGGAAGAGCAAAATCTCATTCTGGCTCTTTCAAAATGTTTCCTTCCTTGCTGGGAAGAACATGTTTATGAGTACTGACCTCTTCTTAACCTTGGAAAGACATGCATTGGTCTTAACATCTCCCTGTGCCTGAGCTCACTGTATGCTAAGCCCACCTCATTTTACTGATTCCCATGATCACCGTGTATAGAACAGTGGTGGTTTCTGCCCCTCTCAGGGGTTGAACGTTCCAAAGTCCAAGGTCAGCTCCTCTCCTGAGCCATCTCATGGTGCCATTTGCTGGCCTGCAGAATCCTACTGGCTAGACCACCAGTGGCCTTGGGGTCCAGACCGAGGCTCCTACTGACATTGTGAGAATACGGCCCCAGCTTTCTGTTCCCGGCCTTGCATTTATTAGTACAGGTTGATAGATAACCTCCACCTGCAATTGTGCAGATTGAGGCTGAATTCCTGTGACTCGCCCAGATCAGTGCTGGAGGCCCAGGTGTCTGTATTGTACTCCATGTCAAACCTGTGCTCTCACTGCTTTAGGAGCTGTGTGCCAGGTGGCTGTCTGGCAGCCTGTGTCATTCCTACTTCAGTGCTGTCCCAGTTTCAGGGCTCCCAATGGGAGTGTGAGGCCAGCCAACCCAGGTCTCCTCCAAACTTCTGCCCCCCGGGGCCAGGGGGCCTCCAATGCGCCTGGGGTTGGGAGGAACTGGTGACCAGGCACAGAGTGGGCGGAAGAGAAATGAGTACAGCCACTAGCACATGCTCCCAGGCAGGACAAATGCCCCACACTGGCATTTAAGTTGTTCTCTGAAATAAGGTTCAGTGTGGTGTATGTGTGTACACATGTGAGTATGTGGGCATGTGTGTGTAACCTCTTTTAAAGGAGGTGTTGGAAGCTCTGGAATTCTTTCCTAGACTGTCCCAGCACTCTGTATGCTATCTTTACAAAGTAAAGGAAAGTTCATAACCTACAGTCCTGTTTTGGGCCCTCTGGCATTACTGGGTCCCATCAGTCACCTTCCATTAGAGTACAACTTGAGCTGTCAGGCTCTCCTGGGCAGATCCCATGCTCATGAGTGGAGGGATATAGTGACCAGGGCTCTCCTCGACCAGCCTTTCCCTTTTGTGGTGGCAGAAGCTTACAGACCAGCTCTGAGGGGACTGCATACATCCATCATGTCATGAAATGGCTGGGACGTATTTAAAAACAAACAAACACTGCTTTGACAATGCTACTTAACACTGTTTATGTGACAGAGTGAGCTAACACATTAATAATGTCCATGAAAATGATCACAATTTAAACTTTTATTAATAATTATAGTTTTAAAAAAGTTCAGTGACAAAAAGTAGGTCTTCTGGAATAGAAGGAGGATACTGCTTAACTGGTCAAGTGTGCTCTTTGGGAGGTTAGGGGTGAGGGGCTGAAAATCCAGTGGTCACCCCTGTGTGTGAAAATCTGGGTGGAACACAGTCCTTGGGCTGGTTGCTGTAAATGTGAAGTCAACACCCAAAAAATAAAAGCAAGGGTGACACCAAGTATGGGGGAAGGACATGCTCCAATGAAACACACATGATTATTTTAACCACAGGATAGACTATGTTTCTGTTATGAAAAATTTTGATCCCACTAGGGGTCAAGGTCATAGCCTCAGCAGTCAATTGGTGCTGGCCTGGCCAGGGCAGCATATCTGTCCACAATGCTCTGGTGTTCCCACTAAACAAGGACCAGAAGGTGAAGGCACATGACCCATGTAAAGCCCAGACTCATGTAAAGACATGGCTAGAGACACAAGAAGGGCAGCACCCATGTGACAATCAAGTATAGGCTAAATGCCCCTACGAAGTCTTTACCTTCCAAAGTTGGCTCATTCACATTTTAAGTCCTTCTTCAGTGAAGTTGCCTTTCCCTCTGTGCCCTCCTCTGGAGAAAGCACACATTTTCACTGGAAAGACTTCCACACACTGCCACAGTGGTAATTCTACACACAGGAACACCCCATGCCACCAGGAAGTCACAGGGGAGGACAGGGGCACCCACAGCTTGTAGGCTAGGTTTCTGGGGGAGCCAGGCTCCTCCTCCCTATTGCCAACTCACATTCTAGATGGTCTTCATCACCAGAGTTTTGGGAGTGGCAAAGCTGCTGGAGAGTGAGGGAAATACTCCCAGGAGGGAGCTCCATGTATGCCCCCAGATTCCTGCCAGTGTGGCCTTTCCCACAGACACCACTCTGGGGACAGAAGAGGGAAGACACCAGGAATCAACAGTACACCCATTTTCTCAGATGCCATCACCAATGTGTGCAATCCTTCCTTTTAGGGTTCTAAATCTACATGTCATCTGACCAGAGATTGTCATTAATCTTTTTTTAAAAGATTAATCTTACTTATTTTTAGAGGGGAAGGTAGAAAAAGGAGGGAAACATTAATGTGTGATTGCCTCTTGTGCAACCTGGGACTTGGTCTGCAACCCAGGCATGTGCCCTGACTGGGAATTGAACCAGTGACCCTTTGGTTTGCAGGCTGACACTCAATTCACTGAGCCACAGCAGCCAGGGCTGTCATTAATCTTTTTAATTTTGGGGAGTCTAAATGTGTAGTGCTACTGTTTTGAGTATCTGCTCAGCACACATGGAATCCCTACTTAACAAAACTATTAACCTACCAGGTTGCACAATTCTAAAAGGCATGGATGGTAAAAGTTTCTTAACAGAAGTTCTGTGAGCAAGTGATGTCTTATTCTGGCCAAGCAAGCATGCTGACTGCTGCTTTCTCCATGTCTAGCTTCCCTCTGTTAGGAACAGGGCCTCCTCTCGTGTTCATGGGCTGGAAGTACACTTTAAACTGTCTTAGGCATAGCTGAATTCCAGATGGTCCAAGTTTATTACTTGACTGACCTAAGAATGATGTCTAAATAGCTCTAATTTTGAGGGGCCACAGCAAAACTGATTATCAGTGGTCAGATGACTTGTGTAAGATCAGACATTAGTTGAGGATTAACTAAGACTAGGAGACTAGAAAATAAATCTTGAGTTTTGTATTTTCACCCCCACATCACACTCGATAAAGCCTACTTGTGGGAAGCATCAGGGTCTGTGACTTTATTATGAATTAATACTTTCTTCGCAAACTCATCTTTACATGCCCTTGGCCACCAGGGTGTCTCTCTGTGAATACAGAAAAAGACAGGAAGTCTGTCTGCACCCTTTCTTCAAGGAAGAGGAAGCAGGGCCACACTAACTACACGACAGCAACAGCCCACAGAGCCCTACTGTCTGTCTGCCACGTGCTCAAGATGATGGACATCATCCTGCAGGGTCTCCAGTCAGGCACAGTCTTCAGAAAGTCTGCAGGGGAGAGGCTTTCAGGGGGCCAGTAAGCCAATCCTTCCAGCAGGCCACACTTTTCATGCAGACACAAGACTCTGGCTCAGAACACACAGAGCAAAAGCAGTATCCAGACTTCATTCCCTTTAACTGGCTACACCTTAGAAGACGCACTGGTAGAACTTGATTTTTAAGCCTCGAGGCACTTTTACCATTAGGAAAGCTTTTCAGGGGCAAGGCCAGTCACAAGGCCCGTTTAAGCCAAATCCCCTTGTCCTCTCCCTTCTAGTCCTCCACTGCAGGGATCATAGGTGTCATTGTGCCCGCTGGGCGCTGACAATGCAAGACCAGTGGCTGGATATCACATGGTGATATCTCCAGGCTGTGGGGGTGAGGGTCAGAGCAGCCCAGGAGCCAGAGAACTGGAAAGACAGTAAGGAAAGCTGAAAACAGATCCTGAAAAGAACCTGCCATGAAAACCATTCAGACAAGAAGCACAAAGGAATTCACAGTTGCTGTTGACCCTCTTGTCTGTCTTTCTCCCACAGCTCCTCCCAGCAGGTTTGTTCTATGGAGGGTATGTTCTCCCACAGGCTTTGGGGAACCAGAGTCACAGGCAAGTGCCTGTGAGAGTGGCTCTCCCAGTGGGCTGTGGGAGGCGGAGATTCAAAATCCATGCATTGTAGTAAGTTTGCCTGTGATGACTCATTTGCTCAGAGGCTGCACAAACAGGCCCACAAGTCTTAGTTCACCACGTCATAGTAGTAATTGCGCAGCCGCAGTTCCACCGCTGCAAATCCGGGTCTGTTCTCGACGCTAGAAAGGAAAGACATGCATTAATATTCGTCATCACACTGGAGAAAAAACGTACTCACCCCTGGAGCCTTTCCAAGGCGAGTGCGAATGGCTGCGCCCCCTGGTGGCTTCCTCTAAAGCCTGCAGTTCATAGCATGTGTCTGCTCCCCAGCCCCGGGGTTACCCGAAGCCTGTGCAGAATTCAGTATCAGGACCCTGCCAGACCTACAGAACCCCATGTGCATTCAGCAAGACCCCAGGCAACTCCTGTCCCCCTTAAAGAAATTTTGCACTCAAAGTCTGGACCTTTTAACCCAGAGATCGTCTCCTTCTGATCTAGCAAAACAGATGTATCTGAAATACTTAACTGGTCAATATGCTGCAGACATACCCTTAATGTACGATTTATAACCTTGTTAAGAAAAAAAATAGACACGGTTTAAACTTTCCCTCTCTGTACCCCAACTGGATGGCTCTGGACTTCTGAAAATGTGCTGTTGTGAGTTTTTTTATTTTTAAAAATATTTTATTGCTATTCTATTATAGTTGCCCCCATATGGGTTCTTATTAAAACTTAAAACCTGTCATGGCAGAAGCAAGGACACAGGCATGTCTATTATACATCTCAACACAGCAAGACCTCACTTTTCTTGTCACTTCTCAGGGGGGGAACAATGTAAGTAAACTATTGGAAAAAGTTTTTCACAATTTGCAATCTCCAAACAAACTTTTACAGACATCTTTGAATTGGATCTGTCATAAGCAAGTATTTCTTAAAACTCTAAGAATCTATCATTGTTTGGAAATAAGTTTTCTTATTTTCCTCCAATTTTTGGCTATTGCAAGTGGATAAAATTGCCCAAAAAGTGAAACAGAACTGGAGGTCAAACTTTGAACTGTCCACATTCAACCTCTTTGATCTAAAACTACAATATTATAAGGCTTGAGAGAACAGCCTGGGAGTATGCATGAGGCCTCGGAATCACTCACCAATGTAAGGGCAGAGTGGTTTCTTCAGAAGCAAAATGTTTTCTTTTCTTTTTTTTGTCAGATGGCATCAAAATATAATAAGTCCTCAAAAGGTTCCATGACTTTAAGCAAAACAACACATAATGAAACCAATCTGAACACTGGCTAATTGATATATGCAAGAGTTAGGTTCCTATGGCATCTTATCAGTGTCACAACAAAATGATCCTATTTGAGAATCTACAGCTTTCAAGAACAAGCAAAAACTGCTTGAAAAAATCAGCCATCTGTGGTCATGGCTGGTGACTTGGACCTCACTGTGGGGGGCTGTGTATCTGGATGCCAAGTTGTATTCTAGGAGGGAATGTTATGGCCGAGCCCTGGGGTACAGAAATATACATAGAAAGCTCTGTACACGCTGAGAGACAGCCTTAGTCCTGCTACAAAGAGAGCACAAACTCCAACCACAGGGACCTGAATGCACAGAGAGCCTGTCTGAATCTTGCTGTGCCTGTTTTATTCATCCAGCAGCTGAGCACCAAGAAAACTAATGCAGAGAAACAGGAATACAGACAGGGCCTCAGGGAAGACACCTGGACAGGTGTCTTACGGAACCTCTCCTTTACTCCACAGGTGAGGCTACCATGAGGAACCTAGGATGACCCTGAGCTTGAGCAGAGGAGGTGCCTAAGTGCCTTGTGGTAGGTTGCTTCTGCCCACCCAGCCCAGAATGCTTTTCCACACTTCCTCTTGTGACCAATGTATCCCTTCTCCTCTCATTTCCTGCACCCATGCTCCCCAACCTTCAGTTTTCAGGTGGAAAAATCCTTCCAAAGGAGGCCAATATGGACCCTAACAGTAGTATGACCCCCATGGTCCTCTATTCCCATCCAGAATTCCCCATGGTTTGCTCTGTTGCCTGCACTGCAATATGCCATCATATGAGCATGTGGGGGTTAATTTGTTTCATGTTTAACAACATCCAGTCCAAAATTGTGACCTCCATGAGGGAAGTGTCAACTGCTGTTTATTCACACCTACTGATTGCCCTCACTAACTGGAGGTCAGTCAATAGGTATTTCACTGATAAATCTAAATGTATATATGTATATGTCTTTCTGTTTAAACATTTATTATCTATCCTACCTGCCCACCTATATCCATCAATGCCCCATCCATCTATCTATCATGTATTGATTGATGGATCTATCACCTACCTATTATCTATAGATCAATTTACCTATCTACCTATTTTCTATACAACCATGATGGATATGATGATAGGTAGATTATCTATGATGATAGGTAGATGATCAGTCAATGTATCCATCCATCCATTTACCCTCCATCCCTGTCTCCCTCCTTCCTTTCCTCTTTCTACTGTGTATGTATATGTGTATGTATATATATTCTATATATCCATCTACCTTCCTATCTACCTGCCTATCTAAAAATCTATCACCTTGGTAAAGGTGGCTGACTATTTACAATGGAGGAAAACTTGGAGACTATACAAGGATCATTTGTGTTTGCTTCACTGAATCCACCAGGTTCTGGAATCCACATGTTCCCACATGTTTCCACATGTTTCCATGTACCAGGCAACTATTTCATTTCCTTCTGCAAATGACTATCTGCATATGAGAGGTCTCACACATATGTGCAGCAGCCTCCAGGCCCTATGTCCTCTGGCTTTGAATTGCCACTGGGCTTGTCTCCTTCCAAGAACACACAACAGAATGCACTTATTTTACAGCTTACCATTTATTGCCTGCTGCCCCTTCTGCAACTACAGATTCCTACAGGGGACCTAGCTAGGGTCTCTGTGAGGTTTGCTGAGGTTAGGTCCCTGGGTTGTCAGACCAGCTCCTGGTGCTTTTGAGCACTCCTTGTGGCCATGCCCCCCCAAATGTTTTGTTCTTTTTTCCTATTCAACTTTACATCATTTAACTACTTACATTAAGACTGTCTCTGACTGTCTCCCTGGATGGCCCCCAACATTCCAGGCGAGAAATATACTAGAAAATAATACTAGAAAACCTTTAATCCTCAGAAATATAGCTTATTGGAAAAAGAAAGTTTGATAAGGAGTTATCATTCATAATTTTAGGCATGGGCCACAGCCACTTTTTCTATTCCACTGATACTTAAACACTGTTGCTAATTCCTAGACATCCATGTAGAACTCACTGGAAAGCATTCCTGGGGTTGGAGGTGATGGGAAAGATAGCACTGCCTGTACACCTTACTCAGGCTGTGACTTAAACCTCCAGGTGGGAAAAGAAACTGAGAAAGTGTTTTCTGAAAGAGGAGCATTCTACCTCGCTCCGCCTCCAGTGAATACCAAGAACTGTTTCCTTCGTCCTCCCTTCATGGGCCATCCTGGCAATAACAGCACCAAGAGCTGTGTGTGTCTCTGAGGATGAAGGCGGGTGGGCAGACGTGGTCTGGAATCCTGTCCCATGAAGAATGCTCTAGTGCTATCAGTATTCAAGGCTCACCACGGCCACCCAACCAAGTAGGGGTGTGTCTTGGCTACATCATTCTTCCTACCATGGTTCACGGCTCCTAACATGGTTCACTCTGCCCGGCACACTGCCTAACACCTTTCCTGCAGCCCTGAGTCCCCTCCTTTGCCCACTCCTCCCCTCCTCACTGGTCAGCCAGCATCCACCATGAAGAACAGCAGACAGAAATAAACATGTCAGTGTTCACATTAAGAGCAAAACCTAACTTCAACTGTCTCCCTGATAGTTCATTTTAATTCTAGTTATTTTCACTTTTTTCAGAATGATTTAAAGTTCATTGTTCTCAGAGGAAGTGAAATCTTCCAAATGAAGCTGCAGGCAGGCAGAAGAACTACCCGGGGGTGTGCCCTCCCTAGGGCTTTGCACATCTCCTGACCTGAGGGTCTGTTCTGCTCCCAGTGGCGCCTCACTGGCCACCAGGTCCCCCAAACTTGGCGGGGTGCATGGTGCATAATACCTACTAAAGCCAGGAAGGCCTGTGCTGTCTTAAGCAGCTTTGCAGGAACAGGCACTATGAAGAGGAGATTGCCAGTCTGCCCTCATTCAGGGGTTCTGGGAAAGTCTCAGAGGTGCTCTGTCCTCCTGCTCCTGCCTTTCAAAGGTGTCTCAAAGCAAGACAGCTGGAGTTTGATTCAGCACAGGTGCAAGGTGACAAGGTCAAAGTCTGTATCAAGGCCTGTAACATCACTAAGGGGGTCATTTGTCTTCTGTTTCCTATATGATGCCACCCCAACCACAATTTCTAGGCTAGACCTTTCATTTCCATTTTGAAAATAGCTGAGACCTACCTGTCACTGATTCTTATAATTCCAGTTTGGGCACTGGGGATGGTGATGTGGGAGTTAGTCAAGATTTCAAAGACTGGACACCTGCCTTCTACAATCTATCTCTAGCCTTTCTCTCCTGCTGCCACTCTGATAGTCTGGGTTCAGGAAGCTCCCCAGGTTCCAGATGGGTACCTTTGCTATAGAAAGGGCCTTTCTCTGAACAGGGTCAGCACCAGCAACTGGACATATCTGTCCTCTCTTTTTGGGGCTCACCATGTTGCTTCTAGACAATAATGAGATCTTTTATCTGCACTCCCAACTGTGCTGGGTGAAGAGTACTCCCTGTGGTGTGGTGGAATCCCAAGTGGCATCCGAGATTGTTGGCACTATCCTTCATTCTTAGTATCCTCCTGCATTTCCAGCTGTTATACCTCAGAGCAAAACTGATCCCTGAAGTATTAAAATCTATTGCAAGGATATGAGCTTCTCCCAGTAACAGACCTATAGTGTTGCCAAGCTCCACAAGGTAACACCAGAGGTACAGAGACCACGGCTTGGGGCCCCCACAATGCACTCACAGGCTGCCCCACCAGGGCAAAGTCCCTGATTCCCAGGTGTGATGGGTTTTCCTTGCCTGCTGAACTTCCATAAGCTCAGGTATGCTCCAGGCAGGATGCATTAGAGTGCTTAGGGCAGACTCTGAGGGCTACTGTTCCCAGGTCTGAGTCACTTCTCGGGAAGTGCTACCTTAGCCAGTTCATCGGTGAGCCAGCCAACATCTGTGGTTGTGCCTCACTCAGAAAGGTGGTCAGAATTAGGAAAGCAGACATTTCCCCTCTAAGTGCTTCTGCCATCCTCTGTCACCAAAAATTGTACACAGCACTGGAACAGACTCTTAGGAACATCTTTCTACTCTGACCACCCTACCACCCTGGCCAATATTATATACATTTGAATTTCGACATCCTGAAATTAGAGTAGTTGTCTAAACTTATTTTTTTTAGACTAAAGACAGAGTGTCTGGATAAATCACAGGAAGGGGAGGTACTCACTCATATGTCCAACACAGGTTCATCAGATCATACATCTCTCTCGGACACCCTGGGGGGCACCCCATCCTCTCTCCTTTCTCCAGCATAGCAGAAACTTCACTTCCTTTCATCCCCTAAAACATGCAAAATATACCTTAGCTTTTTAAACATAGTATTCAGCAAAACAAAGCAATAAATACATCCCACTCTCTCCAAAGAAACAAGAGTACATGAAGTGTGATGTCAATTATAAAAAGTACAAAAACAGCAGCACCTAAACTATGACCTAGAAGTTAGATAAGGTTGCCCCTGCAGGGAGGCATGCGTGCAGGAGGCAGAGGATTTGGGGTTCTGTTTTCTTGCTCTGGGGGCTGGTTTCATGGGTGTGTCCCATCTGTGAAGGTTCAACAAGCATTTGTGCACTTTTTGGTATGTGTATTTTGATGAAAAAAATCTAAAAAATGTAATGAGCTCCCAATTTGATACTGGAAATAGCCATTATTTCTACTTCAACTTTAATGCTGATTTAGTTATATCTTATATATATCTACATGTGTCATATACAGTGAAAAAAAGACACACTCTTCAGTTATCATGAAATATTTCTCTGGTACACCCACTGTGGAAAACAGGATGGGGCTTCCTCAGAAACTTAAGAATAGAGTTATCGTATGTCCCAGCAATCCCTCTTCTGGAAAAAAAATATTTCTTTTGCAGTTGTGAGTAAACTGAGGTCGTATTAACTGCCCACTGTCAAAAGACAGCCAAAGACTCAAGAAGAATGCCCTGATTATGATTGTCAGAGTGCTGCCATGATAATCGGTGCTTCTCCATTCTGAGGGCCACATAATTAATTAGGATGTGACACAGTAGTGACTAACCCGGTATGGCTTCTGCCCATAGGAAAATGCTTCCCACATTAACACCCCGAAGCTCCAGACGTCGCTTTTGCTGGAGAACTTGTAGTAGTTGATACATTCCGGAGCATACCACTTCACGGGCCACTTCCCATGGGTCTGGGCCTGAAAGCAATGCAAACAGAGAACTTCCATTAAGAACAAAATTGTGTGCACCTATGTTCATAGCAGCACTATTCACAAGAGCCAAGAGGTGGAAGAAACACAAGTGTCCACTGACACATAAATAAATAAACAAAATGGGGTCAACTCGTACAATGGGATGTCATTCAGCCCTACAAAGGAAGAGGGTTCTGACACATTGAACAACATGGAGGAACCATGAGGTTGTCTTTCATAATGCCGAGTGAAATAAGCCAATTTAGTCACAGAAGGACAAATGCTGTGTGATACTCATCTGTGGGCCCTAGAGTAGTTCAATTCATAGAGACAGAAAGTAGAATAAGGGTCCCTAGGGGCTGGGTAAAGAGGGAGGAATAAGGAATTAGTGCTTAATGATTATAGTTTCAGTTGGTAAGATGAAAATAATTCTGGAGATTGGTTGTAAACAAAGTGAATGTTTTTAATACTGCTAAACTCTATTCTTTCTTTAAAAATACTTTATTTATTTTTAGAGAGAGGGGGAGGGAGGGAGGAAGAGAGGGAGAGAAACATTGATGTGAGAGAGAAACATGGATCTGTTGCTTCTCACAGGCCCCCAAGCAGGGACCTGGTCAGCAACCCAGGTAGGTGCCCTGACCAGGAATAGAACCGGAGACCTTTTGGGTTTGCAGGATGATGACCAACCCACTGAGCCACACCAGTCAGGAATGAACTGTAATCTTGAAAGTAGTTAAGATGGTAAAATTTATGTTAAGTATATTTTATCACAATTAGAAAAAAGAATAAAATCATGACTCACAAAATGCCAGTGTATGTGCACATGTGTAAGTATTGGGTCTGAATCTTAAACATATGATTAAATCCTAAAATCTTAAATTTTAAATCCATCTTTTAAAAGATTCAGATCAAATTTCTTCTATCCTTCAGTTATTTTCTCTCACCTCTTCCTTTTGCCACTCACATTTCATGGAGCTTGGTGTGTTGTTGAAGCCTGAATATTATGTCATGATTATGCTCCAAGAAGCATTGGACTGTTTTTAAGTGTACTTGTCTACAGTTTTAAGCCAACACAAATTACTTGGGCATAGACTGTTTACTGGTATCATTTTAAACTGGTTTAAACTAATTTCAAAAGTGTTAGTAAAAAGATCAAAATCATGCCTACCAAAACCCTTTCCTTTGGAGCTTGGGGTTCAGTGTGTTGTGGGTAAGTCTTGCCTGCCCCCTGGGAATGTCACTGTGATCTGGGCAAAGTCTCCCAAAGCAGGGGGAGGGAGGTGAATTGCCCTGAGGTATGTTAGGAGAGGGCAACTTGGGACATCAAGCAGAGACCTAAGTGTCATGGTAGTTCTTCGTGTGACAAACTGATTGTACCTCTGTCTCATTCACATTATGTGTTATTTATAGATTTTGATTTCTAAAGTTGTAAACAATATAGTCATGGGTGTTATTTCAAGTTTATTCTGAACTTTGAACTGATAAAAAAATAAACCTTTGACAAATCTTAAATGTGATGAAAGATCAGTCTCTGCCCACCACCAACTCCAAATTCTTGTCTATAGAGATAACTGCATTTGATAGCTTTTCTTGGATCCTTCCAGAAAAATGCATATACAAGTATAAATAGAAAATATATACTTTTAGGAGAATAATAAAATTAGAGGCATACTCTTTTTGTTCTTTTTAATTTTTCTACTTAGCCATGAATCTTAGATATATTTCTATGTCAGTATATGTAAATAAAGTTGATTTCAGAAGAGCTAATTGTATGCTTCATGTAAATCTTCTACAACTAATTTAACCAGTCTCCTACTGAGAGGCCATCAGGTGGTTTCCTGAGTTTTGTTATTACACATCACGCTAGACATTACTGACAGTGCACAGAGGCAGACCTTGAAGATACTGTGAGTTCAGTTACAGATTGCCACAATAAAGTGAGTCACACAAATTTTTTGGTTTCCCAGTGAACATAAAAGTTATATTTACACTATACTGTAGTCTATTAGGTGTGCAACAGTATTAAGTCTAAAAAACATGTACATACTTTAATTAAAAAATACTCTATTGCTAAAAAATGCTTCAGCAAGTCATAATCGTTGCTGGTGGAAAGTCTTGCCTTAATGCTGGTGGCTGCTGACTGATCAGAGTTGCTGAAGGTTGGAGGTGGGCTGTGTCAATTTCTTAAAATAAGATAACAGTGAAGTTCAATGCATTGATTGACTCTCCCTTTCATGAATGATTGCTCTGTAGCACGGGATGCTGTGAGATAGTATTTTACCCACAGTAGAACTTCTTTCAATATTGGAGTCAATTCTCTCAGACACGGCCACTGCTTTACCAACTTAAGTTTATGTAATATTATAAATCCTTTGTTTTCTCTTCAACAGTCTTTATAGCATCTTTACCAGCAGTTGATTCCATCTCAAGAAACCACTTTCTTTGCTCATTTATGAGATGCAACAACTCATCCCTTAAAAGTTTTATCATAACATGGAAGCAGTTCAGGCACATCTTCAGGCTCCACTTGTAATTCTAGTTCTCTTGCAATTTCTAGCTCACCTGCAGTTACTGCCTTCATTGAGGCCTTGAACCTCAAAGTCCTCCAATCAACTTCTTCCAGACTCCCATGAAGGCTGATACGTTGACTTCTTATGAGTCATAAATGTTCTTAGAGGCATCTAGAATGGGGAATCCTTTTCAGAAGGTTTTCAATTTATTGTGTTGGCCAAAAAGTCCATTTAGTTTTTTTTTTCCATAAAATAAAAGATGCATTTTTCATTTTCACTAATAACTTTACTGATTTGTATATTTTGAGTATGCTGACTACCTTCTGCTACTGGCTTCTAGTGGGTAGAGGGCAGGAGTGCTGCTAAATATCTTCCAATGCATAAGACAGCCCCATAGCAAAGAATTATTTGGCCAAAATGTCAACAGTACCAAGAAACTCTGCAAACCACTTTTGACATATTCGTTCAGTCATAGCACCTTCTCCATACACTGCACAAATTTTTTGTGTTTCAGCTCCGTTTTTACTTTTCTTAAAATAATAAAGCATAATATGCTGAAAATGTTGCATGTTTTCTTCCATCTTCAATATTAAAATGACTACAAAAATTCACCAATTTTGGTGTTTTCTTTTTAATGCATATGACAGCTGTCACAATATAATCCAACAAAATTGTTTTGAATGAAGTTAAAGACAGCTAAGCACTACTAGAACCATCCTATGGAAAAAAACTAAATGAACTTTTTGGCCAACCCAATACTTTGCCCGGATCCCTCAGAGGAATCATTATTAATGACAGCTATAGAGGCCATTGTAGGGTTAATAATAGGCCTAATTTCAATATTGTTGTGTCCCAGGGTGTAGGAAGGGCCAGGGAGAAGGAATGAGAGAGGGGAAGGCTGGTCACTGGGACAATCAGAACACACATTTATTAAGGTTTCTATCTTACATGGGTACAGTTCATCTCACCCCAAAGCAATTATAATAGTAATATCAAATATTACTGATTACAGATTAACATAACAAAATAATGAAAGAGTTTGAAATATTGCCAAGAATCACCAAAATGTGACCCAGAGACACATAGTGAGCAAAAGCTGTTGGAAAAATTGTGCTCATAGACTTGCGCAACACATGGTTGCCACAAACCTTCAATCTGCAGAAAACACACTGTCCCCAAAGTGCAATAAAGCATAGTGTGCCTGTATCTGCCTGGGATGTCAGGCATTTGTGAGGAGCTGCTGTATCAAAGGATGTGTGGCTCACAGGCTGGTTCTGCAAAGTTCAGCTGCAGCATGCACAGATCTCTGGGGCCCACGCTCAGCTGCTTCCTTTGCTATCGTTTCTCTTTAATCCTCTTCAACTTTTTATTCTTTTCCATCTCATTGTTTCTGATTTCTTAAGAAAAATCCTCCATGTCACCATTTTCTCTGAGTATTCGGTCTCTTGCAGGTTCTTACATACCTTTTAGCTTTTTATACACTATGATAATTTGATGCACAGATATATTGTGAACTGTTTACAGCAATAACATTAGCTAACACATCCTTCACCTGACATGATTACCATTCTTGTTGTTGTTATGGTAAAAAAAATTTAATATCTACTCTCTGGTTAACTTCCAAGTATATAACACAGTACTGTTAATTATAATCACCATGCATTAGATCCCAGAACTTACTCTTGTACCTTTTGACCCCCTCCACCATTTCCCTCCCCCATAATCTACTCTGTTTCAATATGTGCATTTTATTTTTTGGATTCCCCATATAAGTGAGATGATAGCATATTAGTCTTTTTGTGTCTGACTTATTTCACTCAGCATAATGCTTTCAAGTTTCATCGGTGTTGTTGCAAATGGCAGCATTTCCATCTTTTTAAAAGCTGAGGAGTGTGTGTATGTGTTTTATATATTTATCCACTGATAGATATTCAGGTTGTTTCCAAATTTTGGCCATTGTAAATAATGCTGCAGTGAACATGAGATGTATAGGCCTCCTAGAGATAGTGATTTTATTTCCTTCAGAAAAATATGCAGAAGTGGGATTGCTAGGTTGTATGGCAACTCTACTGCTAATTTTTTGAGGAGCTACCATACTACTTTCCATAGGGGCTGCACCAATATAGATTCCACCCAATAGTGCACAAATGTTCCCTCTTCTCCACATCCTCTCCAACACTTACTATTTCTTGTCATCTGACCACAGCCATTCTGACAGGTATGAGGTATTATTTCATTGAGTACAGGTCTTTCACCTCCTTGGTTAAATTTATTCCTACATATTTTATTTCTTTTGATGTAACTATAAATGAGGTTGTTTCCTTGGTTTCTCTTTCTAATACTAAACTGTTGATTCCCTATTGTTCCAATGAACAAAGTTGGGAGAGTATTATTCTGAATAAATCTAAAATTGTGATATATTAGAGTATTTCCATTTGTAACAATAAATCAAAACTTAAGAAGAACATTTTTGACATAGTTCTTTTAAAATAGGGAATATAGGAAACCGGTCCACATGGCAATGGTGAATATAGCTCAGCCCTGGTTCAGAAAACCAACAGGTACGAGGCAGCACACAGGAGCCAGGCCCACACATCATCTTTCCTATAGGGGAGCAGGCCTGCATTATAGCTAGGCTGCTTTAAGGCTTGCTTTTGCTAAAACTCCCTCTCCCTCTATGCATATAAGTATGCATATAAACATATATGTATATGTTTAATGCATATCTTTGAAGTAACTTCCTAAAGTCTGTGGTAAACCTCCTAAGGTCAGAGTGTAACCCCTTTAACCACTTTTTCCCTTGCATTTGCAACATCCTTTTCTTTGTTATCCGTAAGAAGTAATAGGCAACATCCTTTTCTTTGTTATCTGTAAAAGGTAGTCACCTAAAGCAAACCTATGCATAATGAATGAGGACCTCCCTTGATGTAATGCTACTAGAAAGCAAAAAAAGCCTGTCAAGGCAAGGGTCAGCGCATGCTCTCACTTATACCATCCCTTTTTTCCACAGGACTTCTGCAGTCCATGTGAATTTGTTTGTCGCAACCACAACACTGTGGACACCTAGAAGGCATCAAGAAAAATTGCTTCTTGAAACCTCACTGTAATGAAATATAAAAGAGATATATTATCATTTCAGATTTTTACCACCTACTGCTTCGAGTACTGGCTAAGTTGTTCCTACCTTGTAGTAGTTTTCATCAGCACGAAGTGCTTTGGAAAGTCCAAAATCACTGATCTTGGCATAATGTTGAGTAACCAGCAATACGTTTCTTGCAGCCAGATCTCTATGCACAAAATTGCACTCCTCCAAATACTTCATTCCCATAGAAACCTGATGAACCAGCTCTATGATGTTCTTATCCTTCACATGCCTGCAAGTCAAGCATGTCATTAGTGATGGTGGATAGTAGTCCATTTCAGAACAACCAACTGTGCTCCTCACAGAGACAGAAGGCAAGTCTACTCACTTCCTATTCTTAAGCAAGATTCAGAAGTAGTGACAAATAACCTTGTTAACTTACAGCTGTTCAAAAGTAGACACCAATCTCCCAGTGTTCAACTGGTCCAGTTTTCAAGGCTTACTTTCAATTGCAATGAAAAGCAGTGTAATAGGGTGGTAAGACCTGGCTCAAGGCAAGCCAGGCTTCAGTCAGAATCCTTGCTCCAAAATTGGACAGGAAACAAATACAACCCTGAGTCTCAGTTTTTTACCTCTGAAGTTGGGGTAACACTTTCCTGTTATGGAGACACAATCTAAGTAAAGTATAAACATAATGTAGCCAATGGGATTAAGTAACCAGTGGCGATTCCCATGAGTATTTCACACCATTTCTTCCATTTTGGCAATGGCTTTAGAGGAGAGCACAGCAACAGATGTTTTCAGAATTACTTGTGGGAATGTAGAGGTCAGCCAGACAAGTAAGTCATCACTGCTATGCCCTATAAAAGGTTTATTAAATATTTCTTGGGAAAAGCAGGTATTTCCTAGTGAGGTGATACTGACCACCAAGATAGTGCTGATTCTGTCAGTGGGCCAATGCAGAGTGAACAAAGGAGAATGAAAACCAAATTTTGATATTAGTTTTTTTCCAAGAAAAGCAAAACAAAAACAAAAACAAACACAAACACAAACAAACAAAACCCCACACACTTGATCCAAAGACTAAAACTATCTCCCCTCCTCATGCAAAGTTCTTGGACAGTATGGGAGGACAGAGGCTTCCCGAAGAAACCAGACTCCTATGTGCACCAGCCGGTGGGCCCTGCACCTCGTAGTATAAATTTCAGGGGTCCCTAAAGATACCTGTTCTGCTGTAAATATTTATTGAGTGGACCAAGTTCTGCCATCTCCATGACCAGCATCCAGGACTCAGCTTCACAGATCCCGATCATACGCACAATGTAAGGGTTGTCTAGCTGCTGCATGACATTGGCTTCTGCTAACAGTTCATCTTTCAGAGCTGGGTCATTGGCCTCATTTTTCAGGATTTTCACCGCTACTGTTTTTGCACCTCTGCAAAAGAAATCATAATGCCTAAGAGACTTTTCAAAGTGTCTCACTTCCAGATAAACATCTTCTAGAAATAGGGTTATACAAATAAAAGCAACAGAATGGAAATGTATCTTAAGAAACTCTGCTACAATGACTAGTTTTCCAACAATGTTCTGTCATTTTATAGACAAAGAGAGTGACACTTCATTAGTTAAAAATAAAGAGGTAGGAGGTGGAGCTGAGGAATATCCCAACCAAGTAGAAAGCCTAAACACAACAGAATATTTAAATAATTTTCAAATAGACCTCACAAACTATGACATAAATGAAATCCTATAACATTTTGAGATTGACCATCTCACACTATATGTAATGTATCTAAATACAACATCCTTTTAATATACAGATGCAGAAATAAAAAGCATATGTTGTTAAAGCTCATAGTTTACAAAGTACTTTTAAACTGAGCTTTGTTAATTTAAGAAAGCCTCAATGAGTTCACAAAAAATTATTTTTTATTTTCTAATAAAAATATCACACAGGTCATGCTTGAACTCTTAAAAACATTCTAATGTAGTGGAGCTTACATAAATGAATGGAATTTAACTATGAATGACTTGAAAAACTGCATCTTTCTGTCATACAATTCCCACAAGTGCAGGATGTATAGCTGTTTTGTTGAACTCCAAATGAGAGAATAAAACAAGAACTATCCAATAAAACAGGTAGAATAATAGAATAGCAGATTAAGTATGACACACATTCAGACAAGCACAGACAGCCTCAGTGTAGAACTGGACGTGGGCTTACACACTGGCTGCACGCTGTAACTCCCATACAGAGGGAGGTGCAGACCATGGGTGCCACGGGAGCCCCTTGGTTCCCTCCAAAGGTCATGGAACTATTGCCCACTGCTCTCTCTAGACAGTTTAGTGTTTTGTCTTCACATTTCATTCAACTCTCCATCTGGACTTGTTTTGTATATAGTACAAAGTAGGGGTCAAAATTAACAAGCAAAAAATCTTTTGATTCTTCCCAGTGTTTAAGGAAAAAATAACATCTATTGCCTCTTTCAGGACAGAGAAGAGGGAGGAAACTACAACTCATTTTTATAAGGCCAGCATTACCCTGATGCCAAAACCAGACAAAGAAATCACAAGAAGATAATTGACTGATAGCCCTCATGGACATAGATGCAAAAATTCCATGAGAAATAATAGAAGGTTCAGTGAATTCTGAAAAACATATTATGAATATATAATTTATGAATAAGATGAGTTTATTCTAGGAATTCAAGGTAGGTTTTATATTTGAAAATCAATCAGTGTATAATTTACCACATTATACAATAAAGGAGTTAAACTTATGTTTATTTCAGCAGAGGAAAAAAAGTATTCAATAAAATGTAATACACATTCATGATTAAAAATAAATCTCTCAGAAAAGAAAGAATGAAGGTGAACTCTCTTCATCTGATAGCAGCAGCTATAAACCTAACAGTGAAACACTGAAAATTCCCCCCTGAAATCAGGAATGAGGAGGGAGACTACAGTCACTTCCATCCTGTGCTGAACCACAGTCCCTGGCTGATATACCACAAGGCAAGAAAGAAACATGACAAGTATAAGGATTAAACAGAATCAAATGTCATTCACAGATGATCTACTCTGGGTCAAAGACTACACAGATAAGCACTAGAAATAACAAGTTAGAAATAATAGGTAAATTCAGCAAGGTTGTTGGGTATCTGGTCAACAGCCAAAACCATTTATATTTCTATATCAAACCAACACCAGAGCTAAAAATTATACCATGTATAATAACATCAAAAGTATTAAATACCTACAAATGAACCCAACAAAAAAAGTTTTGCAAGACCACAACACAGAAAACTAAATAACTCTGCTAAGAGAAACCTGAGAGAAATTACAAATGACTCAAGGAAATGGAGAGCTAGGTCATGTCTATTGACTAGAAGACTCGGTATCGTAAAGACCTCATTGTGCCCCAAACTGACCTGTAAGGCCTTTCTTCTTCCCAAACCCTCTAGTTAAATTTATGTGCAAGGGGGACGCCCCCAAAACAGAATTAATTTATAAAAATTGTGCATTTATTCTTAAATGTTTAAACTTCAGTCACCTTCAAAATACTCTCCGTTTGATGCAATGCACCTATGAGATGTTTTTTCCACTGCTTAAGACAGTTTTTGAACCTGTTGATTTTGAATCCTTTTAGTGCTTCTGCCATTTTTTGTTTCACCTCTTCCACACTGGCAAGATGTTTCCCTTTGAGGACTTTTTTCATCCAGGGAAACAAAATAAAGTTGTTCTCAGGGTGAGACTGGGTGAACAGGGAGGGTAGGCATGAGGGTCATGCCATTTTTGGTCAAAAACTGCTGAACACTCAGTGCAGTGTGGGCAGGTGCACTCGTAAATTCCCCATCATGAAATGGGCAAACACATGGAAAGAATCTTAAAAAAAAAATGCACTGAAGCTGAACGCAGTCTCTTACAACAATGTCAGTTGATACACTGATACGGATGGGTTCCTAGAACACTCACCTAGCTGGGGAAGCCCGTACTGCAAGGGGCCACCCTCCTGAAGATAATTCTGTGTTTGGGGGGTGTTCCCCACAGTTGGTGTCTATAATCATGTTTGTTAATTTACATATACAGTTAAGACAGAAATTTAACTATCACAAAGTAGTTGTGAAAATGTATACCTTAATATAGGATAGTTTAAGCTCATCTTACAAAATGACTGTGGTATATATACATATATTTTAAATAAGTATATTATTCAAAAATATACACACACATATTTAAAACATACACACATCCACACAGGAAAGGAGCAGGATTGAAAGCAAGGCTTTCTGTGCTTTCATCAAAAATTTTGACTCTTGAATTATATAAATTACCTTCTTAAAAATAATTTACAAAAATTTCTTATATTTAAAGTATCATCTAACAACAAAACCAGCTTTATTAGTAACATACTAATTCAAACATTTAGAAACCAGTGTTTTTACTGCACACTCCATGTGGGTAGTTTTCCAAAGACCAAAAGAAGTACAAAGAGCTTTTAGTAGTTTAGCAATTCTAATTGTTATAATATGTACTGTTATTTGAGATTACAGGATAAAGCAAGTAAATAGTTATACTAATAATATTTGGAATTAGGACATTTCTGGGTAAGAGAACTGAGACACAATTTTAAAAATCAAAGAAAATAAGTAGACAACACTTACTGAATGACTGCATTTTAGTTACATAATAGATGGGTGTATGTGTGTGCATACAGAGATCCTATACACACATACACTACAGCTAGTTAACAATAGTAGTATTTGGGTGGTACAAACAGGACACTTTATATTCTTATGTTTTGACTGTCTCTATTTTCTAATTCTCTACATGACACATGTACTATGTCCAAACTAACATAATTATTATATGCATACTTATATGCATATCCACATAAGGGATATTTTCATGGTAACTCTATCAGAAATGAACAAAAATTGTATTGTTAATAACAGATTTAGGAGAAGGAAGATGGCTTCGTTGGAGGGAGCGTAATCCCTTTCCTCTATGCAGAGGAGAGAAACTCGCGGATCTGCAGAGGAACAGAGCAAGGGGCCTATGTTACCGAAACATTTATGAAAACAGGACATCAAAAATTATAGCGGACATTGAAAAACCAGATGGTAAGGAGACTGCTTCAGGACAACAGGGACCCAGGGATCAGGGCTGGGACCAGGGAGGTTGCAGCACCCAGGCCCGGTTCTCCCGAGTCTGCCTCGGGGCACCCGGGAGAGCAGAGTCACTGCTCCCTCCCAGGACGACAAAGATTGAGCAGCACCAGGGAGGCCTTGTTGCTTGACGACACAGAGAGGGGAGTTGGACTGGGAGACAATCACACAAGGGCTGCAAGCATCCACACATAGCCCTAGGAAGGGTGAGTGCCCCCAGCCTGTGAGACCAAGGGCGGCTTGGCTGTGCGCCCGTGCCCCCAGCCCCGTAAGAGTGTGGTTCTATGGAAGACCCAGACCCCACAACCCTGAACAAGGAAAGGGCAGGGGTGTTTGCGGGTTTCTGGAGCCTGCCGTGGTGAACTCGGGGAAGCACGTGCCCCTTCGGGATTCCCAACTCTTGCGCTGTGAACCTGGAAAGGATGCGGAGCTTCTCAGATTCCTGGAGCCTGCAGCAGGGAAACTGGTGGAAGTACTTGCCCCTTCTCCATCTCTGGAGCTTGCACGGTGAATCCAGATAAGACTCCGTGAATCCAGATAAGACTCGGGTACTTCCCGAGAACACAGAGCCTGCTGAGGTGAAATTTGGGGGAAGGGCGCTGCCCTTTGCAATCCCTGGAGCTTGTACTGTGAACCTGGAAAAGACGCAGGAACTCTGCAGGGCCCCAGAGCCCAGGAGACTGGGGCAATGAGCTCCGGAGAGCTTGCTCAGAAGCGCCCATACCCACACCCAGGGTCCTGTGGGAAGGCATGGGATAGGCTCACGGAGAGCGCGCTGCTAGCCCTGGGGACACTATGCAAGAGACTGACTGAGTTCTGACTGGGAAGAGTGAAAAGCATTCCAATCGCCCCTCACCCTGCTGAAGCCAGCAAGACCAGAAAAACTGGTTTGGCCAGTTAGAAACCAACAAGAAGTTCGGATTTTTTTTGGCTATTGTTGTTTGATTGTTTGATTTTATCCTGTTTTTTTAAGTGACTTTTTATTTTCTAATTCTTATTATTTTTGTATCTGTCAATTCCTTATGTTTCTCTTCCTTCCATCCTACTGTTATTCCTTCCACTCCAAATTTATCTCTCCTGCATTCCATCTTCTGCCCCCCCCATTTTTCTGAGCCTGCAAGTTATTGCAAATTTGTATTATCTTTTTCTCACTTTTCTGACATTTTTTATTTTAATAGTATTTTGGTATTCTTTTTCTTTCTGTATAATCTTCTTTCCTTGGCTGGTTATACTATTGTTTGATAGGTTCTCCCTGTTATTTCAGTCACAGTGTGTTGATAATTTACTGTCCTTCATCTGTGTTCCATTAGTACACCCTCTCAAGGTTCTATACTTCTTATTCTTCTTATCTAGACCTCATAGATTCTGCCACATGATTGTTGCTTTAATATTACTGTAAATAAGACCTAGTTCATACAATTGTAAATACTACACAACACCCCTCCCTGATCTCAGCCCACTTCGCAATTTCCTGAACTATATTATTGTGGGGGTTGTTTCTATTCTTTCACACACTACTCCTATTTACTAATCTTTATTCCCACCCTACTTCAGAATCTGACCTCCCACAGCCTCACAGCTTTCTAGATCCAACTAACAATACTTTCGTCCCCAATAAGAGTCTTATCTTCTTTCCATCCTTTCTAAAATGTGGCTAGTGGGGTGGAAGATCATGGTTAACACTATACGTAGACAAAGGATCTCCCATCTCTTCTCTACTGGCTGCTACTGTAAATATCATAGAGTACTGTCTTGCTGTCTTATGCCATTTTGCCTTACTCCTCCAACTGATCACAAAAAAGAGTAGGGGGAAGCTGGGAACACCAGGATACATGAAGGAGACTGTACCACTGAATCTCACAGGTATTCTACCACAGAAGTTCACACCATAATCACAGGGAACCAGAACAGATCAATTTAAGAAACAGAGGCTAACAAGAAGAGTCTCACGAACAATGAGAAGACAAAGAAACAAATCCCAAATGAAAGGAAAGGAGGAAGCCTCAGAAATAAGGCTAAATGAAATAGAGGCAACTCAACTATCAGATATTGAGTTCAAAGTAATGGTTATCAGGAAGCTCAATGAATCTACAGAGAAGATACAACGATCCCACTGCAAACTATATCAACATGAAAAAGGAAATAGAAACTATCAACAAGGGCAAAGGGGAAATGAAGAATACAATTTCTGAACTGAAGAACACAGTAGAAGGAATGAAAAGCAGGATCGATGAAACAGAAGATCGGATCAGCGAGCTAGAGGACAAAGTAGAAGAAAACACCCAGAAAGAGCAAGAAAAGGAAAAGAGGCTCAGAAAGAATGAAGAGGGATTAAGAGAAATGCAAGACAATATGAAATGTAATAATATCCGTATAATAGGGATACCAGAAGGAGAAGAAGAAGAGCAAGGGATAGAAAACCTGTTTGAAAAAGTAAAGATGGAAAACTTCCCTAATTTGATGAGAGAAAAAGTCACACAAATCCAGGAAACACAGAGAGTCCGAATCAAGAGGAACCCAAAGAGGCCCACCTTAAGACACATCATAGTTAAAATGGCAACATTTCAAGACAAAGAGAGACTATCAAAGGCAGCAAGGGAGAAACAGGAAGTAATATACAAGGGAGCCACAATAAGGCTAACAGCTGACTTCTCAATGCAAACACTCCAAGCCAGAAGAGAATGGCAAGAAATATTCCAAGTAATGAGAACCAGAGGTCTGCAACCAAGGGTACTTTACCCTGCAAGGCTCTCAATCAAGATAGAAGGCCAAATAAGAAGCTTCTCAGACAAAAGAAGTCTAAAATAATACACCTCCACCAAACCAGCTCTTCAAGAGTTGTTAAAGGTACTACTTTTAAGGAAAGGAAGGAAAAGAGAGAGAGGAGAACACACATACATAAATGGCAATGAATAAGTACCTATCAATAATAACCTTAAATGTAAATGGATTAAATGCTCCAATCAAAAGACACAGAATAGCTGAATGGATAAGAAAACATGACCCACACATATGCTGCCTACAAGAGAACCACCTCAGGACAAAAGACCTACACAGGCTGAAAGTGAAGGGCTGGAAACAAATTTTCCAAGCAAATGGACAGGAAAAAAAGCCGGTGGCAATACTCATATCAGACAAAATAGACTTCCAAAAAAGGGCCATAAAGAGAGACCCAGAAGGTGACTTCATAACACTCTAGGGAAGAATCCATCAAGAAGACATAAATATTGTAAATATATATATATATATATATATATATATATATATATGAACCCAACATAGGAGCACCCAAATACATAAAGAAAATCTTAGAGGACTTCAAGAAAGATATTGACAACAACACAATTATAGTGGGGGATTTTAACACCCCACTGTCAAAAATGGACAGATTTTCCAAACAAAATATCAGCAAGCATATTGTGGCATTGAACAATACCCTAGATGAAATGTACTTAACTGATATATACAGAGCCCTCCATCCCAAAGAAGCTAAATACACATTCTTTTCAAATGTACGTGGAACATTTTAAAAGATAGACCACATGATAGGACACAAAACAAGCCTCAACAATTTCAAGAAACTGAAATCATACCAAGCATTTTCTTGGATCACAAGGGACTGAAAGTAGAAACCAACACCAAGGAAAAAAACACAAAACACTCAAAATCATGGAGATTAAATAGCATGCTATTAAACAATAAATGGGTCAAGAATGAAAATAGGGAAGAATCAAAAGGTTTCTGGAAACAAATGAAAATGAACTCACAACAACCCAAAACTTATGGGACACAGTGAAGGCATTCCTGAGAGGGAATTTCATAGCGATACAGGCATACCTAAAAAACATAGAAATATTTAAAATAAACAACCTAACCCTATGACAACAAGAACTCAAGGAACAACAACAAAGACAGCCCAGAGCAAGTGGAAGGAAGAAAATAACCAAGATCAGAGCAGAATTAAATGACATAGAGACTAAAAGCACAATTCTAAGGATCAGTGAATCCAGGAGCTGGTTCTTTGAAAAGATAAACAAAATCGACAAGCCTTTAAGTAGACTCATCAAGAAAAAAAGAGAGAAGACCCAAATAAACACAGTCAGGAATGAAAGAGGAGAGATTACAACTGACACCACAGAAATACAAACAATTGTAAGAAATTACTACAAAGAACTGTATGCCAAGAAATTTGAAAACCTAGGTAAAATGGACAAATTTCTAGAAAAATATAATCTTCAAAACTCAATGAAGAAGAAGTAGAAAGCCTAAACAAACCAATAACAGCAAAAGAAATTGAAGCAGTAATCAAAAAACCCCCAACAAAAGCCCTGGACCAGATGTTTTCACAGAATTTTACAAAGCATTTAAGGAAGATAAGGAAAAGCTAACCCCTATCCTTCACAGTGTATTCCAAAAAATGCAAAAAGATGGAAGACTCCCTCCCAAACTCTTTTTATGAGGCCAACATCATCCTAATTCCAAAACCAGATAAAGACACAACAAAGAAAGAAAACTTCAGGCCAGTATTGCTGATGAACATTGACACTAAAATCCTCAACAAAATACTGGGAAACCACATCCAACTATACATTAAAAAGAGCATACACCATGACCAAGTGAGATTCATTCCAGGGATGCAAGGATGGTACAATATTCGCAAATCAGTAAATGTAATACATCACATAAACAAAAGCAAAGACAAAAATCACATGACCATATCAATAGATGCAGAAAAGCATTTGATAAGGCACAGCACCCATTTACGATAAAAACACTCTGCAAAGTGGGAATAGAGGGAGCATTCCTCAGCATAATAAAGTCCATATATGAGAGACCTACAGCCAACATCATACTCAATGGGAAAAAATTAAAATCTTTTCCACTAAGATCGGGAACAAGATAAGGTCGTCCACTTTCACCACTTTTATTCAATATAGTACTGGAAATTTTAGCCACAGAGATCAGACAAGAAAAAGAAATAAAAGGCATCCAAATCAGAAAGGAGGAAACAAAACTGTCACTGTTTGCAGATGACATGATAGTGTACACAGAAAATCCCATAGATTCTACCAAAAAACTGCTTGACCTAATCAATGAATTTGGCAAAACAGCGGGATACAAAGTCAATATCCAGAAATCAAAGGCATTTTTGTACACCAACTATGAAACAGCGGAAACAGAAATTTAAAAAATCCCATTTGAAATAGCAAAAAGAAAAATAGAATATCTAGGAATAAACCTAACCAAAGAGGTAAAAGACCTGTATTCAGAAAACTACATAACACTGAGGAAAGAAATCAAGGAAGACACAAACAAATGTAAACATATACCGTGTTCATGGACTGGAAGAATTAATATCATCAAAATGTCCATACTACCCAAAGCAATTTACACTTTCAACACAATGCCTATTAAAGTACCACAGGCTTATTTCACAGACATAGAACAAACACTTCAAAAATTCATAGGGAACCATAAATGACCCCGAATAGCTGCTGCAATTTTGAGAAAGAAGAGTAAAGTAGGAGGGATCACAATACCTGACAGTAAACTATACTACAAGGCCACCGTAATCAAAACAGCCTTGTACTGGCATAAAAACAGGCGCATGGACCAATGGAACAGAACAGAGAGCCCAGCAATAAACCCAAGTCTCTACGGTCAATTAATATTTGACAAAAGGGCAGCAACATAAAATGGAGTGAAAAATAGCCTCTTCAACACATTTGCTGGGAGAACTGGACAGCTATGTGCAAAAAAATGAAATTAGAGCACCAACTTAAACCTTATACAAAAATAAATTTAAGGTGGATGATAGACTTAAATATAAACTGTGACACCATTAAAGTCCTAGAGAAGAATGTAGGTAGGAAAATCTCAGATATTTCATGCAGAAACTTTTTTACTGACATGTCCCCTAGAGCAAAGGACATAAAGGAAAGAATAAACAAATGGGACCTCATCAAAATAAAAAGCTTCTGCATGGCTAAAGAAAACAGTATCAAAATAAAAAGAGAACCAACCGTATGGGGAAACATATTTGCCAATGATATCTCAGACAAGGGTTTAATCTCCAAAATATATAAAGAACTTATATGACCCCACTCTAAGAAGACCAGCAACACAATTAAAAAATGGGCAAAGGACTTGAACAGACACTTCTCCAAGGAGGACATACAAAGGATCCAGAGACACATGAAACAGTGTTCAATATCGCTAGCTGTCAGAGAGATGGAAATTCAAACTACAATGAGATACCACTTTACACCAGTCAGAATGACCACCATAAACAAAGCAACAAACAACAAGTGTTGGAGAGGATGTGGAGAAAAGGGGACCCCAGTGCACTGTTGGTGGGACTGCAGATTGGTACAACCACTGTGGAAAGCAGTATGGAACTTCCTCAGAAAACTAAAAATGGATTTGCCCTTTGACTCTGCAATTCCATTGCTGGGACTATATCCTAAGAACACTGAAACACCAATACAAAAGAACCTTTGCACCCTGATGTTCATAGCAGCACAATTTACAATAGCTAGGTGCTGGAAACAACCTCAGTGTCCATCAGTAAATGAATGGATCAAAAAACTATGGTACATTTATACAATGGAATTCTATGCAGCAGAAAGAAAGAAGGAGCTCCTACCCTTTGCAACAGTATAGAGGGAGCTGGAAAGCATTATGCTAAGTGAAATAAGCCAGGCAGTGAAAGACAAATACCATATGATCTCACCTTTAACAGGAACCTAATCAACAGAACAAAGAAACAAGCAAAATATAACCAAAGACACTGAAATAGAGAACAGACTGACAATGACCAGAGGGGAGAGAAGAGGAAATTTCAGGGGAAAATGGAAAGGGTTTACAGGAACAAATTCAAAGGACACATGGACAAAAACTAAGGGGAGGGTGGTAATGGGAGGGAAGTGGGGAGGGATGGGCCGGTGGGGTAGAATGGGAGTAAAAGGGAGAAAACTGTACTTGAACAATGATTAAAATAAAAAAAACAGATTTAGCTATGGTGGGTTACATTTTGTGTTTGGGATTAAGTGAACTTAATATATGCATATTTCCAGCATGTCAGCTCACATGAGAATAAGTGTGGTGTGATGGTGCAAAACTTTAACTTACTTTTTCATTTGGTAATAGCCCTTCTTCACAGTGCCAAAGTTACCAGAGCCTAGTTCTTTGTCCTCCAGGGTCAGCAGCTTCCGGTCTAGGTAGACCTCCTTCGGCCTGATTTCCTCAGGGTCTGCATAGGGGCTTTCATATACTGCTGTGTCCATGGGCAAGGCTTCTCTGTGGGCTTCTGCGATAAATTCAAGAAACACACAATCCTGGCACTGGATCTCTAGTGCAAACCCCAGCACCTACCACTCCTACCTCCTGTGTGGTCACAGCTTCCCTTTCAAGATCTTGGCCACTTTGGGTAGTTAGAGTGCCAGTAAGTACTCAAGGTATGGTCTCACCCAGTTTGCAGGGGGGCAGTAAAAAGCCCCTCATGCCCACTGTACTTGACTCTCATTCTTGTAATAACATTTATTAAGAAAGGGTCTTTCATGCCAGAGGCAAAGGCAGATGGGCCCTCCTCACAGGCTGTGGTGACTTTTACTGTGTCTGAAAATTTTGACCTTCCTTCCATTGAGAGGTGTAGTCTATGTCACCTTGCCTTAGTGGGTTTTGTAACTCTGTCAACTAATAGAGCCTATCAGAAGTGATGTTGATGACATGTTCAGGAGAGGTGTTAAAAGGCTTATTTTCTAGAAACTGACTCTTGAAGCTTCAGATGTCATACAAGGTATCCAACTGCCTTGGCACCTTCTGTGCTGTGAGATAGCCCAAGTCATATGGAAAGACCAGGCTGAGAGGCCCCAACACTAAATGGAGAGGGACAGATGCAAGCTGACCCCACACCCCTGGCCTCACCATGGCCTCCACCCCTGCTGGCCCAACCTGACTGCGAGAGGTCTTGAACCACAACCACCCAACTGAGCCTTGCCCAAATCTCTGACCTGTACCAGGTAAGGAGAGACCAATTAAATGACTGCTGATGTTTTAAGCTACTAAGTATTGGGGTGGGTTTTATAGCAATGGACAGACCAAGTCACCAATAAAAAATGATCTGGGGTCCCCTAGAGAACCCAAGAAGGTCATCTAGAAGTTTCGCTTCTGATAACAAGTCCAGTAGAGGGCTACCGAGTTTACTATGGGAAGTCACCCTGAGCTGCAGCCTCTGTGGCCTCATACAACCACAATTCCCTAAACATGTCTACAGTTCCAACAGCTCAGATGTCTGTTCTGATTCTCCCAGCCACCCATTACTGCACTCAGCTGAAATGTATTAGTGCACACAAACATCTTTGCAAGAACATAGTATCAAAAATGTGAATTTTGAGCAGTACTGTACTGCAAGAGATGAGTTCTGAAGAAGCAGCACTGAAGAACACTTTCAATGTGGACAATTCATTGTGAGGGATGTTGTGCAGACTGCTTCATCCAGCAGTAAACAGTGACTGAAAGGGCATCTCTCACCTCTTTCTGAGCCTCGGTCTGGCTCATAGGGGTTGAACGTCACGGAGCTCTCTGGCCGGGTCCCCTGAGATGAGGCACCCTGAAGCACACAAATAATATGTCACCTTTCTTCACTGATACTCTGTTGAGTTGATATAATTATTTTTATTTTCAAGTAATCACATTTAACATATGCAGGGAAGACAAAAGGAGGAGTGAGAAAGAAAACAGGAAAAAAACAATGTGGCTTATCTCATTCTTCAGGCAACTGCTTAGATCCTGTGAGGGCCCCATGCTGCTCACAATCCCTGTAACTTGCAGGGCCTGTCAGGGTCTCAGATGCTGCTGGGAGGAGTCACCCAATTGTTCAGGCAGAATTCCTTCCCTGTTACAGCTCTTTCAAATCCTATCTGCACCTCCCAAAACACACCACAGGTATTCTTTATCCCCTTGGATTCATTTTCCCCCATTAACTCTTTCAACTATACTATATGGAGGTTATTTCAAAACAAACATGAAATACCCACCAGTTGCTCTACCCACTCCCTAATTCCAAAGTGTCTATGCAGCTGGAACTTTGGCCTCTGCCTTTAGCTTCTGTAAAGATCTAGCAACATTTGGGTGATGCCAGAGGATAGCACTGGCACTCAGTAATCATCATCATCATCATCATCATCGAGTCTGTGAGGTGGAAGCCTCTTGCTAACCTGAGAAAAGTAATTCTTCCTGTACCCAGAGCAGGTAACTGAAATGTATCAAAGCAAAGCTTTGCTGGCTGTTATTACTGGCATCAATTTGCATCATGAAATCATGGGGGGTAAATCTAATCTTGATATTCCTATAACCTTTCCCCTTTGAAAGTCTGTATCTCAAGTTAGCCTTACCCACCCTACAAGGGTATTGCTACTAAATTTGGCTCATAGGAGAACCACAATTTGAAACATTTGTTTTTGGTGTGAGTTGAGTATAAATTTTATGTATCCATTGACCTTATTACTGCCCAAGCAGTGGCCACAAAGAAATGAGATACTGCCAGATTTTGGAGTTGTTTAAAGAAACAGACACTAAGCTGAATTGTACACAGTCACTTATCTCCCGGCACACACTGGTATCCCTGACTGCCTTCCTGATAGCACAGTACCAGGAACCAAAGGTACAATAATGATGTCACAATGTGCCACAGCCACCACCTGGCCTTTGTCTCCTAAACCTGGCTTCTTTCTTCATGCTGTCTACTGTGCACTACAGAGCCACTGCTAACAGTGACAAAGGCCTGTCTGATGTGGCTAAAGGACACTTGCTTTCATGTGTCAATAGTATGCCACTGGATCCATTTTCTCACGACTATCTCAGCCTTCTAACTGAACTGTTTATAGATATAGCTATGATAGATCAAGTGTGAAAATGAAACCTAAGTTCCAGGGGCACACTAATTCATTCACGGCATCAGAGCTTTGTGAGGCCCACTGCTCATGCTTAATAAAAATGTGCCAAACAGACATATGAAGGATTAATGAAGCTGGGACATGTGAAGTGTAAACTCACGTGATTTAATTCTCTTTCAAGTCTTTATGCTAACAGAGGGAAATAGGCAGCATAATTCCAAATGACAATCTACCTCTTTCAGAAACTTTCATATGATCATGGGACTATTGGATGTGCTGCAAGTTCATGTCTCACTTGTTATATAATCGACCTCTGTCGGCAGAAATGTCCTATGAGAAACTAGCAGTTCCCAAGGCTATCCATTCCCACCTTTGCTTGGTTCCCTCCTTCAATCAAACTCCAAGATAGAAATAGTTTGCAAATTTAAAAAAAGCCTCTTTTTGGTTCATATTCTATCATTTCAACTTCTCTAATTTTCCCTGCAGGTAGGTAAGTTATGAGATGCACAGACAAAACTTCAGGATACCAGGACACAAAGAAGGCTCCAGCACCCCTTCCCCTCACTTTAACCCCTCCTGCCCTCTACCTACTTAAGATCATATCCTGGGGCTGTTGCCTCTCCATCCTGAGAGAGAATGTTCTCCAGGGCAGGAGGACTTCATAAAAGCTGTTACAATTAAGCCAGAATGCAATTATCTCACATATGACTCCTGTGAAGAACTTTAAAACAGAGGTGGGGTATAAAAAATGTACTGGAAACTATACGAGGGCCACAGGACTAAGAATGTGTAGTGATAAACACAGCAAATTTGTCCTGGACAGAGTAATGCACACTTGGGTGGGAGGGGGAGTGTGCATCCCAGTCTGTGTGGACTATGGACAAGAAATGGGTTGGGGGTTCCCAACCCATTGTGGAAGCTGGGGACATGTTTTCACCCGAGGTGGTTCAGGGTTTCATTTTAGCGCTGCCCACACAGACCACCACGTGGTTACAGCCTTCAGAGCCTGGCTGAGCCCCACAATGCCCTCAATGACCACTTCAGCTTGCCACCTGGACCCCTTGCTCCTGCCTGCACCAGGACAGAGGATGGCGTTATGCTTGGGAGGATGTTCCGTGGAATACACAGAAGGTTTCCTGTTGTGTCAGTTAAAAGGGCACTGGTGACTTCATGGTGAAGATAGAAATGCAGAAAGCACGTTTCATCTTTCCGGAAGTACTGGATGAATATGTCACTTAGGAGAACAGAAGCAACAACAAAAACATTCTGAAATCAAAATGTTCAGGGGGAAGAAGAATTGAGGACTTTATGAAGAATGAGATCTGAGGCATAATGGTAAATTATAACAGTACTGATTAGTATTTTTAATTAAATTTTAATTTAATAAAAAGCATATTGTTTTACTATACCACTAGTCATTCAGTCTGTTTTTTATTTGATGATTTATTTTTCCCTAATCAATAGTATCACCTTTTCTGCTTTGAGCACAGGGCATGAATGAATGTTGACAATTGCTTTTTTCCCCTATTTTTGCTAATACTCAAAACAGAAGTTAAATTGGCAGGATACCACTAGATGGCACTAGCTACCTTAGCTTTCTACCTTGGAAAGAACAAGTTGTGACTTTTAAGCTTTATAAATTCTGGTAAAAACAGATCACTCCACAACAACAAAATAAAAATTAGGTTAGGTTATAAGTTATAATTCCCAATCTCTTTTTTTCCAGGGTCAACTTCAAGTAGAAAATATATTTGACAAATATTTAAGTGCCTGCTTTAAGAAGCGGGGATTCAGAAGTGAACACAAGAGAAAAAACATACTGCTTTTATGGAGCTGACAGGCTGACTCAGAGTTTCCTGATATGAGAATATTGTGCATGTCCTAGGAATGTCCATTTCTAGACCTTAATTTTTAGACTTTTCAAAAGACATTTTTTAATCAGGCAATAGCACTAATAGAGGTAAAGGCATACTTGCTAAAATTGCGGTGGCAAAAAGAACCAGTAGGTTTCAGAAATGCTGGCTGTCATAAACTGACACAGCTCTGGTCTCTGGTGGAACGCCTGTGGCCCCAAAGGTGAATGGGGCCCTGCAGTTGAGGGCAGCCTTGCCTCGGCCAAGGCATGGAGTAATATGGGGATTCCTTCAGAACCACGAAGATAAACACTTGACCTTCACAGTTAATCTTCCCTCACCTAAGAAGCAAAGATATACAATCTTGACTTCTGTAAGATATAAAAACACATTTCCTCAAGGGTCTGGCTCACTGCTTTGGCATTACCAAACTTGTATGACTTAAGAACAACTTTTCTGTCTTCCTCTCTCCCAGCTGAACCCTAGTGAATTGTACATTTAAATGTCTTAAAATACTCCAATCATCAATGTATATGTTGGAATAAAACATGAAAAATGGATTTTACTGTGTAATTCTGGAACAGATTTCCACAACTAAGTTAAAATGTAAATGCTGTGTCTCAGAGAATATACATTTGAAATGTGGAACTCAAACACTGTCCTTAATTCTTTAAGGATTCTGTTCAAACTCTGCCAATCTACCTTAACAGAAGAATAGGTGTATGTATTTGTAGTAGCAAACAAAAATATTCCAGTATTAATAAGAGGGATTTTATTAAGTTAAGTGCTATCGGTCCTTAAAGTAAGTGTGTGGTGGGGCAGGGAGATGGTAAATCATGTTTGTGTTCTTTATTTAAATTCAGTTATATTCTTAAGTATTGAAATGTTACTAATATCTAAAGAAAAGTTTAAAATACACCTGCCTTTAAGTTGGTATTATAAGCTTTAAATTATTTGATTAATAATCATTTTCAAATAAAATGTACTTTTCATTAACTACCCACGTGCTAGATTCAATTCAAGCCTTAACATGTACTTTTTTTGTTCCTGAATTATTAAAAACTATTTATACTGATCAAACTAACAAATTCAAGAAAGCTATTTATAGAAATAATGTATATACATGTGGAATAAGTACATGCATATTTATAGAAGTACACGTGTATTATTTATAACTTAGCTAAATAGGTAGAATATTTGACATAATTCCCAGTAGTCTTTTCTCATAACTGGTTAAAAAACGGAAAATCCACTTGTACTTGTGGAAACATAAATATTAGTTCTAACATATTTCTGATGAGCAATTAAAATACTTTCAATCTATAGCTGAAATCACACAATTCTTTTCTTTATTAACTATTGATATTTTTGGCATCTATGAAAATTCAATTCATACTTCAAAGTTATTATAAATAACCCCTCATTTTGCCAGAAAAGTATTTTCACAGTATTAACCAGAGTAATTACTAATTTTTAATTCTTTTAAAAATTGATTACATAATTTTAATAGGTGCAAATTTAAAAAGGCACAATAGATTTTGCAATGAAAAGTGGGTCTCCTTGACACCCCTGTTGGCTACTCCCTAGGCAACTATTGTTACCAGTATTTTCTGCATTCTCCCAGAATATTCTATGCTATATCAGCACAAATATATGTGTATGACATTGCTGTCTGCAATTAACACTGGATTTTGAAAACAATTTTAGATCTCGGTTGCCTCCCATAGTATTCATTTTATTGTAAATAACTTCATTTATTTTCCATTGATACACTTTTAAATTATTTCCAGACATTGTCTATTATACAAAGCTGGAATAAAAAACTTCATATATATATACATGATTACACATAAATGCAAGAATATGTGTACAAATACTTAGAAATAAAATTGCTTTTAAGTTATATGTGTTTTTAATTTACATGGGTGTTGTGAAAATACCATTCTGAGAGACAGCATCATTTCACACTTCAACAAAGTGTGGACATGCTTATTCACCACACCTCTGCTGCCCTTTGTGTCGTCGCACTATTTTATTTGGGTTCAGTTTCACAGGTGGGCTTAACAGAGCACCACAGTTTTAACTTGCATATCTTAATAGAAAATGGAACATCTTTACCTATGTTTAAGGGCTATTTATATTTGCTTTACTATAATCGACCTACTGACATTCTCTGTCCAATGCCCTGTTAAATAGTTAAAACTTTTGATTTTAGACTCTTTTATATATTAAATATAGTAATCTTACATGTATCATTATTACAAATACTCCCAGTTTATTATGTTTTGCTGATGTTATGATTCTTATCCATGATTCCTTATTTTTATGTAGCCTTACTAATATTTTCTTCAACTTTCTTTAGACATGTTGTCCTTTACTCTAAAGACCTATTACAACTCACTTGCTAGATTTTACTTGGGCCAATGCGAGTAACGTGAGCTGGCCTCAGCCCACCTGGGGCAGTGATGGGGGTGGGAGAAGGGCTCGTCTCCTCACAATCCCAGCTTCTTCATATGTCAACCTGGCTAGCCTGAGCTGAAGTCCTCCATTTTTGCATCAAACCATGATCTTGGCATTGCTGGCAAGGGATTTTGTAGATGTAATTAAAATCCCTAAGTAGTTGATTTAAATTAGTTGATTATTTTGGGTGGGCCTAGTTTACCCAAGTCAAGAGTCCTTAGAAGAGAGCTGCAGCTTTCTGAGAGAGAAAAAGGCAGGGAGGTGCACAGCCGACCCCAGGCTGTGGGTGACACTTCAGTTGGTCTTGAGGGGTCCCATCCTGTACTGATTGTCCCTTCCTCATGGCCTGCTTATCTAGCCCCTGCAACTGTGTAAGGTAAGTCCTTGTGTTAAATTTATATATGTGTGTGCTGGTGTATATGCATATATTATACATATACATGTGTGAAGAAATTGTTATGCATGTACATGTGTATTATATATGTACCTGTATGTATGTGGGAGGGCATGTCTGTTTTATGCATAAATCTTCGACTAGTCATGCTCCCCTAGTTGAACTCTAAATGATGATACACCTGCAAATCATAGAATTAAGATAAATGTGGAATGTTGTGCTTACTTTGTTCACAGTGAAACTGCTCACCTCTGGACTGCACCTGAGCTGGGGAGCATTGGTATACAGGCTTTGGGTCATTATAAAGAGCATGATGAATAAACAAGGGTACTAACTGGAGGTGTGACCCTCGTCCACAGTGGGCTTCTCTCTGGCTGCCAAGCAGGCCCTGTAAATGGAGTGGCCAAGGAAGCTGGGGGAGCAAGGGGTTTTGGGGCTGCTGATGGGCCACCAGCCACACTGTGTGCCCTTCCCTGTGTCATTCTGTGAAGCTTTACCAAAGCAGCATTTGATTAAGAACTCTAGTATCTTGGGTTTGACTGCTGCACCATGGTGGAAAGTCACTAATGTGAACTGAATTTGTAGTCATAACCTTGAAAGGATGATTTATAACAGAATAGCACCCTAAATCAGAATACACTTTGAATCACCTTAGTTGATGGGGCACCATCTGGCCTATTTCTTACTGGATTATAGTCCTATCAGGTGCCATCCTGGCACCGAGTGGAACCCTCTCTCAGTGAAGGGGTGAATGCTGACACGAGGCCATGGCCAGGTGGGCCAGAGGTGGCAGCAGTTGAGTTTGCCTGAGATCATGGGGAATGTGGACTTTTCTAAGTTTAAAGTCTCCTGGCCCTGATCTTGAAACAAATATCAAATTGTGGAGCAAAAGGAACATTGACATAGAGAATGTATCCCCTTGACAACCTGGTCCCCTACTCCTAACATGCGGCCCCCTTATGGGTAGCCCTCACTGTCAGCCCCAGAAGTGACCCCTCTGTGGGCTGATCCACACTGACTGGGAGTGCAACATTAAAATAAAATTATCCTGGCTGGCATAGCTCAGTGGATTGAGCGCGGGCTGGGAACCAAAGTGTCCCAGGTTCGATTCCCAGCCAGGGTACATTCCTAGGTTGCAGGCCATAACCCCCAGCAACCGTACATTGATGTTTCTCTCTCTCTCCTTCCCTTCCCTCCCTAAAAATAAATAAATAAAATCTTAAAAAAATAAAAAAATAATAAAATTATTATTCAGGTTCACCACATAACTTTCCCCTCAAACACCACCTTAAATTCACTTCTGTATGGCCTATGTCTTATGGCCAAAAAGACTGAGAATGTCTTGAGTATGAATGCCCTCTTGGAACATTTTTACTAAACAAGATCTCAGGGCTTTTATGCTTTTATGAGCAGGCATCCCAAAATACCCAGAATTTATTTATTAAAAATTGTGTATGTATTTTTACATGTTTAAACTTTAGTCACCTTCAAAGTACTCTCCATCTGATGCAATACACATATCAAGACATTTTTTCCCACTGCTCAAAACAGGTTTTGAATTCATCAGTTTTGATGCCTTTTAGTGCTTCTGCCATTTTTTGTTTCACCTCCTCCACGTCAGCAAAATCTTACTGCCTCATAAACAAAACTGGTATTTCTAATCCTACAATCCCATCCCATCTTTATATATGTGATATTTAAAGCTCTGTGTTGGAAATTTACAGCCATAATGATGTTATTGAAGCACTTTAGACAATATATACACTTAGGCCTTCACTGCATAGTACTCATAAAACCTTGGTGTTTCATCCACCAACACGTGATTTATATCATCAGTTACCATAACACTGCAACACACAATTCTGGCAACTCTAAAATAACTTGGCTCATTTGGAAAAGATTTTCCAACATGAGAATCAGCTCCCACTTATCATGCTGACCGAGATGACTTTCAAGCACACGTCAGCGGAGATAGCATGTGCATAGTGATGGACTTTGCAGCAAAGTGTCCAGGATCCACATGGAAAGCACAGTGCGTGCCCAGGTGGGCTGCCCATGAGGGCTACATGCGGCAGAGACATGGGGCCAGAGCAGCAAGAGGGGCAGGGCAGTGCACATGGAGGGCAGGGCAGTGCACATGGAGGGCAGCCAGTGGGCGGAGCACAAGTGCTGAGTGCGGGTCAGTCCTACCACTTAGGGACAGCAAGCAGGGGATGTTTTAGCACCTTTCTGTGGCCAGGCTTTGGGAAGGAGTATGATTTGATTCTTGAGATTATTCCACCCGGTGACCAAGTCTAGAAACCATAATGGCAAAGAGGAACAGTAAATGTTTCAGAAAACAAATAAAGCTAGGTACATAACATGCTATTTTAACTTGCTTTATAACCATAATGCCCGACCCTCCAGCTTTTGTTGATGTGACTCAGTTGATCATTAGGAATATTTCAAGGAAAGCTGAGCACCTGAGCAGGAGGACCTGGAAGAGCATTTGGGTACTATTTTCTACAACAGGCTATAAAACTAGAGTCGTTACATTAAATGGCCCATGTTGCATAGAGAATTATTAAGTCACAAACTCAAGTAAATCATTGTGAAGAAACTAAAAGATAATTTGCTCAATTTTTTCATTTGTTCAAGGTGATAGTCCCATGTGCTTGTGGGGATTCACTGAGTCAAACACTTAGAGCACATGCATTTATTTTTTCTGTATATATCTCATCAGTCCATAAAAAATTGTTCCAAAAAAAACCTAATTTCTTGGAGCCAGTAGGTGATATATGGCTAAATATAGGGCTTGATATTCTTTTAGTTCTCAGCACCAATTTATCCTCAAGGACAAAGAATCAGTCTCTAAGCACACACATGGTAGAGGTGACAGGCCCAAGAACCATGAAAAGAGTAAAATAAAATGACCCCTTAAAAGTGTCATATTTTAGACATTGATCCTAAAGTTCATTGACAGTTTAGCAAATTCCAGGTCCCCCAATCTGGTGACAGGTGCTGCTCCTGGAGAGACCCCAGTTTCAACACGGGGCACAGCTTCTGAGCAGTCTGTGGTCTCCTTGGGGCCAGAAAGTGCATTCTGCTCTCTGCAGACTTTTTTAAGGGCTAGTAGACAAAAAGTGCAGTGTAGAGTACACAGCCCACAGAGAAGTAATTGCTACACTTCATGGATGGCATGAATGGGAACTGAAGGTCCACAGTGAGGTCTTCCAGGAGGAGCAGGAAACCACATCATGCTTTGAGTCTAAAACTGTGCGTCAGTGCATCACTGTTGGAGGGAGGAGGGGCTGGGATCCTCTCTCTGTAGGGGCACCAGGCACACTTTGGGCAAACCCACATGGAGAAGTATGGAAGGACCACATTCTTACCTCCTATTGACAGGGCAGGGGAGGTGGGTTCTGACCTAGTGCCTGAATCTACACTTTTCTAGGGCTCCTCTCTGATGCCACCCTTTCCTTAGCCTTCCTTGGCTATGCTACTCTCAAGCCAGCTCTCCTCGAAAGGGCAAGGCCTCTAATGTCTTGGTTGATGTAACCTAACAAATCAGGCAGAAAACATCACTGAAACATCATAATGCCAGACCTTGGTTGTTACACCAACCAAGGTCATGTGGATCATGCTCATGTGCCCACACAAGGTCTTCAAGACAGCTCGAAATCTGCCAGGAAGCATATTCCTGAGTTAACATTGGGTTTCATGGTCAGTTTGTATACTTTAGCAAATGGAGAGAATTTAACCTACCAAAAAAGTTAACTTGGCTAGCTTGGAACTGGAATCAGGCTGATTCTAGCTGACATCAGCAATCCCAGTTTATCAAGTCTGATAAAACAATAATTACCACTACTCCTGTTAGCCAAAACATGCTTTCCATTGCACTAACATACAACTGCTTTACCTTCAGTGGTACTTCTAGTAACACTTACCGCTGGATGGGAACTTGGAAGTTGTGGACGACATCCAGGATTATTTCCTGGTGAGAAAGGGGGATGATTACTGCTCTATCAGTGAAAACCGTCACATACCCCCTCCCCACAGCAGATCAATCAATGTGATGATAAAATCTTGCTTCTTGAAAAGCAGGTATAGTTTCTGCATACATTTTTTTATTGTTTTACTCAACTTTCTCACTATGCAATCAGCACTAGTTTTTTAAAATAAGCAGCTATTTTTTGATCAATGATATTATATAAAATTGGAGCAATCTGACACTTATAATCAATCAGTACAAACAAGGCCTCATCTCACCTGAATTGCAACAGGCCAAATCTAAAACAAGACTGATTATTATCAGGTTATTATTGTTCTCTAAAAGACTGAGATTCCAATGTCTTAGTCACTTACCTGGTGGCCCAATTTTTTGACATGGAACTGTAAGAACTCTTAACAAACCATCTGGTTTATAAGAATAATGTTCGACTAGCTGAAAGAGAAGTAAGAAAGTGCAATAAATAACAAGGCAGGAAAGGGAATCCTATCTGAAGCAGCTGACTCCCCTTTTGAACTTTAGAAGTGATTGAAGGACAACCCTTAACAACAAGGACAACCCATAATTTCCTTGTTGGTCTGTCTGATCCCTCCCATGTCTCTCTTCCCACCTTCAGACTCAGGACAGAAGCCCACATGCCACCTTTCCTTCACGATCTCACTCTACTCTCCACTCACCCCTTTTCTCTCTCTGCCTCTCTCTCTCTCTCTCTCTCTCTCTCTTTTTCTCTGTTTCTGTTTCACTTTTTTTTTAGGTAGCAAGTTGCATTTACAGTATTTGTTTGTATTCTCCTACATCTGTGTGAGATTACAAAGGTGAACTCAGCATTCAGTCATCCAACAAACATTCTGCTTCTCTAGGCCCTGGGTGAGGACAAGGTAAACTCATGTGAATAACACATATTTCCTGCCCTGGAAGTGCTTCCTTGCTTGTTGGAGGGACAGATAAATGCTTATTACAGTGCCATGGGCAAAGGCTTTGGAGGGACCAAGTCATTCAGCCCAAAAGTTTCAGAGAAAAGACATTGCAGCACAGGTGACGTAGGAGCTTGGGACATGGGGAAAGGTCACCTCTTGGAAAGTAAACTTGTATCCACCGGGCATGGACATCTTTGGCTAATGGCTCCCGGAAAACTATGATTATGTCTAATTTCTACATTAAAAATAAATTAGTGGCAAATAGATTGGTTTATATCTTATCAAAGTTATGTAATATTTTTCTCATAACAGACATTTTCTCTTCAGACAATCTAAAATATTCATATCTGATATCTTCCCTTGTCTGCTTATTGGTAGTTTTTCCAGTCTCAAAACTTACCTACTTGTGTGAATGTTTGTTGAATGAATATATTTTACCCTTCCAGGTAACATTCTTTTCTCAAATTTTTAATTATTGTGGTTAGAATATAACATGGGATCTACCCTCTTAACAAATGTTTTGGTCACAATCAGCCCTAACTTGCTACTTAGAATGGACCCCGAAGCTTTCCCTGTTCCGTCAAATGCAGTAGTATGTTCTCAGGCCAATGATATTGAAGTCCCTAAAACAGGTGAGACATCTCATCCACTTCTCCAGAGTCATTCAAAAATCTCCTTCAATTCTTGTGTTTTTAGACAATCTATCCCACAAGGGTGGCTGGGAGGTGGGTGTATATGTAGGAATTTCCCACTTAAACAGAGGTCTGCAAGCTCTCTTGTAAAGGGCCAGAGAGTGCTATTTTAGTCTTTTTCAGGCCACACACCATCTCTGTTACATAGTCCTTTATTTAAAACAATCTTTTAATATATAAAAGCTGCTTTCCTCAAGGACAACACACAAAAAAGGCCAGGGGCCAGATTCAGCCCCTGTGCACCAAAGGAAGGAATGCTATTGTAATAATTACCAACTCCCAGAAAAAAATAGCACCAGAGTAGGTGGGGCTAGGGCACACAGGTGCCTTACACTGCTGTTGAGAAAAACACATGAAATCACATCTGTAAAAATGAAAGTTACCTCTAGCATTTTTGATGCTCTTTCTTAAACACAGTGGCTAGAAAATATACAGTGCAAAGAATTTAATTAGGGCTGAATATTACAAAATGCCAGAGAAATCAATAAACATAGGGCAAAGTCTTGGGAAGGAACTTCCCAACAACTACTGATATTTGACACCATAGGTACACACAGACTCTGAAACTGAGAGTGGACTCCCAGGAGAAAAACCACCAATGGGGAGAAGCTGGATGGCTGCACAGGTGATGGAACGAAGAGCCTTGGAGCCTTTAATGCATACCATCAACACGTCATACAAGAGTCAAGAAACTTTGGTGAGAAGTGAATGCTTCAAGGTAGCATTCTCTACTCATCTCTCTAATTTTCAGTGGACTATTTGATAGGCTGAATGCTCTTTCAAATAAATATCATTAAAATAAAGCAAAGTCTGTGGTCAATAATTAGCTATATGCTAATGAGCTATAAACCAAAAGACAAAGTCAGTGTTATAACTGATATGAATAATATTGTAATACCCAGCATTTGGAGAAGAAGCATTTCTTTTATTCACTATAGCATTAGGAACCAAAATAAATCATGTGGTAGTTACTCTAAGTGCATTAAAGGTAAGGAGGATCCCTGGTCTCAGTATTTAAAAAGACAGGACTTTGAGTTGGGACCTTTCCTCCTGTTACCACAAATGAGGTTCCTGGCCAGACCCGGGTGTGGATGTTTGCACACATCCCTCACTCACAAAAGCTCAATGTAGTTGTTGCTTTCTGGGTGGCAGAGTCCCTTGGTTTTCTCTGTCTCTGCCCCACTATAGTATATAGGATGCTTTGCTAAAATGTCATGGACAGTGGTTTCATTTCTGTACAGAGCCTGTGATTTACAAGAAGACAAGCTACTTATGTCTGTGACAGCCCCATGGAAACCAGTGGTGAGCATGGGTTTAGTGCTCACTCTGCTAAAGCAACTCTCAAATTGTGAGTTGTTTCAGGGTTACTGATAGTTGGGTCAAGAATAAGCACTTCAGAGCAGAGTGGAACAGTCCCATGCAGGGCGTGGTGGGAGCACAGGACGTGCTGCCTTACTTCCTAAATTGTCTTACTTTCATGGAGACTCATTTCACAGCAAGAATGCCCCTCAACATTTTATATTCAACTCAGCCTCTCACTGCTTAAAGACAGTATGACTGGCTATCTCCACCCCTTCTTCCCAGCCAAACACACCTTTATTTTGTGTGTATTTGTCTTAAAGGCTGTTTTCTAGTCCCCAATATAGGGTTCCTGTTGAACTCTGAACACAGCCTTGAGTGGCACCACCCTGAGGTTCCAAGTCCTGACTGGCTCTGGAGAAGATACAGAACCTTCTGGAGCCTCAATAACCTAACATGACAACTAGACCAACACTTCTTAAATGTGGACATTGGTATGTGACACCCAGACATAGAAGAGCAGGTTCTGGTTGGGCAGGTCTCAGGTAGGGACCTAGAAGGGTTTCTCTAAAAGGCTCTAAGGGTCCTGTGGCCCTCATTTCCCAGGGTGCTGCATACCTGCCAGAGCGTGTCAAACTTCTTGCCGTCTGGGATGGAGAGCTTCCCTGTCTTGTCCTTGTCGATGCGGTAGTGCAGCACTTTGCCCTCATGTAGCAGGCACAAGGCATAGGACCCATTGTTGTCCCTGGCCCTGATCCTGGAAGATAGGGAGAGTCCATCACTCCTGATCCCATCTCCCACCAGAAGCACCGTGAGCAGGCTGCCGGACATGGTGTCCCCATCTCAGGGTCGAGGGCTTTGTCCACCATGACCAGAGGCCCCAGTCACAGCTCAATGACACCAAGAGCCCAGGACAAGAAAATGCTATGGCCTGGGGCTGGACTGCTGCCAAAACTCAGGGGGCAAGGAGCCCTGGCTGGGCACCAGGAGAAGCCAAGGCTCTCCTGGGGCAGCAGTGCCTCTTGGGGTACCAGCACCTGAGACTCACAGGGCCCTGGAGCTGGCTGATTGGGGGTCTGTGGAGCTCTTTGACTCACCTCCTTTCTTCCCTGAGGTCAGAGTCCCAGCCAGTACTCTTCCCAGCCCAGGAAGTGCAGGGTGGGGGAGTTTCAAGGGCATTTTAACTAGGAACTTCTGGACTACAGATGGAGAGGTTTGAGGGCTCCCACTTCCAGGGCCTGCTCTCCCTTCTGTAGGGGGTGGGGCAGGGCTGGGATTTAAACCACTGTTGCATATGACATAGTGAGATGAAGTCATTAAAAAAGAAAATGTCATCCACTGAGAGTTGGAGAAAGGCAGGCAAAACCAGAGCTGTGCTGGACTGAGCTGGCTGCCCTAGGTCTGATTCCATAGCCTGGTGGGGTCAGTGGGAGACATCCCCTCACCTTATCCCAGGGAATGATAACTGTGAGTCCAAGAACCAAAAGGGAACACACTACAGTGCACAAGAAGGGAGACTTCTACCTACAGGGAAAAGAGAAGCCTGCTGGGAAAGCCAGGTGGGGGTGCTGCAAAGGCACAGAATAGGTGTGACCCCTCCAATTTAGCTGCTTAGTCACAGTCATCCTCAGCCCATTGTCCCTTTCTAGCAACTTGAGCCCTTTGGATCATAAGATCTGAGAAAGGGTGGGTCCCGGAGGTCCTAGAAAGCTGTCAACCCTGGCATTTTCTAAAATGAGGGAACTGAGGACCCAAACAGTAAGTGCCCAAATGCACTATATTTAGGGAAGAGTTCAAATATGCCAAGCTGCCAAGAACTTCTGTATTTGGGGACATTTGTGATGACTCCTCCCAGCTGCAAGAGTTCACCAGTACAGGGTGACATGAGACAGGCTTTGGAAATAGATATAGTCATACCTTCCTGTCCTCAGTCTTGTAGATTCATCTCAAAAAGCTAACTGAAGACTGGAGAGCTGAGCTGTGTTGTGTGGGATGGGAATTTTGTTTTAAAAATAAAGTTCTTTTCAAGTTGTGCTCATCTGTGCACAACGGACAGGTTCCCTCCATGCCTCACGGCTCAGAGCAGCTGGTGTGGGTGCAGGGATGTGCCCAGGCCCTCCTGGGCCTCAGCAGGGTCCAGTTCTGAAACCTCTGCACTGTGACAACATGACAAGAGCTCCTTCCTCTTGACCTTGAGGGGTCAGCAGCACCCTGATACATAAGCTATACTTCCTGGTTACATGGCCTGTGAAGGCCAGTTGGTCGCTATCAAACTAAGAACTGACCATATAGAAAAGGCAAAACATTTTTATATGGGGAAGAACTGAGTCCATTTTGTAATGTGGAACATGGGACTACTTAAATTTTATTTATTACAACACATAAGCATTAGTGAAAAACAAATATGATGGTTTGCAAGTATAGGGAACTGTATAAATTCTTAATACTAACCATTAAGAATTTATACATATACACATGAAAGGATAATGGAAGCATAAAGTTCACAGGCCATTCTAAATGTCACTGTCCTTGATTTACAGTCCTTCACACCTTTGACTTCAGAGGCGTGGAACAGTAAATGAGACCTGAACTCTGTTTTTCAGGTTTGTGTCCTATCTCCACCACTCTGTCTTGTCTTGTGCCTTCACTGACTTTTTCTCATTATAAAACTGAGGCAGAGAATCACAGATTTCCCAGGAACATGGTTGTAGTCACTTCATTAGAAATCTGGGAAATGGAACCATGGCATACTGTTCCACATGACAAACATTAAAAGACTTATCACATTAAGTGTTGCCACAGGATGGGGGCCACAGGATTCTCTGTATACAGCCAGCGGGAGTGTCAATCTAACTATTTTGGAAAACAATTTGGAATTTTCTACTGAATTCTAATCTGTTCACCCTTTGTGAGTCAGCAATCCTCTCTCAGCTATACAAAATTTGTGTACTCTGCACCCTGAAAGTAAGGTGGGATGTTTATAGCAGTTTTATCTGTGATCACCAAAAACGTTGAACCTGAAAGTTTACTGATGTCAGAGTGAGTAAATAAATTGTGAGACATTCATACAAAGGAATGTTACAGAACAAAAAATGAACAAACAGCAGTGATACAAAGAAAAAATGACTTTTGTGAACATAAAATCTACTCAGGATCCCCCATACAAAAATTCCCAAACAGGCAAAAGCAAGTGGTTTTGTTCAGATGTGTACAGGTCTTAAGGTGATAACATAAAAAACCCCTAAAACAGGAAGAAGAAGAAAGTGAGGGCATGTTGGACACAGCCCAGGAAGTGGTGTCCTCCAGGGGTGGGGTGTGAGTAGGGACCTTCTGAGATGTTGGTGTTTTCTTTCTTGACTCCAGTGGTGTTGCCTCTATAATTATTCATTAAGATGCACAGATAAAGTGACACACTCTTTGTGTGTTTTATACTTCATAATAAAAATGGTATAAAAAGAGGTGGTACAGGTGGAAATGGAGTGCTCTTTGCTTTTGGACAAGTGACTGCTGCAAAGACACACACAGTTCCCAGAGGAGAGTCTCCCTCCTGGAAGAGAGTCTCCATCCTGCAGCACCAGCCAGCCTGGCTAGTTCCCAGGACAACAGGGGTGACAACTACCCTGTGAGTATACTCTAAGGATGGCAGACACAGGGACTGGCTGCAGACGTTCAGCCTGAACAGCCCCCCAGGCAGCTGGCAGGAAATGAGGGCACAGAAGGGAAACCCACAGGCCCAACAGCTGTAGGTGGCAAAGACCAGAGGCTTGGTGACATTAACGGCCAGCAACTGTGAGGTGTTTGCTGGCTACAGTCAGATCCTGGGCTGGGCTAGGCTACTTTTAATCTAAAATATGGGAAATAATGGTTTGGAAGCTAAAGCAGCTTTCTGTTTTAGCTCATCATTTCTCAAGAAAGTGCCCCTCTGCCCCATATACCCACCAGGTTTGTCTCACAGGCGCCCAGAGAAGGGAAGGGTGAAGTCTAGTCTTTTCCATGTCTCTCAGGGCTGCTGCCTTCCAACCTCAGTGTCAATGGCCTCAGGCATGTCTACATAAGCCCTAGAATACTTTTTCCCAGTGATTCTCTTGGAAGAGTCCAGCTCATACAGATTTGTGTTTTGCTACTACAGAGCATGGGATTTCAGTGCTTTGAATTAGAGCTAGGCTGTGAGTTTTCCTTAACTAGCCTTGAGACATCTGGATATCGTGTGGCATGCATACTCCTCCTGATGAGAAAAAAGGGAAGCCACCTTCCTCCAAGGTGGACAGCATTAGGCTCTGTGATGAGCGGTGAGGTGGGGAGAGTGGTCATTCTGAGAGGTTGAACCACATACCCTCCTGAATGGGACATAATGTGTGGTGGTGATGCCCAGACACTGGCAGGGAAGTGAGGACCTGGGAGGTGGTAGGACCCTCCAGGCAGCTTCCACCCACCAAGGTCAAAGGACATTGAACTCTGTCTGCTGCAGACAGAAAAGAATAGCTGGGGAGGAGGGGACAGTTTGTGGGAGTGGCATGCTGGACAATGTGCATGCTGATACAAGGATGACAGTCCCCTAACTCAGGAGAGGTACCAGCCCTAATGAATTCACTAAAGACAAAAGAAAATGCCACTTCTGGGTGCTACTGTTTTCACCATAGTAAAATTTAGGCACATGTACACTCCACACACATAGTGAAAGCAGATCAGTACAGAATACAGATTCAAATCTGGGGCCATACTAAGCTTCTTTCCCACACCTGCCTTTTTAAAGATTGTATCACAAATTCCTCTCTCCATCTTCCTGGGCATGAGGTGGAACTAGGTCACTATTCTCTGTCAGCTTCAGACCAATGAACTGACACTGACATTAGTCCACAAACTCCTTTGAACTTTTTACTTCAGATGGTTGGGACCATTTATGTTGATCTGCAGCTATAGAGCCACACATGTCAAATAAGATGGTGTACTTTGATCGTAGCACATGAAGGTGCTGGAAGACTTTAGCTTTTATTGTCACATTTGAGGCTCAAGACAGCCATATGCTGTCTCATTCATGAATGAACAAGGGTAAAATATTTTCTAAACCCGCATTTGCTTTTTAAATTTAAATATATAGCAAAAAGTGAGTTGAAATTTGAGCAGGGATAAGTGAGTGGCAAATAAGAACAAAAAAAAAAAAGAGAGAGAGAGAGTTTGGCCTAAGGCCCAATACCAGTACCAGCACTGGACAGAGAGACAATGTACTGAACCAGCAGCATGGTGCACACCTGAACCTCAGATTCCCACATTAAAGCACATGCCTGTGAAGAAGATAACCTCTTCAGCTCTGGAGAATAGCATTCTCAACGTAGGATGCTCCAGATACCCAATGATAAATATTAATTAAGAACAAGCTCAAAAAGGTCATGAAAAATATAAGGAAATGTGAGTTATGAGATGAGTAGGGAGAGAAAGAGAGTGGGAGATAGAGATTTATATGTATTCCCAAGGACTTTCAGCACTGTAGTAATCAGGCATGGAATATGGATTAACTACGTATGAAATCTTCAAAGAAACAAAAGATGGAATCACAAAAAATAGCAAGCAATAAGATATCCTCAAAAATGCTCAGGGATATTTGAAACAACAGCAACGACAACAAACAGAACTGCTAGAAATGAAACAAACATGTAATTGGTGGGAAAAAATTCAGTAAATGAGTTTAACACCAACTTAGACATAGATGAAGCAAAAATTAATAAAATGGGAGGCAAATTTAAAGATATTACCATAATGTAGCATACATTATGGTATGAAAAGATAATACAAAATTAGAAAAATGTGGAGAATAAATTGAGAAGGTCTAACATATGTTTAATAGAAGTTTCCAAGGGAATACATGGTAAAAAAAAGAAACAACAGTAATATTTAAAGAAAAATAGCTATTTTCCAGAACTGAAGAAAGAAAAGCACCTGTGGTTGTAGGAAGCACAGATACCTGGTCACCACCAGCTTTGAGTTATACACATTACTTTGTTCATCCCCAAGACAACTCAGATAAAACACTAGTTTCCCCATTTTATCACTGAGTAAACTGAGGTCAGAGATGAATTAAGTTGTCTTCACAGAGCTGTTAAGTGGCTGGGCCTGTTGGACTTCACGGCCTGAGTTTCTCTACTATTGCACTTAAGTTTCTACAAATAGAAGTAGTATTAAGGTATGTATATCAACCAGTCAAATAATACAGTATTTGGGTTGTGTTGCAGGACCCTCAGAAATGACAGTTTTCTAGCACACATATGGTTAGAGACTGTCCAATGAACTCTGAAAACCTCAAATAATCATTGTTCTTAATCTAGCTTAGGTAGGTAACAGGCTTCTCCAACAGGGTCCAATGTGGTCCTCAGACCAGCAGCATAAACATCATTTGGGAACTTGTTAGAAATGCAAGTTCTTTAGCCATTACCCAAACCTAGTGAGTTAAAAGGTCAAGGAGGGGGTGACTCAGCAATCTGTGCCTTTAACCAGCCTCCAGGGTGTTCCCACCCACACAGAAGGTTGAAGACTACTGCTTATATCATCTCCTCTGGATTTCGTATCCATCTTGTGAAACACAATGGAAGGTATAGCTTTCTCATTCTTTATCTTTCATCCTAATTTACATTTGTTCCTTGCTCATAGGGAATACAAGTGTATATTCTTATAAGCTATCTCACTGTCTGTAAAATGCGCCATGTTGTGAATACTTTTTTTATGGCTACTTTACACCAAGTTGCACGTGCACTGGAAAACATTCCTCATACCTATTTCCAACTCAACACATCCACTTGCAATCCAGTTCACCTTCTGGGGCAGAGGCAGAGAGAGGGTAGGACATTGGTGGAGGGTATTGTTCTAATAGTCAAGGGTGACGGGTATGCTCTCTGGTGTCCCTGGGCCAGGTCCATCCTGGACAAGGACTACATGACTCTGATTTGCACTCTTCTGATTCTGGGTAGACACAACCCTTTTCCTTAGAGAGACTTGTCACTGAATCTTCTAGTTCCTAGTTGTGTACAGAGCAGTGTACACTCTTGCTAGACCATCTATACACCTTGCTCAGTGCTTCAATGGCAGGGCCAAAAATAAGAGGCATAAATGGATGAGTGAAGTGTGTGTGTGTGTGTGTGTGTGTGTGTGTGTGTGTGAGGTCAGAGAGAATGGAAAAGGATATGGTAAGGAAGGGAAGGGAGGAAGGAAGAAAATCATGAGAGCTAATACACAGGGTATGACTCAAAGATCAAAATGTTGATTTCTCCCTGAAAGTGACAGGGGAAGAAAGGTCAGGGGGCACCTGAATTTCAGATGCAGAGTGTGTAAGTACAGGCCATGCAGACAAATCAATTGTGGGGCTGGACTACTGAATGCCTCTGAGGGGTAAGCCACACTTGTACTTGGTCCCTGCTCCAGAGGCTTCTGCACACAAGGACCAGAGGCTTTTGGGGATGATCTTAACTGACATAAAGAGCTGCCATGGGAAAGGAGAGTGTCTAGTGGGGGAAGAAGCATGGCTAGAGGTCCTACACACTGTGTGCAACAACCACAGGCCAGCACTGTGAGTGAACTAGTGAAATGCACAGGTCATGGCTCCTAGTACCTTGCACACTCCCCAACTTGTGCGCCTCTCAACGTGCGTCACTGACTTCAAACTGTCTTGGACTTCCTCTCTGCCTCAGTTTCTCACCATCCCTGCCCTGCCCACATGACCAGCTATCACATGGGCAGCACTTTCTCTTAACTCCTGCAAACTTCTGTGCATGGTCTAAGACTTGCCTCTCAGCCACCTTCCCCAGCAGGACCTGCAGGATCCATGCCATGCCCACCGCAACCCCTGCCCCCTGCCTGCTCTCCACACTCTGAAGGCTATCCAAGAAGTCAGGGGCTCTCTCAGAACCTGACAAGTCTCCCAGAGATGACTGGCCCACTGGTGTGGCCCAGGAGGCTCTGCATGGCAGCATGCACTCTCCATCCTGCTACCACCCAGGAAACCCCACTCTCCTATGACCTCCTTTTTAAATCCCCTTTACCTCCTGTCTCCATGGCAACACTGGCCTGGCACTTAGCAAGCATTTCCAAAGTAATATATGCAATCAGCATCTTGAACTCACACTTGGCTCTGTAAGATTTATAAGAACTTTAGCCAAAAACAATGAAATATTTATCTGGGTACTAAACACAAAGAAAGTCACAATTCCATTGTTTTTTCTTTTACGGGACATACAATTTTTAGAGCATTTTCATGGTAAAATACTTTACATAATGAAGCAAAGAGCAGAGCACATTACATTGAGGGGATGAGATATGCAATTGGAAAAGCATTTGTGCACAAGGGCTTTGAGCTTCCCTGTGTGAGCCACATAGGGAGGTATTTTTACCAGGGAGGGTTAGGGGCCTCAGCCAGCCCCAGCAGGGCCCAGCAGTGTGGCCACATGGCTTTGGGGTTTTGTCCCAAGAATGTGCATGTATTTTTTATAATGAGTTGTGAACCTAGAAGAAGGGCTTAGCTTTCTTTCTCTTATAAGTGGAAAAATATTAACAAATTACTATTAAAGGAAGAAGTGTTCAATCACTATGTAGTCAAAAAAGAAAATAAAAGGTGCTACTGAGAGGTGTAAGGAAGTAAAAAATTATATATTTTTTTCTCTAAATTTTGTGTTTGTAGTATTTATCAGCCTTAAAAATTTGTGATTTTTTTCTTATTCTAAAAGTATATTTTGTACCTAATTTTGTACTTTTTAAAAAGAGGGTCTTCAAATTGTATATGCTTTGAACCCTACCAATCTTGGATCCTTCCTTTGAGGGATGGAATTCATAATTTTTGGAAAACAAGCTTTGTTTCCCTTTTCTAACAAATTTGCATTTCAGTCACGCCTAAGCTATGACCAATTTCTCAGAATGGCCAATTGTACCATCACACAAGGCCTCAGAGAGCCAAGGGTACACACCCCTAACAGCATCTGTCCCTGGCATCACTAATGCAGCAGAGCTCTGACCTCCACCCAGAAGACCTGGGCTGGGAATCCCTGCCCGGTGTTCACATGAATGTACAGAGCGAGTGTGCTTACTCCCAAACTCCCCACCGTCTCTTCCTACATCCAGCCAGACAAGTCCCATTGAACTTTAGTTGGATCTTCCCTAACACATGCCCCAAAATGGACAGACCAACTTGCCCAAAGCAAGTCCTCCCACTTACAGTGAGCTTCCCAAGCATACTCCTGCCTCAGATCACCCACAAGTGCTACTCCCTCGCTGGGTGGCTCCCACTGCCTTCAGATCTTTGATCAAATTTCTGCTTCACAGCAAGGACCTTCCTCACCACCCAGCATGAGACAGAACCAGGTGCCCTGGCCAGCATGCTCTGTTCCCTTCTCCATAGGCACCGACATCCTGTGAAGTTCCCATTCAATGGCTCAGTGTCTGTTTCTGCCACTGAGATGCAGGCTCCATGAGGCAGATGCTGGTGTGGCTCACATCTCCACCCCCAATGTCCAGAACGATGTTGGCATTTGGTGCCTCACATAACTATGGACACCAGTAAATATTGGTTCAAAGAGGGACAATTTAAATGGTTGGAAAGTAGGCAGGAAACACATTCTTTAGGAAAATGTGAATGAGGCCTGAGAAGAATTAGTGGGGCAGGAACCGACAGCTAGTAGATCCCCTGGGCTGTTCCAGGGCAGGTACTACTTGCAGCACCCCTTGTCTAAATGGGGAGCGGGCAGCCCTCTCTGATTGCAGCTGATCCCCAGCAACCTGAGAGTGGGCATCTGAACCGGCAGACGCTTGTTGTTTAGATTATGCAATTTGGGGCTGATAAAACACCAAGATGCTATGTACATAGTCCCGTGACATTTGTGTTGGAAATTATTCCTAAGAAGATGGTAAAAGTCCAAACCTGAGGTGCTACACCAAGAAAAAAGTATCTCCCAGAGCACAGAGTTTCTGCCGGCAGCCCTTACTGCATCCACTATGTCATCAATCCATTTACTGCTAGTACCAACTTGGCTCTCTGCACTTATTTTTAGGACTACTTTGTTTAAAAAAAGTATGTGTTTAAGATCATTTCTTAAATAGCAGGTATTATGGCTAAGTCTAAGGAAAATTGTTTAAACAGATACTTCAAGACAACATATTTCTAGGAAATGGTTACAAAGTCAGTTGGGTATGACTGCCTGTTCATGGGGCTATTTGGCCTTTTGTTAAGTGTCCAAAGCGAGAATGGGACCCTTGCCCACTGGAACACCCAGTGAACATCTCTGGAGGGTTACTGAACAGTGACAAACAGCTGACTGCCTTGCCTGCAGTGCTGCTGTGCCACTTTAGCCAGGGCACCTTGGGGAATGAGATGGATACCTATCCAAGACAGGTCATTCCTTTCTCTTGACCACAGACCCTGTCCGGAGGTAGCTGGTAATTCTAAGACCTCAGTACTGAGGTCTACCTTGACCACTAAAGATAACAATAAGCAGGACTTGGGACGCTCATCTCATCCCTGAGATGATAAGGCTGAAGTCCATAAACCAGCTTGTGATCAAATTGCCCGCACTCTCTTTCCCATGAGCTACTCTCAGTGAACTTTCTTTAATATCTGCTCTACTGGCACTTAGTTCCAAGTAAAACAGAAGTAAAGTCTAAGATCTTCAGGCAAATGTGAGTGAACAAACTGTGGTATGCTTGGCTTAAATGAATATTGCTATGCATCCTGTATTTGCCATTAAAAGCAGACTATGAGGCTGAATAACATTGTGTCTTTAAATTATGTCCCTCAGTGCCCAAGAAAACTGTTCATTTTGGGGTCTGATGGGGCAAAACAAACACTGAATTACAAGGGATAGCTCTGACTGGAAACATCTCCTGGCAGGCTAGCATGTGTGGCTCCTTCCTGAGTTGCATGGGTCTAGTAATGAAAGGCCTGAGTTACCCGATAGTCCGAGCAGGCCTGGAGGTATGAGTGGGAGGAAAAGACATAATACTTACAAAAATTTTCCATTTGTCTTTGATCCTATCAGGACAATTTGCTCAGATTCATCCCGAGAGATTTTTCCGTGGAACCAGGGCATTTTCTCATGGGCAGTGGTGGCGATCAGCTTCTCCAGCTGAGGCTTCTGGCTGATAATGGCCTGCTCCAGAGCTTGGCCCTGCCACGATAAGGGAGAGCAGAGTAACACTGTGTTAAGTGAAAAATGGCAGTGAAACCATTTCCAATCTGTTTTAAGTCCTGACATGACAAAATACAATCAAATGTGTTTGTTCATTCACTCAATAAATAAAGCCAATAAGATCTTATAGATTACTTAAATACCTTCAGTGTGTAAACAGCAAAATAGACTTTACAATATGGAGATTTATTGGCCTTCTAAAAGCTGCACTAGTTTTAGAAACCACCTGGTACAATCCACGAGGTCTAGAGAACATGTCTCCTGACTTCCTTGGATTAGTCGTCTAGTAGAACTTATTTATTGTTCTGTATTGAGCTTGATCATCTACTAACAATTAAGAAACATTAAGTGTGCTTTTCTGCCTGCCTCTTAAGGCTGCACTCTGCACCCACACACACTGGCGCCTGGAACTGCAGGTGCCGTGATCACAGAAAGTGCAGGGACGACTGGTGTGAAAACAAAAGTGGCAGAAAGGCTGACAGCTGATCGAATTTGCATTATCATTGTTCTGATGGGAGAGAAATACATATTCTGTACAGTAACAAATAATCAACCAAAGTTTGATTATTTGAAATTATAAAAAGAACCACAAAAGCTTTGGCTGGGTAGCTTAGTTGGTTAGAGTGTCATCTCAATAAGCCAAGGTTGCAGGTTAGGTTCCCAGTCAGAACACATACAAGAATCAACCAATGCATGCGTAAATGAGTGGAAAATCAAATTGATGGTTTTTTTCTCTCTCCCTCAATTGATACAGTTAATTTTTTTTAAAAAGAACCACAAGAAATAAAAAAAATATAACCAACACAAATGAGGAGATGGAAAGGAAGAGGGAATATGGGAATTTTCTCATGCCTCACAAATGAAACACAAAAACCAAAGCAGTGATAGGCTGCATACCAGAGAGACCTGAAAGCATAGCGAGCAGAGGTCAAAGTGAAAAGAACGTGGGATAATCCTCACCCATGAAAAAGAGATCTGCTGACAGGGGAGCCACACAACTGACCAGAAAAGGCACTGTATTGAGTGAAAGAAGCCCATCTGAAAGGGCTACATACTGTATGAATTCATTTATATGGCATTCTGGAAAGGCAGAACTATAGAACAGAAATCGGATGAGGGGCTTCCAGGGTAGGGTTGGGGATGGATAATAGAGCTGTTGCATACCTTGGTTGTGACAGGGGCTACCTTATGCTACGTGTTTATCAACATTCATAGCACTGTACACCTAAAAAGGATGAATCTTATACCCATAAATTACAACTCAATGAATCTGATTTATGTAACTTTATAAAGAGTAAAAGGGTGGTCTAACATCCAAAAATGCTAATGAAAAATACCGGGCACACAGTATTACTATATGTCTGCAAGATTCAATTTAGTATAGAACATATTAAAGGAGTAAAAAGAGAGTCACAGAATATAATCCTCAAAAGTCGATGTAGTCATAACTCTGTACATTTCAGCTAACAGCAAATTGTGGGGCACACACATCCAGGAAGCTCAGGAGGAATGGTTGAGCACAGAAGTCTGAGCAGGAGACCATAGGAATATAAGGTGTCACAGTCTATGGGACCTTTCTGGATGGCAAGGTATCAATACACACATATTAAACACGCATCACCTTCTCTGTGGTAAACCCATCCTGTTCAAGTGTATCCTGAAGATATTGCCTGGCAGCTCAGAGGGATAGGTATAGAGAGATCTTACTAACAACATTATTTGTAAACAATTAAAGTTCAGTAAATTACAGTGCATAGAAGAGAATATCAGGCAGCCAAAAGAGGTTAATAAATGTGTGTGCCGACACAGAAAGTTCCGCGAGAGAGGTTATAAAGCTATAAAATCCAGTGCCCATTTTGTCTAGTATGACCCCCTTAGGTAAACAAGGACCAAGAGATGCCTGTGAAGTCTCTCTGAAAGGGCGGCTCAGCATGAACTGGGTGACAGTGGTTTCCTGCGGTAGAGAAACCCACATTGCTGGCATGCAGGGGACGCCCTCTGAACTGTGACCACAAAAAAGGAAAGGCTGCCTTCTTGGAGCAAAGCATTTTTTGGTTCAAGCTGATGACTAAGGCTGCTTATCAGAGGCAGCAATGCTTAGCTCTGCTGCACAGGCTAGGATATGGAACTGCAGGGCTCACACAAGACTATATACAGTGGTGGGACTGGTGCGGCTCACCTGCAGGTTCCAGGTCTGCTTCACGTACTCCCGGATAAGGTTCTCCTTCAGGTCCTCGAAGGGTCCAGTCTTGGGCTGCACCCCAGGTGGCCGGTTGAAAGGCTTCTTGAGGAGGCAGATGAGGCCATCTGACTCTTGGGAGTGGTAGTGGCAGAGCTCAGCAGGGCTGGCATGTGCCCTGCCACCCGCGATGGCGTAGGTCCCATTCAGCTCCCGCTCAATGGTGTAGTGGTGTGCTTTGCGCCCGTGTGCCACTGACAGAGCGAAGCCACCCAGGTAATTGCGGCTCTGGCGCAGCAGGTAGAGCCCGTCACTCATGCCACCCTGGACCAGGTAGTCCTCAGCCTCCTCCCGGGTGATGTTGCCAAAGAAGAAGGGCAAGTGGTCAGCCACACCTGAGGCCATGCCTGTCTCCCCTCACGGCCGAGGGCACACAGAGTCTACCTATCAAAACAAAGAGGGACATCAGTCAGCACCCACATAGTAGAAACAGTTGTAAAACTGACAACCTTTGACACTGGAGCCAGGCCCTCCATCAGGGGAGGCCCTTTCCTCCTGGGACTTGGCCATACAGCTCTAACTAACCTGCTGTCCACCCTTCTGCATGCATAATCATTTGATTTCAAACCCATGCTCTCAGTATGGAACCTGAAAACAGAGCATTGGACAAACGTGGCCAGAGAAACTTCTGTGTTTTTTTTTTGGTGGAGTCAGAGAATTCTAAGAGACACAATGAAAAGAGAACTCCCACTGCAGGGCTTAGGAGCTGGCCCTGACAGTCAGCAGGCACATGAGATGGAGCCTGGATGAACTTATGCCCATTGCTCTCTCAAGGTGCAGACAGCAGTAAGGAACATGCACTGCTGGTCAGAGCTACATGCAGTGACGATGTCGCTGTATACTCTTCACCTAAACACTGAATATTTATTGTCTTATATGTGGTAGCTAGACACCAGGGAGCTGAAATACTAGGCTTGTGGACATACCATGTAACACACCTTTGACCAAGAGATGGGACCTATAAGCTTCTGACTTGAGGCAAGAAGAGTGACATCCTCTCAAAACCCCTGGCCATGGGCTGTACATTCTCTCCTCCCTGCCCTCTTTAAGACTACTTCTGGGCACCCACTTATAATAGCCCAATTGAAGAAATAGTGGAGGTTGCACATTTGATGAAGCACCTGTCACAGAAAAGATACTTCTTCAATAAACAGACATATAAACATAGGTGCACAAAGACACAGACACACAGAGAGCACACAGACACACACAGACACAGAGTAATGTGAAACAGCCTCTTCTTAACATGAATTACCCTACAAGTGGCTGTAAACATAAGCATACCTACCAAACAGAGACAACAGACTTTTCTCTAGGCAATCATCAAGTCAGTGCTCCTGATGAAGCCCCTAATAACACCTAACATTGACTATCAGTGACTCATTTATCTATCCAGTTTCTAAAACTTCATCTGCCAGAAGGTTATTTTAAGTAGTCTACACTTGCACTCAAGTTGAACAACACTGTTAACAAGAAGACATCTCTGGAGAGACAGTGAGCCAATACATCTCCTGGAATCACTACTTCTCTTCTGGCTTCATTCTGCATTTGTGACAATCCTTCTAGGATGCTTGCATTGCAGGTTCAGCCCTGCCCCCTCAAGAGTGAGGTCCTAAATATTCCTTTATTACACTCTGCTCTGTCCCTGCAGTGGGTCTTTTAGAGCCTTAGCCATCCCTAGCTCTGTGAGCCCCACCTGCACTTCCAACTCTTCTCCCCTGTAGCCCAGCGCTTCTCTAACTTCCATCTGTGCACATCACCTGGACTCTGAAAATGCAGGGCCAACAATCTTGGTGATGCTCATGCTGGTCCCTGACTGCACCTGCATCCAAGATCTCCACTGCCACCTGACTGCCTTCCTCACCCAGGTGCTGCCCAGCCAGGAGCCAGCCTCCTTCCGAAGTTCTTGTTTTCTCTCAGGCTTGTGTTAAAAATGGATTAGGTGTGAGCTCCATTCTCTCAGTATCCATTACTGCTTTCTGGTTTGACCACATCACCCTAGCTTCATGGCTTTAAGCCTGCTAGCTGCTGGCCTCCATCCTTCCCCTCCCGTTCCTCCCCCACTTGCCTGTGGTCCCCCAGTGTTCTGCCGCATGTGCCCATCCCTCCCATCACTGTCCTTCCATGCCTGCTAGCCTTATACCTAGCAGGCCCGACTCCCCAGACCACAGCTGCTTTCCCCAAGTCCTTGTGCTTACTCTCTCTGGCAGGGCAGGGCAGGGCAGGGCAGGGCAGGGCAGGGGGCAGATCATCTTTGAGACCTGCCTCAGATGCACCGTGGCTCTTAGCTGTCCCTATTTTCGGGGCCCTTGACATAGCTGCCACTTACCATGAGCCTCAACTAAAATTGTAAATCTTCAAGACCAATATTTTAAGTGTTAAAAAATACTTTTTAATTTATATAAATCTTAACACTACTATCATTTGTTAAGTTCATCTCTTTGTCACTAACACTCACATTGGCACTGGCCTCTGCTGTGAGTCCCACACCAAAACCAATCGACATGAGACAAAGACAGGCTGTGAGGAGGCAGCCTGCCAAGGGCCTATCCTCCAGGCACACTGGGGCACATCTGTATGGCTCTGAGGGAACATTTCAGATTCATCCCTGAGCAGGGGGCCTCCCTGGGAGTATGGCAGTTTGGCTGCACTGGGTGGTTAACAGCCGCATGGCTGCTGGTATGACTTCCTGTGCTGAAGGTGATTTTGACAGTAAAGATGGGGTATTGCAAGGACAGCTCAGGGCACATTCTTGGGCTATTTAATTTTGGGGATAAACAACATCTGTGATGCCTTTTTTTTATGCTTCTTAAGACTAGCTCCCACTGGTGCCATGCACTGCCTTCGCCCGGTCTCCAACCACTTTTCTACAACACAGACCATGGTGATGGGACTGTCACCTTCATTCCAGCCACTGTCCATAGGGGCCTGTCACCATACTGTGGTTCTCAGTCCTGTTTTTTAGACATTAGCTGTCACTCACTATGGTAAATCCCAAGTTTTGCCTTTGCGCTCAGCCTTAGTTGGGATGCAACTGTCATCTTGACTGCTTCTGTCACTGTTAGGACAGGTACAGACAGCAGCTTCCTGCTGTGGGCTTTCCTCACATGCCCATCACCTGAACCACCCCCTGATACTCACTTAGGGGCACTGCTTAAATATGCCTTTTCCATGGACCCAGGGAAAGTCTGTAGCCCAAACTCTAACACTCACCAGGATAATTTTCTCCCCAACAGTGCCTAGAACTTCCTACTTATTTTTGTCTATTTCGACATTTCTAGTTATTTTTCTACATACATGAAACCAGTTTATTCAAAAGCTCGATACTGAGAAATGAAAGAGGTGCCTATCTGCACAGGTAGATTGTCAGTAAGGTGAGGCTTCAGCTGGTTGTCAGGTGAGCCCCTCAACACACTGTATCATCAGCTGCTCTTCTGAAGCTTTCCTATGACACAGGTTAAATGTGCATTTCATGATGGAAAAATGCTTTGTGACATGAAATAATGTTTAGTGATGCCTGGTGCAGCAAAGCATGCTCTCCTGCTTCATCCCTCTTGGATTAGACAATCCTTTAATACACTGTGACCTACTGCTGACCTGCGTGCTGTCTGGGTTGCTCAGCAGAAAGCCAGCTCTGGGAGGCGAGGAGAGGGTGCCTTTGCTTGCTGTCCTGTCTCAGGCCCTGGAACAGTTCCAGTACATGGCAGGTGGTCAAAAGATTTAGGATTAAGTGAAAGCTAATTTCAAAATAAGGGGTATAGAGAATCCAGTTTTGTTTTTAAAAGGTTATATGTACACACATATATGATAAAATACACACTGAGAGTGAGAAAGGACAGAGAAAATCTGAAAGGATGGTCAGTAGTCTGACTGACTTCTTTATGTTTACTGCTGAAACCTCTGCACTGCCCCTTTGCTCTTTCCACCCATTGTCCTCTGTTCTTCGCAAGGTCACCAACCTCCAAGTGACCAAACTCAACATCACCTCTCTGGCCCTAGTTTGCCTGACCTCCTGCAGTGCCCCACTTCAGTGGGCGAGTCTCTCTTCTACGCAGCCCACTACCCATAACATGCCCAGGAGCTCACATGCTCCTCTCTCCACCATGGTCCTGACCCAGACACTGCTTACCTGATGTTTCTACCAGAGTGTCTGACAGACAACTCAGCCCTCACACCCTCAGAATGGAGCTTTTGGTGGCTCATGAACATCCCTCCCTTAGTACCCTCTAACAGGAAATGACACCAACCCTAACTAGTAGCTTTGGATGAGACCCTAGAGTCTCTCAGGAGTTCTCTCTCACTCGTTGTGCATGTCTAATCCACGGAGTCAGAAAATACATTTTTTCCACCAGATGCAACCATTCTATGCCAAAGTGGGTTCCCTTAGGTAGTGTGAGCTCCATGCAGGGACCTGCTGCATCAGAGGCTGGGTATTGAGGAGGTCAAACCAGCTGGTCCCCAGGGAGCTCTCATCACCTTTTCTTTAACATATATCCCAAAGCCCCGGCTTCTATCTTCCTTGATTCTACCCTCTTACTCCCATAAATGGAAGTTTGTTCCAGCTCTCCCTTCCACCAGCCCTGCTTGTGGTCCACTCCCTACAAAGCAGGCAGTATGAGGCTGCCGAGCTATCTCCCACCTCATCACACCCCAAACTCTCTATGGACCCTACTTGCCCCCATGGTTTGGCCTGAGCCTCTTCCTCATCTTGCCCGTTCACACCCGTGCTCACCATGTCCAGCCATGCAGCCTTCCTTCCTGTCCTAACGTGATGGGACCTTTCCTGACCCCAGCTGCCTCACTTGAATCTGGTTGGTTTCTCCTTCTCAGCCGTGTGGTCTCAGACCTGTCACCTCAGAGCTGTGTCTTCTGAGAACCGTGTCTGAGGTAGCTTCATGCCCCTATTTATCTTTATCTCATCAAAGTGTCTATTTCCTTCATTGTTAAACACAAGCCTGCCCTCTGGCCCTAATGTCTGGAATTACTGACCTGTACCCTCAACACTTAGGAACTTCCCAGGTGCTTACAAAATACCTGCAAAGTGGAAACATACAGATCTTTCCTTTTCAGTGTTTCTACAGTGAATGCACACTGCTTTTGCAATACAAATTCTCAATATGCAGGGGCTGCTTTGCTCATGTGGTGAGCACAGTGCTAGAGTCGGAGTACCCTGGGCACTCATCAGATCCTCTGAGGTTCCCCAGCTGTTGGAGCAACACACCTACACAGGGCTCATCATCTCTTATGTGGACCTGTTCCAGCCTAGGATGGACATACCTGGCAGAAAAGCCTTTCTCGGCCGAAGCCCTGCCCCTCCTCCAGCCCTGCTCCTCCATCCCTGCTCCTCCATCTGCCCACAGGATGCATGGAACTTCCAGTTATGTTCCTGCACACAATCTTCAGAGGCCTGCTCCCAGCTCTGCTCCAAGCTCACACACCCTCCCTCACTCAGTGTTATTCCAGTGCATTCACTATCCTGGTTACCTTACCCCACAGGATTCCGTTTTGCCCTAGAGCCTCTTAGAAAGGCAGCAGCTTTGATGCTGCTGCTGCTACTGAGATCTAAACACACATGGACACACATGCCTCCTGTGTCCACACTCAGTGGTCTGCAAATGTGGCCAGGTGGCCTCAGCTCCCCAGCGGCCAGGCCCGGCCTGGCCTCAGCTAATGAAAAGCTGCCTTTCCAAATAAGGCTCAGTTTACACAATAAGACAGCTGCATCACCCCCACACTCCTTTTGCTAGCATCGCCTGTCTCCTTCATGTCCACTTCTATCTGGAAGGTGGCCAGAGGCACTGGTCCCTAAACCCTGCAAGGGCCACAATGTATGAGCCTGGAGCAGGATTAGAGGCAATCCAAAGTTCAGATTAATTTACTGTCACTAACAATGTTATAAATCACCAATGACCACAGTGTCATTTATTTCCCTTTTTTTCTCTCTTCATTTTATCAATATCACTACTCTTGGCTCTATTCTTGTCATCTTCTGCATCTATAGTCAATTCTCATTATTCATGGTACTTAAATTCTATAAAGTCACTGTGAACACTAAATTCTCAAATACTGAACCATTCATTGCTCCTGAGAAAAACAGAGTTATCCTGCAAGCCTGTGGTCATGACATTTTAGTCAACCAGTCAACATATAACCTTGTTTTATGTGTGTTCCTATTTAAATAAACTTATTTCATGTGTGTTGTTGACTTGTTACCTTTGAGCTCAGGACCAAAAGGGCTGTGACTCAGGATCAAGTGAGGCTTACCTAACACATATGTTTTCTGCATGAGGCACATCTCAGCCTCCCGGCACTGAGGATCTCCAGGCAGCACTCAGTGCTATGGTTGGGGCCATTCAAATAGCATGTCACCAATAAAGAGCACAGCAAATGCAAAAAAAGAGTGGCTCTAAGTAGACCATGAAAAGGACACTTATTTGCAGTATGAGCTGAGACAAGAAGGTATGAGTCACCTCTTTTCGCCTCAGTTGGGAATGTCCATTTTGGGTGATTCAGATTTTTCCCTTCTCTGTGCATGTTGACAAATGAGCACACAAGTGTAGTGAGTATTGATTTGGAGCTCCCTACATAGTAGGGAGAAGGTAAATTTGTAAATGTGGATTTCATACTTAATGAGGGTCAACTATAAATAATTTTCTTCTGCTCTTCCCACCTCCTGAAAAGACCCAACCTTGTCTATAAGGATTCACCACTTTGCTTTGGTATAAGACTGTTTTCAAATGCAGCTTTCTTGTTCCCTAAATCTGTATTCATTTCAGTGCTTTTAAACTTGGCATGGAACCAGAAGAAGTAGCCTTTTTATTAACACTATCTGTCCTGATTATCCGAGGCCAAGACCTGTGATTCAAGGCTTCTGCTTTTTTCTTAAGACCCACTGAACCATGGCACCAAACCAAAGGTTGCAGCCCCCTCTCCTCCCTGTAGAGAAGGGATCCCCAGCCTCTGGGCTGCAGACAGGTACCAGTCCAGGCCTGTTAGGAATCGGGCTGCCCAGTAGGAGGTAAGCTTGAATGTAATGTGCTTAAATCATCCCCAAACCATCCCCCACCTCCATCCAGTCTGTGGAAAAATTGTCTTCCATGAAACCAGTCCCTGGTACCTAAAAGGCTGGGGACTGCTGCTGTAGAGGACATTTCCAATGGTGCTCAGCACATTCAGGTGGCTGCTTTCACATCACTGGCCATTCAGCCTTCCCAGATGACATGGACTGAGGTGACAGTAGAAGAAGAAGTGGACGGTACTCTGGGGAAACAATATCTGTGGATAATTTCTGCTATATCCTACCAGGTTGGGAAACAAAATAAGGAAGATGCAAAAAGCTATCTGACCTTTTCATGCCCAAAGCCACAGAGCCACCTCAATGCAAAGCAGCCTCGATAAAATCTGCCTGGGAATTTCCTCTGCAGCTTGAAGCTGAGAAATTTAAGTGTCAGGACTTGGGTAAAAGGAAAATTATTATCTGTGGGTTCAGTTAATTTGCATAAAAAAGAGGAAAGAGCCCATCCCAGAGAGAGTGAGTCTGCTGGGCTTGTCAAGGATGGCTGGTCAGTTTTAGAGATGTGACTGGCAAACTCAGCTCTGTCTGCACTGGGAAGAGATGGTTTGTTTCCTCTGCACTACTTCTCTGCCAGTCTTATCATACAGCATGTCCATTGTGAAGCAACTGGTTATTAAAAAGAGCACTGGGCTTAGTGAATAACCAGTGAACATGGAGTCTATCCAATGTGTCACTTGGTAACGTCCCTCTTGAGTGGAAGAGGAATGGTGGGATTTCATCTAGTGGGCTGAGGTGGCATTGATCCTGGGTGAGTGTGAGGACGTCTCCCCAATGAATTTCACCCAGACACTGTGTCCCAAATGCCACCTCATCACTCACTCTCCTCTGAGAAAAGATAAACAACAGACAAAATACTTGTAATAGACAAGAGAACACACAGTAAGAGCTGACAGCTCTTACTGGCTTTCTCTTCATCTGGGCAAACCACACAGGAAAGGTGGACAGACAGAAAAGTGACTGAGCTTCCAGAATCCTGCTCTCAATGACTTTCCAAGACCCCTTCCCACTCAGAGAACAGAGGCTCCTGGAAGGTCTGGGTCCCCTCCCAGTGATATGGCTTCCCCTGTCAGATCCGTATGCACTGTGCTACAGTCTTTAGCTTCAGCCCTCCCCTCATTCACAAAACCTCTGCAGGGACCCTGCAGTCACTGCAGAAAGCAAACCTCCTGACTTAAACAAAAAGGACACATGACTGTGGATGAAGACATCTACAGAAAAGTTTTACTGAATATATATTTAAAAAATCACCATAATTTTTCTCTAATCAGTTAAAGGATAGTTGTGGATGGCTCACTGAAAAATATTACAAAATCATATGATAGTGTCCTTAGATTTCATATACCTGTGACATAAATAAGTGGTAAAGGTTATATGACAGAAAGAAAGAACTAGGCTGGCAAAGGTTAACCCTAGCTCTTAGGGGCATGTGCTCACTAGGGGAGTGCTGCACAGGGGGAAAAAACCCAGGGGCACAGCTATGAACCTGTTGAGACTTTAGTATCCTTCCCATGAGATACAAAGTTCTGGGGTCATGGTTCTGTATTTACTTGATTCCTATACATTTGACCTACCTTTATTTCCTGGACCCAAATGCAGGCCCAAAATCAGAAGCCCGGGACAGCATGGGGTATGGGAAGAAAAAAGCCCACAGAGTAGAGAGAAGTATTTAAAAGAAGACCAGTGGAAAGAGAGAGAGCAGCAGATGAGCCCCTACAGAGTGGAACACTCCCTGTTGCCACATAGCCTGTGACTGGGGAAGGAGGCTTCTCCCCAGTGATCGCATGCAAAGCCAGCCAGAAAGCAGAAGTGCAGATCTCCCTCCACACAAAGGACCTCTTCTAATTTCACACTGAAATGAGACAAGGGCACCCCAAGGATAAGGACAAGAATGTGGATCCCACAAAACAGACTCAAGTCTAAGAGCATGTCAATGAACTTGAAATACACTCTCACAAGAGTTCTTACCAAATTAACTTTATCTCAAATTGCTAGGTGGAGCATACCAAAGAGAAATAACTCTTTGGTTATTTCATATTTTTAAAAAGACCTAGGACTCTGTAATATCAAATTCCAAGCATGAGAAAATCCTATAAAGTCCTTATGTGGGATCTCAGGATGCTAACTCAAGTGGGGCCTGGTAAGGTTGAGCAGGCATGATCTTTATGTCAGGATGGCGATGTGCGGGTCAGAGCTGATATGCTAGTTTTCTCTGACTCAGATCCCAAATCTCCTGGCACACAGCTGCTCACGGTACCAGCAAGAGGCACAACTTTACAGAGGGCTTCTGGCAGGTGAAATCCCTCAGGTTGATATCTGAGGTGCTTTTCAAGCAGCTACTAAACATATGCATACTTCACAGTAAGCAGGCTTTTGAATTTCTCACTCCAGGATGCATCGTCTCCCACACTTGGAGAAGCATCCAGGAGAAGCCCAGCCAGGCTTCACTCCACAACGGGTAAGGAAACATTCCTGGAGACACAAACTGGAGAAAAACCCTCTACAGACACAGGAAACTGGAAGGACTCCTGTGGATAGGTTTACTAGGATGGAGCAAGGGGACGTGTTCCAAAAAAGTAACAGTGCCAACCTGCACCCCAAGTCTGAAAAAGTGATAGCTCTATGATAAAAGCATCACCATTTTGTATATAATAAACTTGAGCCAAAAATGCTAGGACAGCCAGGAGAATGATGGTGACGAAGATGACAAGGATGGCAACAAGCAGCAGCTACTCCATAAACAATCACTTGTAGGGTATCAGCTGATCTGCACAAAACCCTAAAAGTAATGGCTACTATTACTCCCAATTGACAAACCAGATATTCATCTCAGGAATGTCAGTTACCTCCTGAAGAACACACAGAAGCCAGTGGCAGAGGCAGTGCTGACAGTCAGCAATTTTTTTCTTTCTTGTTAGTTTGGTTTCTTTTTGGCTTATTGCTTTTTTTGTTTTGTTTTAATCATTTTTATTCCCAATTACAATTGACACACAGTATATTAGTTTCAGGTGTACACCCCAGTCATTAGACATTCCATAACTTACGAAGTGATCATCCCAATAAATCTCACACCCATCTGAAACCATTGTTATTAGAATATTATTGACTATATTCCCTATGCTGTAAATTACATCCCCATTACTATTCTGTAACAACCAATTTATACTTATTAATCCCTTCACCTTTTTCACCCATCCCCCTGATGCACCTCCCATATGGCAACTATCAAAAACATTCTCTGTATCTATGACACTATTTCTGTTCTGCTTGTTCATTTATTTTGCTTTTTTTAGATTCAGTTGTTGATAGATATGTATTTATTGTCATTTTATTGTTCATACTTTTTTTCTTCTTCTTCTTAAAGAAGACCCTTAAAAATTCATATAATACTGGTTTGGTGGGGATGAACTCTAGATTTTTCTTGTCTGGGAAACTCTTTCAATCCTTTGATTCTAAATGATAGCTTTGCTGGGCAGAGTAACCTTGGTTGTAGGTCCTTGCTATTCATCACTTTGAGTATTTCTTGCCAATCCCTTCTGGCCTGCAAAGGTTCTGTTGAGAAATCAGCTGACAGTCTTATGGGAGCTCCCTTGAAGGTAACTGTCTTTCTCTTGCTTCTTAAGATTCTCTCTTTGTATTTAACCTTTTGCATTTTAATTATGATGTGTCTTGGTGTGGGCCTCTCTGGGTTCATCTTTTTGGGGACTGTCTTTGCTTCCTGGATTTGTATGTCTATTTCCTTCACCAATATAGGGAAGTTTCCTGTCACTGTTTTTTCAAATAGGTTTTCAATTTCTCGCTTCCTCTCTTCTCCTTCCAGCACCCTCATGATGCAAACACTGGCATGCTTGAAGTTGTCCCAGAGGCTCCTTACACTATCCTTTTCTTTTTTGGAATCTTTTCTCTCCTTGCTGTTCTGATTGGGTATTTTTTGCTTCCTTATATTCTAAACCACTGATTTGATTCTTGGCTTCATCCACTATACTGTTGACTCCCTGTAGGTTTTTCTTTATTTCAATAATGTATCTTCACTTATGGCTGGTTCTTTTTCATGTTGTTGGGTTCTCATTAAGTTTACTGAGCATCCTATAACCAAGGTTTTGAATTTTGCAACTAGATTATTTGTCTCCATTTTATTTGGCCCTTTTTCTGGAGTTGTGTTCTGTTCATATTGGCTATGTTTTTTTGTCTCATTTTTACAGCCTCTCACTGTCTGTTTCTTTGCATTAGGTAGAGCTGCTTTGTCTCCCAGGCTTGGTAGTGTGGTGTAACGTAGTAGGTGTCCTGTAGAGCTGAGTGGCACAGCTTCCTCTATCACTCAAGCTGGGTACTCAAGGTGTGCCCACTGTGTGGGTTGTGTACATTCTCCTCTTGTAGGTGAGCCTTGATTGCTGTTGGGACAATGGGAGGGATTTACCCAGGCTGATCAGCTGTTAAGGACTGGCTGTGACCACTGACCACCAACCTGCGACCACTATAGGGGATCAGGTATGCACAAACCTACTCCACGGAGCCAGACTCACTTCAGCAGGGCTCTGGTGCCCACTGAGTCTGCCCCTTGAGTGTATCACTTGTGTAGGTGGTTGGGTAGTGGTGCTCTGATGTGGTGTGAAGCTGTCCACTGGGTGCATTAAGTACTTTCAGGAAGTACAGGCCAAGGTCAGCCACTGCCTGTGTTCTGCCTGGGGCCACCCAGCATGAGCTACAAAACTATCTGCAGATGGCTACTACTTGTGTTGGGCTTGGAGGTACCCAGGTGAAGTCAAGCTGCGAACCAAGGCCAGCTGCTGCTCATGATGGGCCTAGAGCCACTTAGTGAGAGGTACAGGGCATGCTGAGGCCAGGTGCTACTTGTTTGAGAGATTTTAGAAAAATCTGAAGCATGAGCCAAGACAGGGCATTTGTACAGAAAAGCCACTGGAAACAGCTTGGGTGGGCCTGAAATGGAGTGGGACAGGGTCTTGGGGAATCACCAGGGTGGGCAAACAGTGTCAGCCAGGATGATGGAGTCTCACATATGGCACCTGCCTGCCAGTTCTATGAGGAGAGGGCTCATCAAAGGAACAATGACCTCTCCCAGAACTTCTGTCTGGGAGAAAGCTGTTCTCTAACTCCTGCACTAATGTCAGAAAAATTCAGTTCCTTCCCATATGTCTCTGGTGCCTTTCAAACTGCTGCCCCAGTGCTGGAGCTCAGAAGGAGTGAGTCAGAATAAGTCCACACACAGGTCCTTTAAAAGGCACTGCCTGGGACTCCAGAAGTTTCCCTCAGCCTCAATCCCCACTGGTTTTTACAGACAGAAATTATGGGGAATTCTCTTCCTGGCACTGAATACTCTTGAATGGGGGGCTTGGTGTGAGGCTGGGACCCCTCATTCCTGAGATATCCCTCCCAATTTTTATCCACCACACATGGGTGTGGAATGGCCCATTCTTTGTCTCCACCTCTCCTACCAGTCTCCATGCGGTTTCTTTTCCAATTCCCTAGATGAAGGACTTCCATTCAGCTCAATTTCTAGCAGTTCAGAATGATGGTTTTTCTGTAGTTTAGTTGTAATTTTGATCTGTTTGTGCAAGGAGAACCATATTTACCTATGCCACCATCTTTACTGGAAGCCATAAGTAAGCACTTTTCTTGGTTACAACCTATAGACACCCTCAAGTTCATGTGAACAGGCACCTTGATTAGCACATGCAAGCTCAGGCTTTACTGCCAAACTGGAGCTCCTGCCTTGTCACCTTGGAGTAGTTGCTGTAGTTGTACACTGCCTTGGGACGAGTTACATCAGTATCACCAAGAAATTGCAAGAAATGGGAATGCTCAGGGCTGTACCCTGACTTGCAGAATCAGGAGCTCTGAAATTGGAGACCAGCAATCTGTTTGCACAAGCTCATATTTGAGACCTTTGACAGAAGAATGCCATCCATGTAACTGCTAGAGACAAAAATCTAGGTTCTCTTAGGTAGCTCCCCTCTTCCATGTCCCTACAAGTAATATATCACCAGTCCCATCCATCTTACCTTCCAACCTTTCAACCACGTTCTCTCTTCAAACAATGCCTGATCACACCATTTCTCTATTAAAGATCTGCCATAGTTCATGCCTGACCTCAGGATAAACATGCCCATCCTCCAGCATATCAGTTCACCCTCAGATCTCACTCCCACTGGTCTTTCTCTGCACAGCAACCTCGGATGCTCCCAGACTATCCAATCCCCCTCAACATTCCCTGTGCCTTTCTTTTTCAATGCTGACTACAGTTCTGACTTAATTTTAATGTACTTTTACTTAGATCTGTGTGATTATTTGATTAATTCCTCATCTCCCCAACAAAGGCAGAGATGGTACATATCCCTCTCTACTCTTTAAGTAAACTTTTAATTCCAGAATGTACTTAGATTTACAGAAAAACTGCAAAGACAGCACAAAGTTTCCATATTCCATCAGTTTCCCTATTATTAACATCTTACATGACTATTATGGTATACTTCTCACAATTAGTGAGCCAATAGTGAAACGTTATCATTAACTAAAACCCATTCTTTATTACTTTGATTGCCTTCATTTTCACCTGATGCCTTTTTTTTTTTTCTGTTCCAGGACCCCACCCAAGATGTTATATTATATGCTGAGGCACCTATTGGCTGGGACAGGTTTTTAGACTCTCCTTGTTTTTGATGAGTACTGGTCTGGGAGTTTGTCAAATGTCTCTCAACTGGTCTCTGTCTGATGTTTTTCTCCTGGTTAGACTGAGCTTTTGTGTTCAGGGAGGAAGATGACAGAGGAAAAGGGTCATTCTCCTTGAATCACATTAAGGCTGCATGCTATCAACGTGGCTTATCACTGTGGATTCTAATCTTTGACACCTGGCAGAGGGGATGCCTGTCAGGTTTCCCCACTGGAGTTACTTCGCCACCCCAGTTTCTTTCCATCTATCATCTTTCAAAGGAAGAAACTGTGCAGCCCACACTGAAGGAGAGAAGAGGTATGTTGAATGTGAATATTGTCCTAAGTTATTTGGAATTCTTCTGCAGAGTAGGTTTGCCTATTCTCCCTCATTTATTTATCCAAGTAATCATTTACTTATGTAAATATGAATTCAAGGGTATTTATTTTATACAGTAGGTTACAGTCCAATAGCATTTATGCTATCACTGAAATTGTCCCAGCTTGGCCACTGGGAGCATGTACAGCCAGCTCCTATGTTCCTATGACATAGCTGCAGCAAGGTGAATCTTTTGGTTTTGCTTTTTGAGCACTTCCTTACTACAGGATACTCCAGGTGCATCTTGTATTTTTATAGCTCCAGTCCTAGAGTCCTTATTTCTCAATTCTTTTAATTAAGAATGGTATTAGAAACCAAGATCTAGGTGCTAGATGTGCTCATTGATACAAGGATGTCATCAATTCTAGATCCTCTCAGATGACACAGCAAGGAAATGTATGTGTGTATACTCGACCTATATACATACACATATCTAATGTATTTCTCTATCCATCTGTATCTACATCATCTAAATGTGATTTCATACTGATATCTCTGTCCCTCTCCTTCTATTTTCTGGAAGGAAACATTGTTGAAAATTGGTATAATTGCCTCTTTAAATGTATAGTACACAATAATTCACCAATGAAATCACACGGGCATGGTACTTTGGGGGAGGGTATTAATTATTGATTTAAATGGAAAAGACAGGGCTATTTAGGCTATTTCTTTATGGTAGCTTGTATCTTTCAGGCATTAGTCTTTTTCAAGTTAGTTATCACATTTGTGGGTATAGAATTATCTACAGTATTCTGCTATTGTCCTTTTAACATTCATAGGATCAGTAATGATGATCTCTCTTTTATTTCTGATACTGGTTATTTTTGTTCTTGTTTACTTTGGCTAAAAGCTTATTAATTTTATTGATCTTTCCAAACCCTCATCTTTGGGATTTTTATTTTTTTCTATTGTCTTTCTGTTTTCAATGTCAATGATTTCTGCTATAATTTTAATTATTTAATTTCTTCTTGTTGCTTTAGGTTCAATTTGGTTTTCTTCTGTCGTTGTCTAAGGTGGAAACACAGGTTATTGATTTTATAATTTCCTTTCATCTAATATATGTGCTTAAAGCTATAAATTTCCTTCTAAGCACTGTTTATGCTATACCACACACATTTTAATATGCTACATTTTCATTTATGTTCAGTTCAAAATATTTTAAAATTTCTCTTCAGACTTCTTTGCTCCACAGGGATTGTGTTATAATTTGAAACTGTTTAATTTCCAAATGTGTGGGGAATTTACAGATATATTTCTGTTACTTATTTCTAGTTTAATTACATGTGTTATGAGAACATAACTTGAGTGACTTTTTATACATTTATGTTTATTTATGCATGTTTCCCAAGAATGTGGTCCATCTCAGTGAGTGTTCCATGTGAGCTTGAGAAGAATGTGTACTTTCTCATGGTTGGGTTGAATACTGTCAAAGTGTCACATGGTCACTGGTGTTGCTCAGGTCACATCTATCCTTCTGATATTCCATCTACTTACACTATCAGTTCCTGGTAGAGGGTGATGAAAATCTCCAGTTATAATAGTGCATTTGCCTATTCTCCTAATGGTCTGTCAGTCTTTCCATAGTGTATTTTTATGCACTTTTGTTATGTGCATACACATTTATGTCTCCCTGGATAATTGATCCCTTCATAGTTGTGTAACACCCCTTTTTATCCCTGATAATCTTCCATTTTCTGAAGTCTTCTTTGTGTAAAATTAATATAGCTACTCCATCTTCCTACTGATTAGTGTCGTGGAATATCTTACTTTTAATCTGTATGTGTCTTTACATTTAAAGTGGGTTTCTTGTAGACAACATATAGTTGTTTTTTTTTAATTCACTTTGACAAACACTGTGTTTTAATTAGTGTACTTAGACTATTTACATTTAAAGTGATTATTGATTTGGTTATTTTAATATCTACCATGTTTGTAACTGTTTTTATTCATTACATTTGTTCTTTGTTCCTTTTTCTCCTCTTTTTTTCTTCTTTCTCTGGTTTTAATCAAGCATCTCATATGATTCCATTTTATATATTCCTAGTATATCTTTTTAAAATTTGTAATGGCCTCCCTGGACTTTACAACATACATTTTAAAATCTAAATTCCATTTTCAAATAATACTCTACTGCTTCATGTATAGAGCAGTTACTTCATAAAAGAGCATTTCCAATTCCTTCCTCCCACCCCTTATGACAATGCTGCCATTCATTTCACATATTGATATGATATAATCACCCAATACACTGTTGCTTTAAACAAATAGTTATCTTTTTAAGATCAATTAAAATAAAATATTTTAATATTTTAAATATTAATAATTGTGTAGGGCCAGTCAACTAATGATAACTTTTCTGTGTTTGTCTAAGCAAATCTTACTTTTTCCTTATTTTTGAAGGAAAATTTAGCTGGATGTAAGATTCTAGGTTGGTGCTTATTTTTCCTTCCTCAGTATTTTAAATCTTTCACTACTCAATTCAGGTTTGCAGTTTGTGATGAGAAGTCTACTGTAATTCTTAACCTTGTTTTTCTGTATGTAAAGGTCATTTAGTTAGATGATTATAATAGATGATCTATAAGCATTTGTCAGGTGAAGAATGAATACACAATCCAGATGTGATTATTCCACAAAAGATGGTGTATAATCATGTCAGATGTATGAATGAATGAATGAATGAATGATTGCTTCATATGAGAATATCTGGTCCACAAACATTTTTGTCCAATGAGCAACAAATGAAAGAGCCAGTGACTGAAATACAACTGCAGTCTTTTCCAGACAGGAGCCCCACTTGTTCATCTCCAATCTAAGGCAGCCACAGGTACTTGGGTCCAGTCTGCCCTGTTTCACTTCAGGTCACAAGAGAGCCCCACATCCCCCAAGGCCCCAGAGCTCATTCTCTGATATGCAGCACATGCCCTTTCTGTATATATTTTTCATACTTCCCCATCCCCCCCAAGGCAATACAGTTTGCAAACCTTGACATATCCTATTTAGATATAATCTAGTATTATTTTCTAGTAGGCTCATTAATAAAGCATAATCCTATCTCAAATTATGAAGAGACTATAGGTCTTACTGTCTTCTTTCCCTATGCACAGCCTTTAACAAAATTTGAGGTCTAAACCCAGAAAGCTATAACGACTCTACAAATTCTGGGCCTGGTGCTGTGGAGGCAATTGTTCACTTTTCTCTTCATCTCAAGGGGAAGGTACATTTTCCATGCCTCATTTTAGGCAGAACCTTCTTGTAGTTACAGAAAGCTGTGTGTGTGAAATCTGAGAGGTGGTCTGTGCTATGGTCATGAGTCACAGCTCCAGACAGACTCCCTTGGTACAAACACAGATTCTTCTGCACCTAGCCGTATAGCTGAACCTCAGTTTCTTCATCTGCAAAATGAAGGTTATGGTAAGGCCCACCTCAAACAGTGGTGTGGTATTCCCTGACCAAGCCTCCTGAAGGGCTCACAGCAAGTTGCCTGGCACCTGATTAATGCCCTGGGTAGGCAGTGACAGGCATGGTGATCACTCAGTGCACACTCTCACTCTTTGGCTGAGAGACCCGTCACATAGATTTTCTCAGCAGCTCACCATGGGAGAGCAGGTCCACACACTCACCAGCCTCTTCGATTTAGCTGCTTCAAGCAGGCTCAGAGATTGGCCCATAATTACAAGTCTCTTGATGAGAATTCTGTCAGGTGGGAAAACTGTATTCTTATAATGTCTTTTTTAAAGAGAAGTATATTGAGGTGTTCAAGGGGTGAAATTTTATGATATCTGTGATTCACTTAAAAACCATCTAAGTCATAACTATATGCTTAGTCATTACACAATTCTATCTACCTGAATATTAGAAAATATTCACTATGAGAAATGTAAGTTCTTTTTATGTAAAAATATAAAAACAAAGCATAAAACTCACCCTACATAATATGAGCTTTAAAGGTCTCCACTGGTCACTGCTCTGATTGCATGAGAGCCCCGAGTGAGTTCACAGGCACATTAACTGCAGGCAGCAGGGCCCAATGAGCAACAAAGACACTGTGCTTTATGGACTCTATTGAAGAAGTGGGGGTGAACACCAACCCTAGTTCCAACCCCCCAAGCACAATGAGCAACAGAGATGATCAAAGAATAGTGTGTAAGAAACTTTGAAAACACAGAGCCTTAGGGAAAACATTCTCTGTTGTTAATGACATTATCTAAAGTATTATGTTCACTAAAATCTCCAACTGCTAAAATGACCAGTATTTTACCTTGCAGAGGACATCCATGCCTCTTTACAAGCATGGCTTGGGTTCCACATTTCCAGGAAGGAGCAGGTGCTGGCCCAACCAGAGGATGCCCTGCCCTTCATCCTAGCTATGTGGCACTGCTTTCTGTCAGGCAACATTGGTTATGACAGAAATGGCCCCTCATTTACAAATTGCATCTGGACTGAAGGAACCATAAATATCTGATAAAAATCAAGGCTTTGGGACTATTTCCGATGAGACATGGAAGCCCTGCTTCAACTGTGTTAAAAAACTGGCAACCTGGGAGCACTCCCAGTGTGCACTTGTCCCTTCGCACCTGTACTGTCTCATGCAATAAAGAACCACTGAAGGAAATGCTTGCTGTCAGCCTGCTGTACAGAAGGGGCTCCTGCCCAACAGCCTTCTGAGTCAGTCTGGGCCAAATATGAGTTGTGATGACCTGGAGGTCTGAATACTGTGAGCTCTGGGGACCTCCTGGTAGGGGCATATTATATTACATGATCAGTCTCCACTTGTGAAGTTGGAAGTATACCTGCCATCAAATCACTCTCTGTTTAGTAGAAAAATATTTAGGAATATGGGCTATTAAAAATTATTCTTTCATAAGAAAAACACTTGTGTGAGAATTAGAAGATTCTTACAGAATTCACTGGGCTTGGTACCACAATTAAACAGAAATATCAAGTGAGGATACTGCTCTTAATCTGATGCCTGTGATTTGACCTCTGCACCTGTTCACTGATGTCCTCTTGGTACCAGAACAGTGTCAAGCACAAAGTAAGAACTCAAGAAAAATCTGCCAATTTAATTAATTAATGTGAAATGCAAGGCTAAGAGATTTGCACTGTGTTATAAAATAGTTAATTTGTTTCAAGGCCATGTCTCATAAAAGACTCAAATTTAACTTTATTTTAAAATTATTTCTTTGCTTTGTATGAGAAATAAAAAAAAGAGTCAATTCTCATTATTTGTGATAATTAGGTTCTATAATGCTGTCCTGAACACTGAATTAGTAAATACTGAAACATTGCTTCTTAGGAAAATAAAGGGTTAGGTTCCTGAGAGCCTCTGGTTACAACATTTCATCAACCAATCAATTCATAACATCTTTTTATGTGTGCTTCTGTTTAAAGACACTTACTTAATATGTACTGTTCTTTAATTAACATCGAATTTATGGCTAATAGCACTGTAACTCGTGGATGATGAAGCTTATCTAATACAGTTTCTCCATAAGGCACATCACAGCCTTCTTCACTTAAGAACCCTGAGCAGCACTTTGTACAATCCTATACCTTTGGGCAATTTTAAACAGCAAAATCACCAACAAAAAGCACACAAATTTGACAAATGTGGCACTCAGTTGACATGAAAAGAACACGGGGCAGAGCATCCTAGTGTCCCCCCTCAGCTGGGCATATGCACACCTGGTGACTCAGGTGTTTTGCTGTTCTGTGCACATCCACTGAGGTCCAATTGAGGACCATGAGGACTGATGCAATCTCACATCAACTCTAGTGACTAAGCAAATTCACAATACAGATGCATAAATACTAAGGGCAGACTGGACACTATCTTACATGAAAGTGCTAAATATAGATCTTAGATTCATAATTTAGCTATTTTGAGTGATATTAAGAATATTCACATGGGGTCTTATTGGTCACAAACAAACACGATGGGAAAGTACAGGTTATTATAAAAATCAATACAATAATGGTGAATAGGTACTAATGTTGGAAAATTCAAATCTCAGTTGACCTTGGCTCTTGATAACCATGTCTCATCATGCTTGCTTAGTCTCTAACAAAATGCTTTTTGGTACTCTCAGAAATACAGGTTTTATTTATGAAATAAGAGAATACATAACCTTTGCACCCAAAGGGGCCTAACCATGAAGCTCAGACCTGCTCTCACCAGGTCTCTGGACTTGACAAGTTACTCTTCACAGAAAGGGTACAGCTTCTGCTTTATTTGGATTGTTCTTCTTTTAGAAGAACTATGGGCAAATATGGAAAAATGCAATATCTGTTAATTACGTGTGGTACTGCTTTCTGCACTTGAAAAATTTTGTTCCAAAGAAGTTGGTTGTGAAGAGTAAATGAAGTTACATTTGATCAAGATGTGGTGCTGGGCTCCTACTCTTTCTTTCAACCAGACCGTGAACAACTCGAGTTCAGGGAAGGGTGTTGAGTACTGGTATGACCCCAGCACTCAACCCCGTCCTGGCTTGCGGGAGGCAACAATAAACCAACGAGCTGAACAGAATGGAGAAACAGCTAACAACATGGCCCAGCTTGGCCAGGGTGATCAAAGAGGCTGAGAGATGTATGAATTTTTTTGGCTATTTTGGAGTTGTTTTGTCCTTGTTTGTTCTTAATTATTCCTGCAGACACTTAGCTGTTCAAGAAAAATACCAAAGACTCTAAGTTACTCTGTAAAATAAATATCAAAATATCATATAGCTTGGGTGTTGACAAAGTAAAGTTTTCACAATCCCATTTTCTATGAAATCACCCACTGTGAGAATAGGAAAGAGAATTGCTGTGGGACTAATAATACCTCTAACCCGAAACCTACAGTGAACAGAGCCAAATGCAGCAAAGGCTGGACCTGGGAATGTGAAGATCCTTAGAGAAGATGGTCAAAGAGGGGAGCAGCTGCAGACCTCAAAGTCTGCAGAGCTGAGGGCTCCACACAGCAGTGGGGAAGCCAACATTTTCTTTTTATATTTTTTTAAAGATTTTATTTATTTTTAGAGAGGAAAGGGAGGGAAGAAGAGAGAGAGAGAGGGAGAAACATTAATGTGCAGTTGCTGGGGGTTGTGGCCTGCAACCCAGGCATGTGCCCTGACTGGGAATTGAACCTGTGATGCTTTGGTTCACAGCCCGTGCTCAATCCACTGAGCTACGCCAGCCAGGGGGAAGCCAACATTTTCTTGAAGGTAGAGAGGAGATTTTAAATGGCTAGGAGCCTCCTGGGAAGAAATAAATATCCAACAAATTCTCTCTGTGTCACACACACACTTAGCATTAGTAAAAATGAGGAAAACACTGTATGTAAGATTAGAATATTTTGGGCTGCTCCCTAACATGAGTCATTTCCAATATGAGGAACCTACAGCAAGTCTACAATTACACTAGATAAAAGGAGAGAGGCAATAGGAGAAACATACAGCACATAAAACATATTCTCCAGAAAACCATTTCAAGAGGCAGATGACATCAAGACCACCCACATAGCATGGAATCAAGAACTTTTAAGACAGTAGTCGCTTTGTTAAACAATAGCTCCAACTACAGATATAGAAGTTAGGGGATAACAGGGAGAGGCAAGAAAAGCCATCAGAAATAAACTGGTGGAGATCAGGAAACAAAATAGGAAAGAAATGACAGTGTTAATTCAATAGCAAAAGAGCACAGACATCAGACTGTGAAGAACCTGGTGGACAAGATGGAGTAGCTTGAGAAAATGAAATGGAATTAACAAAGAGTGAAAGAATTCAACAGAAAAATATTAGGACAAAAGAGATCCAAACTACACAAGATGGATATCCATAAAGTAGGGAATTTAAGTAAAGGAGTGGAACATATATTCAGAGTTACAATTAAATGTCCAGAAGTAAAAGAGGAATTTTCTCCTGGATTCTCTTCTCTAGGAGCCAAGCCAGCAGACAGTGGCATCCCCACAGGGGTGTGTGCAGATAGCTGGTGTGCACATAACTCAGCGTTCTGACCAAAACAACTGTGGCCAGTAGTTTTGATCTACAAGAGAATCAGACCAAAGCAGGGTTTTATCACACCTGGACACCTGCTTCAAAATCACTCCAGGTGCTTCTGAAACATCAGACACCAGGCCTGGCCTGCTCCCAAGTGTTTTCTCTACACATAAAATTGTTAACAGTGACTGCTTTCATCATCAACTGAATTCATGACAAAAAAAAGGAAAACTCTAGACCAGAACAGTGATTCTCCACCCTTGCTACAGGTTAGAATCATGCAGTGCTTTGATTTTTTTAAAGTACTGGTGACAGGGTCCTGTGCCAAACTTACTCAAAACCTATAGGGCGAGGTCCAGACCTCAGTTATTTTATTTTTTTCATTTTTTCTTTTTCACATTTTTTATTGTTATTCAGTACAATTGTCTCCATTCCCCACCTCCCCTTGTTCTTGCCTTTAAAAACAGTGAGGTAGGATCAGACCTCAGTATTTTTAAAGCTTTCCACTGATACCTGCCTGCAGCCCAGATGCAGAATAACTGCTCTAGCACAGCTGCCTCTGCAGTGAAGGTCTAGGGACTCAAATGCATCCAACAGAGCTGACCACTATGGGCAGCAACATAGGCAGTAGTGACTGAGGGAAATGACAGAGTGAAGAGTTTGAAATTTTACATAGAAATTGAAGGAAGTAATATTAAAGCCATAATTCAAGAAAACACTTGTAGTTAAACACCAATCCCTGAACACACTAATTTTTAGCCATTCTGATTTTTCTAACACAGTAACTCAGGTGGAGGGCCCTGCCCATGTCCTTAGGCTGACAGCACATGCCTGAGGTCTCCTGAAGGAAGAACACATGTATTACTCCACTTCCTGATGTCAGGATGAGTCATGAAAGGAAGTTCTGTAACTCTCAAACCTTCCACCTGCTCTCTGTGGTACTTTATCTTTCCTCAAATTTAGCAGTGCCAGAATTCCAGAGACAGCAAACTGTATTTCTCACACACTGCCCAGAATGAGAAGCAAGGGTTCCAGCCAAGGGGACAGGACCACTGTATCATCTTCCAGCCACAGGCTCCTCAGGTGTTCCTGCCTCTCACAGATGCACCTGCCTCTCATCCCCTCATGTTCTGTTGCTCCCAGGGTTCTCCAATGAGCACATGGCACACATTCCCAGAAACGAAAGTCTTGTTCTCTTGTATTTGAAATAATAGACGTGGTCAAGTAATAAGCATTACACCTTCTTCATTTTACCTTAATGAGGGACATGTTCCCTCTTCAGGTCTTTCTTTTAAATGGATAGAATCTCGGATCCCAAATATTTGGCAAAAATTACTCTGGACATGAAGAGAAATGAGTAAGTACTGAGGTTTCTCTGTTACCTCTAAATCCTCTTGAACAAAAACTAATTTATTTTTTCTGAAGCCATACTGAACCAAGTGTGCTAAACCCGGGGATATGTAAACTAGTGAGCTCCAAGCTTGGGCTCCCATTAGACTGCTCCAGGGCAAAAATCTGGAACCATTTCAGTTTCTGTCAGGGAGTTAGACTGTAACAGTGCATGTGTGTGTGACACTGTCATGCTGAGTAGGAGACTGGCACTATGGTGAGGGTGAAAGGGCCACGCCAGATCCTGTAGACAAAACTCAGAGAACTGCCATCACTTCCTATGGTCAGATCCCCTTAAGGAAATAGAAGCACGTAGGGTCCACATGGTAGACAAGTGGCAAGCGTTATGATGTGATCACAGTGGCATTAAGTTAGAAAAGGGGGAAGGGGTAGAAGCTGGCTTCCCTCCCTGACTCCCCAAGATGTACCAAGTGTGGCTCCAGTACAACATGCCATCTGGGTCTGTCCCACATACAGTGCTGCAATGACCGAAATGCTTGTTCTCTGCTGCCCTCAAAATGTGGTTAGTGTGACTGAGAAATGAATTTTAAATTTTATTTCATTTTAAGCACTTGAACGTAGATTACCACATGTGGCTGGTGACGATACATCACAGTACTAGATTCTTGGCAGGGAAACTGGGAAAAGGTCCCTGGCTTCGCCTGGGCCAGGTGTAAGAGGTGGAGCAGGACCAATGTGATGGGGCTATAGGTGGACAAAGTCGCCCAAGGAACAGGCTGTGTGGTCCAGACACCTCTCCTTTCTGGACATGTCTCCTATTTGGGCCAAATGTGGAGGTCTTAGGTTTGCTTTTTATTAAGAAGACACATTCTACTACAACCACCCCATTTATTGTATCCAAATTACATTTGAATTATTGAAATACAAGGAAGGAACTTTAAGAGTGCCAACATGTATGAAACAGGCACCACCATGGAGGCAGGGAGCACACAGTTTCTACACCATAGTTTCCATCTGCACATTTAAAAGTTCATGACCAGGGCCAAAATAATGTCACAAATTGTTTCAGTGCTTCAGGGTAACAGTGATGCCATGACCCCTGGGGAGGGGGTCCATGTTCAAAAACAGAGAGGAGATGGCTGAGGAAAGCACTCCCTACGTGTTGCTTGTTAAAACTTAGCAGAGTTCTCAAATGCATCATTAGGAATAGATTTGCTTCAGAGTCAAGTGACACTATTGGGTAAGCGCCACTGCTTCTGTGACCCTCCTACTAAGTCTTCTAAAATCGTCTTGTCCCTAAATCACTTGTTTTTTCAACCCCAAGGTAAGCAGAGGTTCTTTCATTCTTTGACCTACTGCAGCTAATCATGGCCATCTTGCAGGGGCCTGTTCTTTGCCTGCCAATTGGCTCAGTGCTTTGCTCAGTATGTCTCTGAGCTCCATGAACCCCAGAGGCAGGTATTTGGAGCCTCTTTGTGCTGGTGAGGCTGCCAGAGCCTAAGCCCTTTCAACAAATGATGGAATCCAGAGCTATGTGCCAGGTTTTCTCCTGCCACCTATGCCACACCCAGAGAGAGGCTTTAGAGCCACTTTTTGGAACTAGACATTTGTAAGTCAAGGCCCTGCTCCTAAAAGTTTTTATTACAAAGGATAAATGCAGGTGCATGGGTGAGCCCTGGGGCTCCTCATGTGAGGGCTATATGGTGCTTGTGTGTGTGTGTGTGTGTGTGTGTGTGTGTAGACAGAGTCAGAACCAGGGAGTACACAGCTACAGAGCATCTCAAAATGGCCCTGAGGTCACCATTTGCTGCAGTCCCTACGGGCCAAAAGCCAAGCCACATACACCGAGAAACCACTGCCCTGCTCTCAGCCTGAAGCTGTGTTTGTCCTTATGGGAAAGAGCCCACATGAAACAGACCACAAACTGGCAGAAAATATGTACAGTGGAAAAATGCTAAACACTATTCTTAAAGATGGAAACCATTCAATGACCTTGTATAGAAAATGTTACAGGTGGGTTTCTCTATCAGACCAGTACACATGTTCTTGTTCTGGGATCATTTTACATTCATTCATCTCCTGTAGGTCTCACAGCATGTATGAGAACCCATGGTCGTTCTCACTCAGCAGTCTTCCTCTGAAACTTCCACAGGCTCCTGACCTCATGAATACAAGTGCCCAAGGGACAGAGAGTCCACAACATAAAAACATCTGAGATCCTTCTCTCCCTCTCTCAATCTCTGTCTTCTCTCTCTTCCTCTCTCTCTCACACACACACCCCACTCTAACTTCTAACACACCCAGAGTCTTTGCAATTAAGGGCACGTGCAGCTGCCACTAAAACCAGCATACCAATAAATCCAAATTTGGTGGAAATTCTGTTAGGCTTTAAAGATGAGCTTGTGTGCCAGAAAACTCTACTAAATAGTTCTAAACCACCGGTTCTTAACATTGGTGGCTCCACTTAGTGGGGGAGGTGGTGAGAAGTCTTAATTAAAGTTCAAAGGCAGGCTACAGACCAGACCACATCAGAATCTGGGGAGGCAGCCTGTGCACTACTGGGTGAGAGCAGCATGGGGGATGGCCATGTGCAGTCAAGCTGAAGAACCTGGCTGTACAACTCTAGACAAGTCACCTACCTTCTCTAAGCTGAAGTCCTTGCTCAGAGACAAAATGGTCCCAATAGCCATGATGGATGCCTTGTTCTAAATTAGTTCTCTTCCTTGTCTCATCCTACATACTCTCCCCACCTCAAGCAAAGATTCTTATTTTATTTATTTATTTATTTTAAAGATTTTTTAGAGAGGGAAGGGAGGGAGAGAGAGAGAGAGAGAAACATCAATGTGCGGTTGCTGGGGGTTATGGCCTGCAACCCAGGAATGTACCCTGGCTGGGAATCAAACCTGGGACGCTTTGGTTCCCAGCCCATGCTCAATCCACTGAACTATGCCAGCCAGGGCCAAAGATTCTTATTTTATTATGATCACTACAAACTTCTATGTGCTGAATAAAAATGTATATTTCACCTTTTTCTCTAAATCAACTCCATTGTTCTCTCAATTGCTGCTCGCAGTTTTATGCTTTTGCTTCCAGATCTCTCTGCATATTCACACACACACACACACACACACACACACACACAGCTGTATAGGCAGACCTGCATCTGTATGTAGTAGATAACATTCACTGTAGCCTACATCATTAAGAGCATGTATGTGTTTTTAAAAATATACATCTTGCTTTTTAACTGACTATAACTTGGATATCTCTATATTTTGGTTCATAAAGACTGTATACTTTAATTTTTTAAAAGATTTTATTTATTTTTATTTTTAGACAGAGAGGGAGGGAGGGAGAAAGAGACAGAGAGAAACATCAATGCGTGGTTGCCTTTCACACATCCCATAATGGAGACCTGGCCTGCAACCCAGGTATGTGCCCTGACTGGGATTCAAACCAGTGACCCTTTGTGTCACAGGTTGTCACTCAAACCACTGAGCCACACCGGCCAGGGGCAACACTGCACACTTTTAAAAAGACCATGTAGGATTTCAATGTATGGACATACCATAGTTTATTTCACAGTCCCCCTGCTGACATGTATTTCTTTTTCCTTTCTTCTTTTTATTGCTATTACAAAATAAAATGTTGCAATGAATTACTGTGTCCACATGTTGCTTATATGTGTAATAAGTTCCTAAAAGACAAATTATTGAGTCAAAGCACTGAGAGCATCATAAATTTCAGAAGATTTGGCCCATCAGCTGGGTCAGTCTCTGACCACAGGTCCAAGTATGCCTTTCTCCACATCTTGTCACATAGCAAACCTTCACCTGCAGGGAAGTAGGGCATGTCCATGCACTTGAGGTTGACCTGCCATTTTCAACTGCTTGTCGGTGTCCTTGATTGATTTTTCTATTGTACTGTGTTTATTTTTCTCACTGATTTGAAGGAACTCACTGCATATTAAATCTACTGATACTTTACAACAGACATTAAAACTAAATATGTCTTATAGTTTTTCCCCACTTATTTATATATATTTTTCATTTGTATGGGTATTTGCTTAAAATCTTAGTAAGTCACACTCATCAATTTTTTTCTATTAGGGTTTCATATTTTCTATCATATTCAGAAAGTCCTTCCTCACCCCACAAGTATTTAAAAACTCACCTAAGTTTTCTTTTAAAACCTTTATGACTTCAGTTTTACTTTTCTTCCTTGTTCAACTTGGAATTTATTTTGGTATAAAGAGCAACGTTTTATTTTTTCCAAATCATTAGCCAGTTTTCCCAAGACCATTAATTAATAATAACTCATTCTGTCTTCCTTGACTGCTGGGAAATGGCATCCTTGCCTTGCAATATTTTCCAGGTATATATATACACTATTGCTTTGCCACAGCATCTTGTAGAATTTGTCTTTCCTTATCATTCCTATTTCCACTTTTTTCTCTGGGTGTTCTCATAAGTTTCTTTACAATTTTTTCAATCTAAAGTAGAAAATATTGTATCATAGGCATTTTAATTTGCTTAGTTTTGTTTGTTGTTTACAACAAACCATCTGACACTCACTTCAGCTGGCCTAGACAGGTCTCCGTTGTGCACAATGAGGCCACCATAGGGAGAACCAGACCCCATGTAACCACCAGTGGTGGGCTGGGTCATCATATTCCCCAAATCCATATGTTTGAGCCCTAACCCCATTGAGTCAGCATGGGACTCTGGAAACAGGGCTTTTACAGAGGTGATTAAGTTAAAATGAGGTCATTAGGGTGGGCCCTAATTCATATGATTGCTGTCCTTATAAAAAGGGGTAATTAGGATAAAACACACATACACAGAGGGATGACCATATGAAGACACCATCTATAAGCCAAACAGAGTCCTCAGGTACCTAACCCTTCTGATACCTTGCTCTCAAACTTCCAGCCTCCAGGACTGTGAAACAATAAATTGTTGAAATTCCACCTGTATCACAACTGTTTCTGCAACAGAATGGAAATCAATTTCAAACTGTCATTCTTCCTCTGCCCTACTGCAACCCGTAAGGGCACCTTGTACTTCCCCTCCCCCCGCCAACTCTGGGACAGAGGTGTATGCAGAGAGCAGCACTTCTTCCCAGTTGCAAGGAAAGCACAGACATGACAGTCTGCTGTGCGGAGGACAGAGGACAGCTGTGCTCTCTGCGGGTGGCTCAGTGCATGCTTGGCACTAGCTTCCCACAGTACTCTGTGCATTCTGGAAGTTAGCTCAATTTGTGTTGAAGTGATGTTGTCATAGTAACCTCTTATGGATTTGGATTTTTTTTTGTCCAATTCCTATTGAATTGGCTTAATTTTTCAACACAAAGCTATAAAGATACATTATGTTTTCTAGGACTACTGGTTGAAGAGTGAGACTGACACAACCCACTATGCTCGTGGCCTCGTGCTGGCCTCGTGCTGCCCTCGGCTTCCCCATGTCCACTCATATGACTTTAAATCTCCTCAGCACTAAGCATGGCAGCAGACCTTTTTTCACTCTTTATTATAGTGGGTTTGCATTCTGGCTCTGAATTAGAAACACCTCAGTGTGAGGCCTCAACTAACAGCAATATTCAGGTTGGATGAAATGGTTCCTAGATCACTTCTAACTTCTAACATTGCATGCATCCTTAAACATGATCCTATGAAATTAATGACTTTGCACTGGTGATTTCTAAAAATCTGAATGGACTTGACAATGATGTCCTCTCCTTAGACATACTTTCTGCCCAGCTCCCAGGGCAACAGAGAAGACCAGAGAAGCCCCAATCCTGGGATCCACCCCTGTTCCAGCAAGCTCTTCTCCCCCCTCATTTGTCACTTCCTTCACACAGCTACAACCATCAGCTGATTGGTGTTGCTAAAAAAAAAAAAGGAAGTGGTGGACTTCCGCTTTAAGCATATGCAGCAGCTATAAATGCAGAGAATGAAAAGAAATAGCAATAAAAACAACAGCACAGAATATAAATCCATACCACTTAGGGGAGCAAAGGAAGCACATCACTAGTACATTGGAAACTATCACAGTTCTTGAAAGACACAAAGCAAGATGGTCTCAAACTGAAGAGGGAAAGCACAGCCCACATATGGGCAGGGGGACAGCTGTGAGGCAGGAGAGACCCTGGAGAGGACAGAGGCCCGGGGTGGGGTGGGCAGGGTGAGGGAGGAATAGCCAATCCCTCTCCAAACCCTTAGCTGTGGGCACCCCTAAGAGCAACAGAAGTCCCTCTTTGGGAAGACCTTCTTGTACAAAGGCAGGGCATGGCTAGTTCTGCAAAGAACAGAAAGCAGAGGCCCTGTTCCCACATACTGGTTACTGGCTCATGCTGCCCTGTGCACATCTCACCTGCCTCCTCTTTAATGGGCCACACAACAGATACAGCCTTAAAAGACCAACTCCTAGCCCCCTGCTCCCCCCCCCCAAAAAAAAAGAGCAGCCCTGGCCTGGGAGTGAAATCCCAAGCAGCCCAGGAAAGCTAAGCCCATGAAGGAACAATACCGAACAAGAGGATGAGGAGGTGTCAAAGGGACAGAGGTCAGGGAGCAGCAAGATAATGTCTGCACTGGAGACAGCAACAAAAACCAGAAGACTAATATATCATTAAAATTAAAAATGAATCACATTCCCTGTAAATTAACCACCTGATTGCCAAAATGTAAAAGAACAGATGCACTGAATAAGAAGATAGGGCTGAAGATCTTTCTTGAAAGAAAAATTAAGCTGATGGTTTCATGAAACCCATGTGAAGGGTAGAAGAGAGGGAAAGAATTAAAGAAGTACAATCACTAAAGTTCTGCCTATAATATCGAAGTTAGGGAAAACCCCCTAAATGTCTATCAGTAAATGACAGTTTCCATTCTATGAAATAAAACACAATGATCACTGATAAGAAGGGCTCCCCCAACCTTGGCATGATTTTTTTTCTGTCGATTAACAAAAGCAAGTTGTGTCCTGGCCTATGTAGCTCAGTTGGTTGGGCATCATTCTGAAAATCGAAAGGCAGAGGGTTTGATTCTAGATCAGAACACATGCCTGGGTTGTGGGTTTGGCCCCCAGTCAGGGTGCATGCAAGAGGCAACCAAGATATTTCTCTCCCTCTCTTTCTCCCTCCCTTCCCCTCTCTAGAATCAATAAAAGAAAAATAAATTTAATAAAATAAAATAAAGCTGCAGAATGATATTTAAGAAGACATACACACACACTTGGAAGGTTGCCCCTTCTGAAGTTACACATGTATATACATAGGATGAATAAGTGCCCCCTATGGTGGGGTGGGCTGGAGCTAAGAGGGATGGTCCAAGAGGCTGTTACTGCTGCCTGTCATATCTGAAGTCTTCACCAGTGGACCCAGACTCATGCATCAGTTATGTAGTTTAACATTTTTCAAAAAGAAAATGATAGAAAGTTCTCTTACCTTGGAGGTCAGAGAAACTAACTTTTTTAGAAATGATGCATACTCATCTATGATCTGCTTGGGAGTTCTACTATTAGCTTCCATCCAAGACTGCAGAGGCAGATTCCGAGAGCCACCCACCTGAGAGAGGCTGTGGCAGTTATGTCAGTTCTAACTACAGGCCAGGTATGGGCGCTACACACGTGATCTCCACTACGCATCACAGTGAAGCTTTCTGTGACTGTCTCCATCAATGGAGACTAAAAGTGGCTTTAAAATACAGAATGGGATTTAAACCCAGTGAGGACTCAGACCCCTCCTCTCAACCACTGTCAATACAAATACAAAGTAACTGTGACTTTGAGGCGTTAAGCAATCAAATGATTAAAATATTCTTAGCATTTAAGATAAAATTAACCACAGTATTCTGCCTCTACCCAAGCAAAGCCTGAGAATCTTTGTAAAAGGGCAGCAGAGAGTCACCTGGTATTTCTAAAAGTGGACTTATGGACCTCTGGTCCCAAGATTATCCAAGAACCAATGCACCCCATAGCCATGAAGGTGTGCAAGAACACAGACATATGCCCCTCCATGCATATCACGTGCACAACAGCTCTGAATAATCCCATTGCATTATCCGTGGTTACCCTTTGTATGCAACTTTATTCTGTCCAGGATTTCACTTACTTGAGTTCCCTGAGCAACACCACTGAAAATGCACAGCACCTGTTCAGGAATCAAGGACGTCTGGGCCAGCCATCTGATGAAAGCCCTGGACTTACCATTCCCAAGGAATGTACAATCAGATCATAAAACATCAGTGTCAGATCAAATACAGAGGTAATATTCAGACTGGTTTTAAATGGAGATGCCATTTAAAAAGTTCTGATAGAAGAAATTATAAAAAATCTCCACTACAAATAAATAAATAACCATGGAGATAATAAGTTTGGGAAAACATTTTCAATAATTGAGACAATGGATTTACAACAGGCACAATGTATATGAATGTTAGTAAGAGGTGTGTTAAGACCCCAAAAGATAAAGCAAAGGGTCTGATAAGCAATTTGCAGGAATGTATTTTCAACTCTCCAAACCATGCTTCAGTTATTAGTGTTTATGCAGTGAGGCTGAAGAAAAACTGTCAAACTGGAACAAGAAAATGGAGTGTTCCAGAAAAAGAAAAAACAAAGAAAAGTGCAACTGATAGGTTGCTTGGTATATCTGATTCAGTGGGTTATTGAGTCAAGAGGAGTTTTAGCTTAGTCTCAGAGTTGGGAAGACAATTGTAATAGGCACAGGGCCCACTGAAACACACACACACACACACACACACACACACACAAACCAGAACAAGAATTTACCCTGGGAAAAATCACAAGGGGGACAAAAAAACGTACCTACATTATATACCTCACTTTAGAAGTAAACATCATCACAATAAAATAAGCACTAAGTAGACCCTAACCCACATTCTAGAATGATTATCCTGGGTGGCGGGCAGTTTAGGAAAGACAGAGGCTCATTTCTCAGAGTAGGAAGTCACCAGACATGGTGTATAACAGACAGAGCCAAACAAAAGCAAATAAGCATACTATAAAAAATAAGGTGAAATAGCAATAAAAATGAAAAAGATTGCTTTGGGTGAGCAATACTACAGGATAGGAAAATATTATCCTCAATTAAGATTAAATAAAAAGAAAAATTAATTCTGGTCATACCAAAGCACTTCCATGACAACTCAACAGAAATGGATGGACTTAATAAATTAAATCAATCAAACTGGCCAGGACAGAATGAGAACTTATCAATTAAGACAAACAGATGGAGTGAGAAAGCTGAATGTCAGGTGTTGGACATTCCAATGCTCTTTGTAGCCACTCAGAGTCTAAATAAACAAACCAACACTCAGGCCTTTCCTGAACCTCTGCGGCCTTCAGGCCCTATTCCATCCTCTACACTCCACCAGTGACTGCCTCCGGACCTGGTCCCACTGACCCTGACACCAGGCTGCACTCCCGGCAGACCCTGCTGCCTGCTGCCTGCTCAGACTAGGGCCTCTCCCACACAGCACACCAGTCTGAAAGCCCAGCACCCTCTGGCACCCATGCTACCCTCCAGTGTTCCAGCACAGCAGTTCCCCCCTATTGTTACCAGCTTAAGGAGCAAGGACTCCAGTTTCAGAGCTAGGTACCCACAAGACAGAGGATGTTGTTCACCAGACACTGCCTACCACAAAGCTTTCAGTGCACCCTCCTTGCCGTCAAGGCATCACCAATATTATAGATCTCCTACCTTCCTCCTCTCATCATCGGCTTTTGGTAGTGTCCAAAAATAAATATATGGCTTCTTCGAGAAATAAAAGAATCAAGAAAGGGTAATTTTTGATTTGTTAAGTCTGCTGCAACATAAACTAAATATTCTTTCTACCGGTATCTATTACCTTGGCTGAATGTGGTTACACTTAAGATTTCAATTCAACCACCTTTCAAGACTCATAGGGCAAAACTTACATAATTAATCATTAAGGGCAAAAAATTCAAATTGATACAAGATAATTTTGTCAGACAAAGTTGTAAGCTAATAAAATTTTTCCTAATAATATAATCTTAAAATGAATAAACTTTTTCTTTAAAATGTAATCAGCTAGTTTTATTTTTAAAATCTTCCTACAATTCCTCAGTTAAAAAAATCTTTCCAAGTGAAAAGAAGCCGACTGGCTCAAATCAAAGTAGAAAATAAGATGATAAGACGTGTCAGGGAGTTTAATGCCAATCTCCTTTTAAAACTCTACCTTTTGAATTTAATTGCTCTTAAAAAAATAAAGTATGTAGACATTTAAGAAAAATTCTCCCCAATGGCCTAAATTCCTAATTTTTTTCTCCACTCATTTACAGCTAAACCATTCCAAAAGTGGAAGAAAATGTTAAAATTTGCAAACCAGGAGAGAAGAAATAAATTAGGGTGTAGTTAGAAAAAAATCCATTACAGTTAAAGTTGAAAAAGCAAAACTTAGCTCAGACTTTAAAAAGTGCCCTGCCATTCATTCCTTAGGTACAGATGACAGACAGAGTCACCTGCACAGTGAATAGAAGACAGTATTTCTTCCCAGGGCATACTACAGCTGGACATAATAATACCCTTTCTCTGAAAAACTACTGTATTTTGCTGTACAGTCCTGGACTATCAGAAATTTTGCTGTTCAAAAGTACATCGGTCAGGATAAAACATCCTATTTAATTTGCAGGATTCATGTTTTGTGACGGTTATCATAAAAAATTCAGTGAAGCCCTGCTATTTCAGACTCTTTGAAAAGGGGAAACTGCCCATCTAATTACTGGAAAGTGAGTTATTGGGCAGTAGAAAAACAATTTGCTTTCAAAATCAAACAGTAGCTTGAGGGAGTCCAATACAGATTCAGTCCTTCACCCCAACTCCAAAGAGCTCTGAAAAACAAGTTTTTCAGTAATTTTTGGAAACTTCTTTTAGTGACCACACCTGCCCTAAACTGACACATAGTTTTTATTATTCTACCTAGTGAGATCATTCACAGTATAGGTGCAGAAACAATTGTGTGGGGTTACAGGACACTGTATTGGAGTGCTAGGTGTCAGTATGCACACGTACCTTTCTAAATTCTGAGAAATGTCTTTTTCAATGGTGAAATTCAGACTCTAACTTTGAATTTTAAATTCTGAAAAACCCTGAATTCCAAAACATATCTGAGCACAAAGGTCTTGAATAATGATTATGAACATGCAATGTGCTGCCTAAGTGATGTCCTACTAAGAAGTCTTTGGTTTTAAAACAGAGAAATCAGACCTGTACTTAGAATATTAATATGATCCTAAGGAAGGCTAAGGCATTATTTCTTAAATACAAATCTAGCAACAAAATGATCTCCCTGCCAATTTCATCCCTCAGAAAAGGCAACACCTAAAATTAGGTACACACCTAATTTTTATACTAGCTTAAAACATTAAAAAACATTCTAATTAAGACTATTTATATAAGTCTTCATATCCAGGCACTACAAACGTACAGAATACGAAACAATTTCTATTTTACTACAAAATTTTTCTGAGCACATCAAAAGAATGATGATGATTGAACGAAATGATTTGACATAATAATTTGAACAGATTCCTCACTTAAAACACCTAATGCTTTACAAGTATTTAATTCTTTTAGTTCAAATACAAATATATCCATGCACGAGGGGCAGGGAGTGAGTGGGGCATTAATGAATTTAATTGCATTTTATACAAATGCTACCTGTGTAATACTATAAATATGTTCTCACCAAAACAAAGAAAGCAGACAGTAGAGTTAATTCCATTTCTTCCACAAAATTTCCGTCATCACATGATTTTTTTTATTATAAAATTCAAATGTCTGACATCTTCAACTCTCGACTACATACTGAAATGCTCCAGCCAACAGTTTTACTGGGGTTCAATGAAATCTTTGGCGAGTCAGGCCAACTCATTAAAATAATCTGCAAGGCTGTTTTCAACATACAAACATTTAAACTCTAAATTCTCCAATAACTGTCTTTCTTTTCCTGAACATTCAAACACACCAAAAAAGTTCCTCAAATTTCCATTTTACTGTATAAAACTTTACTGCTCTCCAAATCACTCACTGGCCAAATAAGCTACTGTTTCATGACAATATTCCGAAGGAGTAATCATTTTAAATTTGAGTAGTAGTTACTAAAGTTTCATGTGTTTTATACAACTGCTCTCCCTTTCTGTCGTATAAGAAATATAGTTTATACAAAACTTCTGCAGGTACACTAAGTCACAATAAACACTGTGGAATTTTCCAGACCATTCTGGCCACAAGAATGTGTTCTTTCGGAGACCCAGTTTCTCCGTGCCTACGGATTCCCGCTCGTGTTTCCCAGGACCGCCTGCTTCCGCACAGTTTGCGCGGCGGCGGCACCTAGAGCCCCGGATCCCCGGACAGTCCCCTGGCCCAGGCCTGCCTCCCAGTACAGGAGCCGGCCCTGATAGGATCTAGGTTTAGGAAAAAAACGGGCACCACTTACCTACATCAATTTTCCCTCCTTTTTCAGAGGGCAAGGGCTCCGAGTGTCCCGCCAATGCGCCCGGACACCCAGAAACCCGCCGAGTGGACGCACAGCTGCATCCCACACTCGCCGCCTTCCCCAGTCCCCTGGAGCCCAGGGCTCCGAGTCCCCGCGTCCCCGCGCCCCAGTGGAGAGCGCGCGCGCCACACCTACCGGCGCAGGTGAGCCAAGGGCGGGGCGGCGCGGGGTCCAAGTTCAAGGATGAGCTGAGGGAGTTGAGCGCAGGGTGGGCGCGTTCCTGGGGCTCTCTGGGAGCAGCGCGAGGCCTGGGGCTCCTGCTCACTCCTCCTGCTGCCGGAGTCTCCTCAGCCGCCGAGCTCGTGGGGCTTCCTCATTTTGGGCAACTTCCTCAACGCGCCGGGACAGGCCCCGCATTTCCTCCCGGCCGCCGCCCCGGAGTCCGTACGCCCCCAGTGCCTAAGTCCCAAGCAGGGCAGCGGCAGTTGGACCGCTGGGGACCCACCGCGAGGTTGGCCAGAGAGGCGGGAGGCCAGAGGGAAGAAGGAGAGAAGACAATTGGGTGCTCTGCCCGCCTTCATGGCTCAGAATGCCAGGGCCAGGGGTCTTCATATACAAAGAGGGCCATTGCCAACAACAGAAACTTCTTCCCTTTGTCGCCTGCAGCTCATTTCTACTAAGGACCGGTAGGCCCTCCAGGCAGGCCTGTTCCCGCTGCTACTGCTCAGGAAGAGAATCTTGTTCCCTGTGCTGTGTGTCTGTCTTCCCAGTCACCAAGCCAAGACACCCCTGCTAACTCATAACCAGGAAGCCATGGAGTCAGGCCAGGTGGCCCTAGGTGTCCCCAGACTTCCCCACAGGCCTTTGGGAGGTCCCAGCCTGTCTAACGCAGCCTGTTTTTGAGGGCTTTAATTATTACAAAGTTCTTGATAGTGCGTTTAACTTGTTTCCTTTACCCACAGCGGCCTGCTGTCTGGAGCTAAATTACATTTAATCCTTTTCTGTAGTTCTTCAAATGCTTTAAAAACACCTACCTGGTTTCCCCTCCCTATCCTCTTTCCCTTTTTCTGTGTTGGGCAGCACTTTAAAATCTTCCCATAAAAGTTTTCAGCCTCTCACATTCTTGGTAACACTGGCTGGGGGTGTCTGATTTTAAAGTCTGTACCCTGAACCCAAATACAATAACCAAAATAAAATATGTCGTGTGTTAGATTATAATTGCCATGGAGAAAAATAGGTGATAGGGAATGTTTACATTCCATTGTAGCCTCTCAGCCTTTTCACGTGGACGTTCTTACATTCATTTTGCCATTAAATGTTTTTATTTATTGTATTGTCTTTTTTCCATTACCACTTATCCCCCCAATACCCTCTTTACCCCCCTCTCTTCTGCAATCACTGGGTCCATGAGGTCTTTCTGTTTTTTTTTCTTTTCCTTTTTTTGCTCAATCCCTTGTTCCCTGCCCTACACCTCTCCAGAGCTATTAGCCTGCTCTCTATCTACAAGTCTGTCTCTATTCTGCTTGTTACTTGTTGGTTCATTAGATTCCACACATGAACGAAATCATATGGTACCTGTCTTTATCTGACTGGCTCATCCATGCTGTTGCAAAGGGTACAATTTACTTCTTTAAATGTTTAATGCGAGTGAAGGAATTTTATTATGGTTGTATGTGTTAATCATTGCACTTAATTACACTTCACCAAGCCAGCAAAATAGACATCGTTCTCTAAACAAAGGCTTAGAACATCCAGACAGGTTTCCAGAATTAGTGAAATTGTTGGAAATGGGTGCTACAGGACCTGTTTTGAGTTTACTAAGATTACATATTTCTTTAGGGACTGCTCATAGAGATGAGGTGATGTTCTAGGTGCATATTCATGCCACTCTTTATCACTGCTATAGTCCTTTTTGAGTAAACTTTAAAAAGTTAATCAGTATGCTTATAATGATTTTTTAAAATGTTAAAAATCATCCCACAAATACCTGAAAAAAATCTTCCTAAAAGTTAACACATTTCTCCCACACTTCCTTTCTTTTTCCAATATTTTAACTTTGTTTTTAATCTTTCACTGCAATAATCCTTAGCTGTGATTGTATGCTGAGTCCTGGAAGCCCTCTTTAGCAAAACTTGAACTAGGATGATCTCAGGGACACCCCATAAATCAGTTTTTAATGTGTCCTGTTTCCTGTGGATTCTTTCTTTATTTATATTTTATTTCTTTCAAAAAAGTCAATATATTTTTCTGGTTTTGCTGTGTGAATTTCACCACATGAAATCTCACATGTCTGCTGCGTGGTCTGAGTGTTTCCGTGGTTCTTGTTCAGGGCGCCTGTCTTTCTTGTGTACTTGGTCACATTCGATTGGGAGCCATTCATTGTCCCAGAAACATTATTTGTGGAAATTAGTTGAGGCCCAGGAAGAAGGTATTTTATTTCAAAGAGAATTTATCTTTGCTTCTGTGAGAAGCGTAGGATCCAACTGGTGTTTGAACAATTTAAGAAAATTTCTTAGCTTATGTTTTTTGGACCAGCTAAGTGATATGAATTTGGGCACAATTTTGGTCAACTTATGGTTACAATTTCTCAAGGATGAACATCTTCTGTTTCTGTTCTGTGCTTTTATTGCAGAGTCCTTGTTTCCTGTATTCATGCCTTCCTCTTTAGTTTACTGCATCATTTTGGTGGATCACAAGGCCCAAGAGTTTCCTGAGAAATGGAAGTCTATATTTTAAAGAACTTACATATCCAAAAAGTTCTACCCTCAAGTTTGATCGGTGATTTGGATTGTATAGAATTCTAGTTCAGAAATTATTTTTCTTCACAATTTAAAGTCATTATTCTGTTTTTTGTGCTTCCAGTGTTACCGTTGAGAAATCCAAACCATCCTGAGTCTTTATTTTTGTCTTTTCATTCTGATTCTTGTCTTTTGAGCATTATTACTAGTTTGTTGTTTTACCTTGTCCAGGCTTGCCAGCTTTCTCCAGACCATCTATTTGCTTTTCTCTTCTCTGGTGACACCTCTTTGATCCTTACATCAGATCCTTTTACTTTCCCCTTTCTAGATGACAGTGTGAGGGCTTATTAGTCTATTTGATTTCCCTTAGCCTTTGGGCATGGAGGGATGGAGTTGTGTTGCAATGGCTGGGCTTCTCCCTCCTGCATGAAGACTGGGTTGAATATAGGAGGGTTCACTACTCCTTGGGAGACAGAAAGGGGATAGCTTTCCCCCTGTTTTGGAGGCAGATGTAAGTATCAGCTCAGTCCCTCAATTGATGTGTGGAGGCTTCAGACTTCTGATAGTCATGCAGATGGCTAACATATTTTTTTTCTTTTAACTCCGCTGCAGCCATTTTTATTACTCCTTAGTCAAAATGGGAAAAGCTAAGAATAAATTATTACTCCTTTTTCTTTTATCGATATTTGAGTGAGAATTGTCAGGCTTTTGTAGACTCACCAGATGTGGTCTCTGGGAGGTAGGAGCATGACCTCACCCTGATCCTCTCAAACTTCTGTTTTTTACATGAGCCAGCACTTTCCCGACTTCATCTCATTAAGCGCTTCTCCTTTTCTTGTTTGGTTACTGTTGGTAACTTGTACATTTTTGTTTTCTCCTCCTTTTCTTTTATCTTAGGTAGCATGGAGGGAGGACTCTCCCCCCCCCCCCCAGATAGCAAGGCCTTGATACTCCCTGAATATTTCACCACTTTTATCCAAAATTTAATGTCACGCATTCTTACCATAGAATACACATTGTACATTGTAAGATTTAGAATTCTAGGTCCTCATTTTCTTTCAAATTAAAAATATGCAAGTTACACATGATATATGTTAGGATGCCTTAGATTACAAGTATAAGAATACTTAACTCCAACCATTGACATGATAAAACTTTATTGGCACAAAAAGGAGAAATCTCCAGTTAGGATAGCCTCAGATGTATTTTTATATAAATCATTTTAAGTTGAGATGAAAGCAATACAAGACAAAAATCATCACTAAAATTGTTTTAAAATGTACTAATTTAATTCTATCTTGTGTTATGCAAGCAAGTTAATTTCGATAGGCCAGCATTGCTGAGTCTCAGTGATGCTTATCACTGAGCATCACTGAGTTACACCTATCTGCCCAAATGCCACAGAATGTGACAAGGAGGAACAGCTTCTTCTGCCATCTGGTTCCCTTGCTAGTTCAACCCTGATTTAAATGTGACTTTTCACCTATAAATGGTGTACTTCCTTCTTTTTCTGTTCTCAGTGAGGTTTTGAACAAAAAAAAAAAGTTTTTTAAGGCCCTATGATAGCATCTGAACTTCAGCCATGTGCATCTAAGCTCAGTGGCCAGGGGTTACAAGTCTGGGCTATCGCTCCAATGCTGCTCTTTTCCTGGGCCTGTGGCCCTTTCACATACCTCAACAGGTAGCTGTGCATTTGCCTAGGTTACTTTTTAGAACTATAATTAAGTTGGCCCTCAGTACCTGGTGGTTGAACCAAACATGTATCAAAAATGTTGGGGGAAAAAAACGTTGGTGTGGCTCAGTGGATTCAGCACTGGCCTGTGAACCCAAGGGTCGCCGGTTTAATTCCCAGTTTAGGGCCCATTCCTGGGTTGCCAGCCAGGGGCCCCAGTAGGAGGTGCATAAGAAGCAACCACACATTGATGTTTCTCTCCCTATTTTTCTTTTTCCCTTCCCCTCTCTCTAAAAATAAATAAATAAAATCTTAAAAATATATATTTTGGGGAAAAATCCCAGAAAGTTCTAAAAAGCAAAACTTGAATTTGCCACATCTGAGCACTACACTGAATCCACAGAAATAAAGTGGTGTGTAGATATATTTGCATATACCTTATTTTCCTACAAAACAAATATAGATTATATGCAATTGACTCACTGATTGTTTTTATTATAGAGTTGTAAGAATTTTTTGCATATTTTAGATACAAATCCATTATTAGATATACGATTTGCCAATATTTCCTCCTACTTTGAAGGTTGTCTTTTTACTTTCCTGACAGTATCATTTGCAGGACAAACATTTTTTTTTTTTTAAAGATTTTATTTATTTATTTTTAGGGAGGGAAGGGGGGGAGAGAGAGACAGACAGACAGACAGACAGACATCAATGTGCGGTTGCTGGGGGTTATGGCCTGCAACCCAGGCATGTACCCTGACTGGGAATCGAACCTGGGATACTTTGGTTCCCAGCCTGCGCTCAATCCACTGAGCTACGCCAGCCAGGGCAGGACAAACATTTTTAATTTTGATGAAATTAAATTCACTTAGTTTTTGTTTTGTTGCTTATGTTTTTGTATTATATCTAAGAAATCACTGCCTAGTCCAAGGTCATGAAGATTTGTTCCTGTTTTTTTCTAGGTGTTTTATAATTTTGGTTTTTACATTTATGTCTCAGATTCATTTTGAATTCACTTCTGTGTATAGTTTAGGACAGAGGCCTAACTTCAGTTTTTGGCATGCACATATCCCGTCTCAGCACAACAGCAGTTACTGAGGCAAGTACATTGAACAGTGCTGGGGTTAAGGGTGCCAACCCTCTTACAGTAAAAAATTTGCATATAACTTTTGACTTTTTAAAAATTTAACTACTAATAGCCTACTGTTGACTGAAAGCCTTATCAATAACATAAACAATCAATTAATACATATTTGGTATGTTACATATTTTTAAAATTTGAATTGTTGTTTAAGTACAGTTTTCTGCCTTTTACCCCCATCCCAGCCCACCCCCCAGCACCCCCCCACCTCCCTCCCATTTCTACCCCACCCCGCTGTTATTGTCCATGTGTCCTGTATACTTGTTCCTGCAAACACTTCCCCTTTTCCCCTGAAATTCCCTCCGCTCGCCCCTCTGATCACCTGTTCTCAATTTCAGTATCGTTGGTTATATTTTGCTTGCTTGTTTGTTTTGTTGATTAGGTTCCTATTAAAGGTGAGATCATATGGTACATGTGATCATCCCTCGCTATATCGCAGTTCACTTACAGTGGCTTCACTGTATCTTGGATTTTTAAAAAAATATATATCTAATTCTATATCACAGAGTTTTTGCTATATCATGGGATTTTGTGGTATATGGGTATTTACATAATATTTATGATTTAAATTATTTTTGCCTAAAAATTTAAAATAATATAAAAATATAAAAGTTAATTCAAACATATTAAAAGAATATTAAATTGAAATAAAATACAGTATATATTTCATCAGCGGACCAATACTGTACTGTACACAATGGAAATACAGTACGCCACTACCGCTTGCGCAAGTTTGCCAATGTGAGATTGTACATGGCACACTATTGGCTGATGGAATGGAAGGTGACCAACCATAGCACTGTGTTTTGTATCTTGGATGCTGATTGGCTCAGTGACTATAGCATCGGTCTGTTTGCACCGTGCCCATACATTCAGCATCTCTCCTTGTCCACTTCACTTTGACATCTGATCGCTGCACATAGTGTTGCTCTGTGGTGCTGTGTTTTTGTGAATTTTTTGTAAAAGTTTTAATTTATTTCAAGCCCTATGATGCCACCCAAACATTCTGCACCTTCTAAGGCTTCTGGCAGTGAACCCAAGTGCCAGAGGAATATGCTTACCACTAAAGAAAAGGTGGAACTTCTCGACTTGTTAAAGGAAGGCAAAAGCTATGTAGCTGTAAGCCGTCATTATGGGATCAGTGAATCTACTGTTTGCTACATAAAGAAAGATGTGAAGAATATTAGGTCTACGGTGACAATGACTTTTAACAAGACTTAAAAGAGGGTGGTCACTTCCCGCAATAAGGCCATTGTGAGGATGGACTCTGCATTGGCCCTGTGGATAAATGACTGCAGGAGGAAGAACACCTCGCTGGATACCAACACCATCCAGATGAAGGCCAAGAAACTTTATGATAGTTTTGCGGAAAGCATGGATGTTCACGACAGTGACGAGGATGAAGATGATGATGCAGAAGCAGGACCATCAAGTGCTTCTCCCCCCAGACCAGCCCCATTTGTGCCCACAAGGGCTGGTTTAACAAATTTCAGAGACACTTTGGACTCAAGAGCATTTCTCTGCATGGAGAAGCTGCCTCTGTGGATAAAAAGCAGTGCCAGCAACTCCCCATAACTATGTTCGTTACTCAGATGAAGAGATCAGTTATACCTACGCCATTAGCAGAAACAGGAGTTACAGCCCAGTGTGAAGATACTTCACCACCTCATGAAGTGCCTGATGAAGTGGTGCCTTCAAAAGATCTATAATGCTCTTCTTGGCTGTGCAGTACATTCATCTCATCATTATCACCTTCATCACCATCAGTACTGCACAGCTGCATAATTCATGATCTTCATCATTCAAGTTGTAGTATACTTCACTGGTGAGTACCCATATAGAATCTTATATGTTATTAAAATTATGTAGGTTTAAGAGTATAGAAAATACTCTACACTCTTCTACAGCTATTTTAAGAGCATATAAAGTATTTATAGGAGTGTGGAAAAGGTTTATAAATGAGTGGGAAAGGTTTATAGGAGTGTGGGAAGTGTTTATAAAACCTTAAAATATATATAAATAATAAAATAAATATAACACCATTACTTTGTGGATTTTCACTTATCGTGGGGGTCTCTGGAACCTAACTCCCATGATAGATGAGAGATCACTGTATTTATTTTTCACCACCTGGCTTCTTTCGCTTAGTGTAATGCTCTCCAGATCCAGCCATGCTGTCAACAAAGGGTAGGAGCTCTTTCTTTTTTTATGCTGCAGAGAATTCCATTGTGTAAATGTACCATATGTTTTTGATCCATTAATTTACTGATGGGCAGCTAGGTTGCTTTCAGCACTTGGGTATTGTGAATTGTGCTGCTATGAACATTGGGGTGCATAGGTTCTTTTGGATTGGTGTTTCAGGGTTCTCAGGATATAATCCTAGCAGTGGAATTGCTGGGTCAAAAGGCAGATCCATTTTGAGTTTCCTGAGAAAATTCCATACTGTTTTCCACAGCCAAGAAGAGCATTATAGATCTTTTGAAGGCACCACTTCATCAGGCACTTCATGAGGTGGTGAAGTATCTTCACACTGGGCTGTAACTCCTGTTTCTGCTAATGGCGTAGGTATAACTGATCTCTTCATCTGAGTAACGAACATAGTTATGGGGAGTTGCTGGCACTGCTTTTTATCCACAGAGGCAGCTTCTCCATGCAGAGAAATGCTCTTGAGTCCAAAGTGTCTCTGAAATTTGTTAAACCAGCCCTTGTGGGCACAAATGGGGCTGGTCTGGGGGGAGAAGCACTTGATGGTCCTGCTTCTGCATCATCATCTTCATCCTCGTCACTGTCGTGAACGTCCATGCTTTCCGCAAAACTATCATAAAGTTTCTTGGCCTTCATCTGGATGGTGTTGGTATCCAGCGAGGTGTTCTTCCTCCTGCAGTCATTTATCCACATCCATAGTGGTTGTACCAGTTTGCAATCCCACCAGCAGTGCACTAGGGTTCCCTTTTCTCCACAAACTCTCCAGCACTTGTTGTTTGTTGCTTTGTTTATGATGGCCATTCTGACTGGTGTGAAGTGGTATCTCATTGTAGTTTTAATTAGCATCTCTCTGATAGCTAGCAGTACTGAGCATCTTTTCATGTGTCTCTGGATCCTTTGTATGTACTTCTTGGAGAAGTGTCTGTTCAAGTCCTTTGTCCAAGCTTAATTGGGTTGCTTGTCTTCTTAGAATGGAGTTGTGTGAGTTGTTTATATATTTTGAAGATTAAACCCTTGTCTGAGGTATCATTGGCAAATATGTTTTCCCATATGGTCGGTTCTCTTTTCATTTTATTACTGTTTTCTTCAGCCACACAGAAGATTTTTATTTTGATGAGATTCCATTTGTTTATTCTTTATGTCCCTTGCTCTAGGGGACATATCAGTGAAAATACTGCTGCATGACATATCTGAGATTTTCCTGCCTATGTTCTACTGGAGGACTTTAATGGTGTCATGGCTTATATTTAAATCTTTTATCACCTTGAATTTATTTTTGTGTATGGCGTAAGTTGGTGCTCAAGTTTCATTTTTTTTGCACATAGCTGTCTAGTTCTTCCAACACCATTTGTTGAAGAGGCTATTTTTACTCCATTTTATGCTGCTGTCCCCTTTGTCAAATATTAATTGACTGTAGAGACTTGGGTTTATTTCTAGGCTCTCTGTTCTGTTCCATTGGTCCATGTGCCTGTTTTTATGCCAGTACCAGGCTGTTTTGATTACAGTGGCCTTCTAGTACAGTTTGGTATCAGGTATTATGATCCTTCCTACTTTGCTTTTCTTTCTCAAAATTGCAGCAGCTCTTTGGGGTTGTTTATGGTTCCATATAAATTTTTGAAGTGTTTGTTTTATGTCTGTGAAATATGCAATTGGTACTTTAATATGTATTGCACTGAATCTGTACATCTCCTTGGGTAGTATGGACATTTTGATGATGTTAATTCTTCTGATCCATAAGCATGGTATATATTTCCATTTGTTTGTGTCTTGATTTCTTTCCTCAGTGTTGTGTAGTCTTTTACCTCTTTGGTTAGGTTTATTCCTAGGTATTTTTTTTTTGTTGCTATAATCAAAGAAGATATTTTTCCTCATTTTTGCTTCTGCTGTTTCATTGTTGGTGTACAAAAATGTCTTTGATTTCTGAATATTGACTTTGTATCCAGCTGTTTTGAAAAATTAATTTATTAGGTCAAGCAGTTTTTTGTGGAGTCATAGGATTTTCTATGTACAGTATCATGTCCTCTGCAAACAATGACAGTTTTGTTTCCTCCTTTCCAGTTGTATGCCTTTTATTTCCTTTCTTGTCTGATTGCTATGGATAAAACTTCCAATACTATGTCGAATAGAAATGGTGAAAGTGGATGACTTTATCTTGTTCCTGATCTTAGTGGAAAAGATTTTAGTTTTTGCCCATTGAGTATGACGTTGGCTGTAGGTCTCTCATGTATGGCCTTTATTATATTGAGGAATGCTCTATCTATTCCCACTTTGCTGAATGTTTTTATCATAAATGGGTGCTGTACCTTATCAAATGCTTTTTCTGCATCTATTAATATGATCATGTGATTTTTGTCTTTCCTTTTGTTTATGTGATGTATTACATTTATTGTTTTGTGAATATTGTACCATTCTTGCATCCCTGGAATGAATCCCACTTGACAATGGTGTATTATCTTTTTTACATATTGCTGTATGGGGTTTGCAATATTTGGTTGAGGATTTTACCATCTATGTTCATCAGCGATATTGGCCTGAAGTTTTCTTTCTTTGTTGTGTCTTTTTCCGGTGTTGGGATTAGGATGATGCTCACTTCATAAAGAGTGTTTGGGAGTCTTACATCATTTTGGATTTTTTGGCAAAGTCTGTGAAGGATGGGGGTTAGATCTTCCTTAAATGCTTTGTAGAATTCTCCTGTGAAACTATCTGGTCCTGGGCTTTTGTGTGTTGGGATATTTTTGATTACTGCTTCAATTTTATCAGGTGTTATTGATATGTTCAGGCTTTCTGCTTCTTCTTCTTTGAGTTTTGGAGGATTATATTTTTCTAGAAATTTGTCCATTTCACCTAGGTTTTCAAATTTCTTGCATACAGTTCCTTGTAGTAATTTCTTACAATTGTTTGTATTTCTGTGGTGTAAGTTGTAATCTCTCCTCTTTCATTTCTGATTATGTTCATTTGGGTCCTCTTTCTTTTTTTCTTGGTGAGCCTACTTAAAGGCTTGTTGATTTTGTTTATCTCTTCAAAGAACCAGCTCCTGGATTCATTGATCTTTAGAATTGTGCTTTTAGTCTCTATGTCATTTAATTCTACTCTGATCTTGGTTATTTCCTTCCTTCTACTTGCTCTGGGCTCTCTTTGTTGTTGTTTCTTGAGTTCTTGTAGGTGTAGCGGTAGGCTTTTTGTTTGAAATGTTTCTGTCTTTTTTAGTTAGACCTGTATCACTATGAACTTCCCTCTCAGTACTGCCTTAGCTGTGACCTGTAAGTTCTGGGTTGTTGTGAGTTCATTTTCATTTGTTTCCAGAAACTTTTTTATTTCTTCCTTGATCTCATTCTTGATCCATTCATTGTTTAATAGCATGCTGTTTCATCTCCATGATTTTGAGTGTTTTGGGTTTTTTCCCTTGGGGTTGGTTTCTAAGTTCAATCCCTTGTGGTGGGAGAAAATGCTTGATATGATTTCAGTTTTCTGGAAATTGTTGAGGCTTGTTTTGTGTCCTATCATGTGGTCTCTCTTTGAAAATGTTCCATGTGCATTTGAAAAGAATGTGTTTTTAGCTTCTTTGGGATGAAAGGCTCTCTATATATCAGTTATGTCCATTTCATCTAGGGCATTGTTGAATGCCACGATATCTTCATTGATATTTTGTTTGGAAGATCTGTCCATTTTTGACAGTGGGATGTTAAAATCCCCTACTATAATTGTGTTGCTGTCAGTATCTTTCTTGAAGTCTGCCAAGATATTCTTTATGTATTTGGGTGCTCCTATGTTGGGTTCATATATATACATATATTTACAATATTTATGTCTTCTTGGTGGATTCTTCCCTTGAGTATTATGAAGTGACCTTCTAGGTTTCTTTTTATAGCCCTTTTTTTGAAGTCTATTTTGTCTGATATGAGTATTACTACCCTGGCTTTTTTTTTTCCTCTCCTTTTGCTTAGAAATTTTGTTTCCTGTCCTTTTCTTTCAATCTGTGTAGGTCTTTCATCCTGACGTGGGTTGCTTGTAGGCATCATATGTGTGGGTCATACTTTCTTATCCATTCAGCTATTCTATGTTTTTTGATTGGAGCATTTAATCTCTTTACGTTTAAAGTTATTATTGATAGGTAGTTATTCACTGCCGTTTTCATACCTGTGTTCTTCTCTGTCTCTCTCTTTTCCTTCCTTTCCTTAAAACAGTTTCTTTAGCATCTCTTGCAGAGCTGGTTTGGTGGATGTGTATTCTTTTAGAATTCTTTTGTCTGGGAAGCTCCTTATCTGGCCTTCTATCTTGATTGAGAGCCTTTCTGGGTAAAGTAGCCTTGGTTGCAGGCCTCTGGTTCTCATTACTTGGAATATTTCTTGCCATTCTCTTCTGACTTGGATTGTTTCCATTGAGAATTCAGCTGCTAACCTTATTGGGGCTTTCTTGTATGTTACTTCCTGTTTCTCCTTTGCTGCTTTTAGGATTCTCTCTTTGTCTTGGAATTTTGCCATTTTAATTATAATGTGTCTTGAAGTGGGCCTGTTTGGGTTCCTCGTGATTGGGACTCTCTGTGTTTCCTGGATTTGTGTGACTTTTTCTCTCATCAAATTAGGGAAGTTTTCCATCATTACTTTTTCAAACAGGTTTTCTATCCCTTGCTCTTCTTCTTCTCCTTTTGGTACCCTGTTATACAGATATTATTATGTTTCATATTGTCCTGCATTTCTCATAATCTCTGTTCATTCCTTCTGAGGCCCTTTTCCTTTTCTTGCTCTTTCTGGGTGTTCTTTTTTTCTACTTTGTCTTCCAGCTTACTCTTCCCATCTGTTTCATCGATCCTACTTTTGATTCCTTTTACTGTGTTCTTCAGTTCAGAAATTGTATTCTTCATTTCCTCTTGGCCCTTGTTGTTAGTTTCTATTTCCTTTTTCATACTGATATAGTTTGCAGTGAGTTCACTGTAGTTTCCTTGTAGTTTCTGGTAATTCATTGTGAGCTCATTGAACTTCCTGATAACCATTACTTTGAACTCAATGTCTGATAGTTGAGTTGCCTCTATTTCATTTAGCCTTATTTCTGAGGCTTCCTCCTTTCCTTTCATTTGGGGATTGTTTCTTTGTCTTCCCATCATTCATGAGACTCTTCTCATTAGCCTCAGCTTCTTAAAATGATCTGTTCTGATTCTCTGGGTTTATGGTGTGAACTTCTATGGTAGAATACCTGTGAGATTCAGTGGTGCCCTCTCCTTGATCTCCCGAGCTCACTGGTCTTGGGCTTTCGTTTATGTTGGCTCTGTGTTTGTGTTTGTGTTTTGATTGTTGTTGGGTCTTTCTTTGGTGTGTTACTTCCCTCCCGCTGGTTGACTGAGGGTTGCTTTGTCCACCACCTCTTATATTTTGTTGTTCTGGTGTGAGCAGGTTGTTTTGACGCTGGCTCTTCCTTGTGTACAAGGTTTTGAGGATTCTTTCTTGCTCTTGTTCCATTGTTTGGTCTGGGTATTTTCTGAACTATTTAGTTGTATTTCCATATAGGTCCTGGATTGAGGTTAGTGTGGCTTCCACTCCCTCCTTCACCTTCTTGTGTTATCTGTTGGTGGTTCATTTGTTGTTGGGTTTCCTCTTCCAGCGGGTATCCTGGTGTTCATAGCTTCCAGCTACTCTTCTTTGTGATCAGTTAGAGGGAGAAGGCAAAATGATTTAAGACAGCAAGAGAGTATTCTATTATATTTACAGTAGCAGCCCATAGATTAGAAATAAACAATCCCTTGGCTATGTATAGTGTTAACTGTGATATTCCACCCAGCTAGCCACTTTTTAGAAAGGGTGGAAAGAAGATAAGACTCTTGTTGGGGAGGGAAGGATTGTGAATTGGATCTAGAAAGCAGGGAGCTTGTGGAAGTCAGATTCTGAGGTAAGGTGAGAGTAAAGGATAGAAAATATTTGTAGTGTGTGAGTAAATAGAGTTAGCCACAGCAGGAAGAGAGTTTAGGAAACTGTGAAGTGAGCTAAAATCTTGGAGGGGTGCTGTGTAGTATTTACAATTGTATGGAACAGCTATTATTTACAACAATAATATGACAGAATCTATGTGACCTGGATAACAAGAATAGGGTGTATAGGACTTTGAGTAGTGTGGTAATGGAACACAAGTGAAGTGAAAGACATTAAATTAGGAATACACTATGAATGAGAGAACAGGGGAAACCTGTTAAATGATACAATTTAACCAGCCAAACAAAGAAGACTGAACAGAAAGAAAAGGAATACAAAAATACTAATAAAATAGAAGATGTAAGGATAATGAAAAAATAATGATACAAATATGCAGTAACTTGCAGGTTCTCTGTAATAGCAAAGTGAAATTTGTCTCATTGTCTCAGCTGTTGGGATGCCCCCTCTTTGGGTCCAACTCTGGTTTTTTCACAGTTCCAGGTTTTTTTTTCCTCATTTGTGGGAATTAGATAAAAAAAGAAAGAAGGAAGGAAGAAGAGATCAAATGGGAAAGAATGGAAGAAGGAATAAAACAAGAAAGAAGGAAAGAGAGGAAAAAGGAGTTGAAAGATAAAAAAGTAAGTAAAAATGAAAAAAAAACCCTTAAAAAAAAGCCTCTTGCTTGTTTCAAACTGGCCAAACCAGTTTTGCTGGACCTCCTGGCTTCAGCAGGCTGAGGGGAGATTGGTTTTGCTTTTCTCTCTTCCTGATCTGCACTCAGTCAGCCTCCAGCCCAGCTCCCCCAGCAATCTCTGGTCCCTCAGGTTCCACAGGTTTGGGTGAGCACTTCCCCTGGGGCTATGAATGGTGCCTCTCCCTGGGGCTTTGGATTTGGGCTTGGGGCGTTCTGCAGAGTGCACTCTCCCTGGCTTGTGGGCGTGCACGCTCCACAGGGCCACCTCCAGTTCCTCAAGTTTGGGCATACACTCTTCCCAGGGCTATGGTACTTTGTGCAGGGCCTTCTGAACCACCTCGGGAGTCAGCTCTACTGGGCGGGGAGGAGGGTGGGGTCGAGTGGGTGTTGCAAGAGAATTCCCCAAACAGCTGCCAAGTGTCTCTTTTTTCACTTTTTGTTTTTGAGAAATTCCTCCTGCTCAAGCCTGCCTCTCTATACAGAGGCCTGGCCTCTTGCACAGCCCCATTCTCTAACCACACTGGGGACTATCTGCATCAGGGTGTCACAGCCCAACTCTCAACTCGCCCCAGCTAGTGTCCACAGCCTCTGTGGGTACTCACAGCCCCTGTGTGTTTGCCACTTAGTCCTTATTCCCCTCTCTGTGACTTTAAGCAACCAGGTCTCTCCCCATGCTGCTCAATCCTTGTTTGGCAGGGGAGGGAGCAGTTGACCCAGTCTCCCAAGTGCACTGTTCTTGGGAGAGAGCTGGGCATCAGGCCTGGACAGCAGGCACCAGGCCTGGGGCTGTAGCCGCCCTGGTCCCTGAACTGGTACCAAGGACCTTATTGTCCTGAAGTACTCTCCTACTGTCTGGTTTTTCAATGTCCTTTACAATTTTTGATCCCCTATCCTCATATATGCTGGGGTTCTGTGGCTGTTTGCTCTGTTCCTCTGTAGACTGGCTAGGATTTTCTCCCATGTGTAGGGGAAGTGGAATCTGCTCCCTCCTACCTTGCTGCCATCTTCAGTCTCTGTTATATATTTTATATACTGCATTCTAACAATAAAGTAATCTATAGAAAAGAAAATGTTATTAAGAAAATCATAAGGAAAATAAAATACATTTACAGTACTGTATGTGTTTACTGAAAAAAAAAAAATCAGCCTGTAAGTGGTTCCATGCAGCTCAAACCTGTGTTGTTCAAAAGTCAGCTGTATTCTGCCCACAATTAATTGTCTTCACACACTTGTTGAAGATGACTGCAAAGGTTTACTTCTGGACTCTAAATTCTGTCTCATTCATCTATTTATCTATCCTTATATCAGAATTACAGAGTCATAACTACTATTGTTATGTAGTCACCTACCTGGGAAATTGGAAAGTTTGAGTCTTTCAATCTTGTTCTTTTTCAAGATTGTTTAGCTATTATGCTTGTTTTGCACTGTGATAAGAATTTTAGGATAAGCTTGACAGTTTCTGCAAAAACAGAGACTGGGATTTTGACAGTGACTGTGTTGATTCTATAGATCAATTTGGGAATATTGCCATATTAGCAATTTTAAATACCCTCATCCATGAACATGATCCATTTGTTTTTGGATTGTCTTGAATTTCTGAATTTTTAAGCACAGTTCCTTTACTTCTTTGAACATATTTATATAACTCCTTTGAAATCTTTGTCTGCCAGGTTCATACATCTGGTCCTAAAAAGGCCCTTTCTGTTGCCTGCTCTCTGTTCCTGTGTACAGGTGATGCTTCCTTGATTTAATGCATGTCTCATTTCTTTTTTTGGTTGAAGACTGGACACTTGAGGTACCTCATTTTTCAGACTATAAGACATAATTTTTGACCACATTTTTTCTTCAAAAATTTTTCCCCTATTTTTCTCCTCTAAAACCTAGGTGCAGCTTATGGTGCAGACCCCAGATGTGCCTAGGTTTTAGAGAAGGAAAATAGGGGAAAATTTTTGGAGCAAAAAATGCAGTCAAAAGGTGCGTCTTATAGTCCGAAAAATATGATAACATATATGGCAAGTCTGGACACCGGCCCCTCCCCCCACATGCTTGTTGATGTCTGCCTGTTGGCTTGTGCATTTCTCTAGTCTCCTGGCTGGACTAGTTCCTGGCTGTGGGCAGCCTGTGATGTTGCTCCCCAGAGGATGCAGTCTGGGATGTGGAACAGTATCTCTGACCACCAGGAATGACTGTGGTCTGAGGCTGCTCTCTTTGACTCTCTGATCTCCTTGATGAGCTTCTGGCTGGTTTGCTCTTGGTGTCATATCCAGGTTTTAGCCTCTGTCAATTGCCTGCTGATTTCTTTGTTGTTTTCTATGACACACTGGGATATAACGTACTTCACCCTCTCATCCAGTTAAAATTTATTCTCTTTGCAGGGACAGATATCACCAATCTCTGAGGTTTGCCCCTACTCAGGAGGGCTCTTCTTAGTTCCTCTTGTCCTGCTTCTCTCTGTTAATCTTCTAGAGGGGTCTGTGTTTTGCTTGTTGCTACTGATATCCTGGTTAGCAGCCTCCTTGTAATTGCTCACCTTCAGGATGCCCATTGTTTTCAACAAGAACATTAAGTGTGAACTTCTGAATGTTCTTTTATAATGAACTAACATTAGTGCCTGTAGGGAGAGCTGGGAGCCTGTTGTTCTTACAGTCTACTTTTCCCCTGGGAGAAACCTCTGTGTTCCTGTACTGGGGCTGGGGTTGAGGACTGTGGCCTGCTTCTGCTGGAGTGATACCTTCTCTTAGCAGGGCATTTGGTGGGGATGGTAGCCTTAGTCTTTCCCCTGTGGAACTTCTGTTGTATATGTGGGCGACCCTATGTTCTTTTGGAAGAAGTTGCCTGGCATAGAATTTCTGCAACATGGAGCTGGCCATGGGGATGATGAGAGATCCTGGTGGCCTGCACCTTCTACCGAAACCACAACTATAGACTGGGAGCTGGGAGAGGGAGCCTGCCTTCCTTGCTGTATCCACCCAGAGTGAGGCTTCTGTCTTGAGGAGCTTCGGGTCATGGCTCAAATGACACACTTGCTCTCGTTCTTACTGAAATTTTGTAATTTTTCTTGAATACATATTTTTCTATTTGCTGTGTGAACTTAGGACAAATTTCAAAGATTTGAAATTGTTTGGATAAGAATATATATATTCTTATATATATATTTCCTTCCAGCTAAATAATTGTTCCACTGAGTAGATTTTCCACCAGACTCCTCATACTTCTTATTCCAGAATTCTGACTCTCCTTTTCTTTTTTCTTGAGGCACTGAAATTTGAGGGTTTTTATGAAGTGTCTGGGGGCAGGGAGAGCAACATGTACCTCTTAGCAGAAGGGAAGATAGGGCAGGTGGTTGCTGAGGAGGAGGGTCTTGACTAGAAGGAAAAAGGATCCAACAGAGGGAAGAGGCAAAGGACACAGACTGCCTATTTGTGATGTCATTGGGGCTGAAGTATTAGTGGCAACCTACTCATACCCACCCAGACAAATAATCTTTGTGTCCCCTTTGGCTGGCGTGCTAGAGATTATCAATGCCTATTCCAGGCAGTAGAAAATTAAATGTACAAAACTGACACTGTGTGACAAAGTACTGTTACTTTACTTTCATTTCAGTAGTACTCAAATGGACTTTGCTCCTTTAAGACTACATGTAATCTTAGAATGATTCTTGAAAAAAATTAAGTCTTCTAATGTAAAGCATTAAGTGTGTTGGAATGAAATCCCATTAAATATCACTACCCTATGAATTATTAGGTAGGATAGGTAGTAAACTGAGGTTGGGAGAAGGAGGGAGACATGTCTCACCCACTCACTCAGCAGTCTTGAGCTTGGTCTGGTAAGATTGCCTGGTGTTTTAAACATCACAAGCAAGGAGGAGGGGAGTCCTTGAGACTCTGTGCTGGGAAAGGGAGCCTCTATAGCAGCTTCACTAACAAGAAAAAGAGCCTTTACCAGCTGAGAAACTAAAATCTTTATAGCTGTACATTATTCCCAAGGTTTAGAAGGGAAGAGTGAGGGGGAACCTAAAAGCTGATTTTACATTCCTACGTAACCCCAGAACCCTAAGAATCAGCACACTCAGATTAGCTGAGTGCCCACTTGTAGCCTCAGCTCAAGTGTATAGAATAAACTTACTAACAAACTTACTAACAACTTCATTTCCTCTATACGTGGGGCATTTAAGACTAGCTGGGTGCTGGCTTGCAACTTTGTGTTCATATGTGTTTCATAAATAAGCTTGTTATCTCATTTCCACTATACCTGTTGCCTCTTGCTTGAGTCCTCTTTCAAGCAAGGGAAGAACCAAAGAATAAGCTTGTGGTAGGGGGCCTGACTCAGGTCTCTCTCAGGTAACAGAATCATAATCTATTTTGAGTGTACCCAAAAAACTATGCCTAGAAACAAAGAATAGAAATTGTGTTTTCTAACTCAAATATGTTTCAGTTCCATGAATGGGCATTTCCTGTTTTACTGCACATGTGTTCCCTTGATAATGTTTGAAAAACTTGACCAACTTAAATTTTCAGGGCTGACTGGGCTAAGGTTACCACCCTGAAACTCAGATAAGAATGAAAAGTGTTTTTCTTTTCATTCATACAGATGGCCAGCAGGTATATGAAAACATATAGTTGGCTGGCAGGTACATGAAAAGGTGCTCAACATTAACTAATCATCAGGGAAATCCAAATCAAAACCACAATATGTTATCACTTAACATCTGTTACAATGGCTATTATTAAAAAAACTAGAAATGTGTTGGAGAGGACATACAGAAAAGGGAACCCTTTGTGCACTGCTGATAGGACTGTAAACTGGTACAAACACTATGGAAAACAGTATGTAAGTTCCTCAAAAAATTAAAAATAGAACTACCATAATCTAGCAATTCCACTTCTGGGTATTTATCTGAAGAAAACAAAAACACTAACTGAAAAAGATATATGCACCCCTATGTTCATTGCAGTATTATTTACAATAGGCAAAATGTGGAAATAATCTTAGTGTCCATTCACAGATGAATGGATAAATAAGATTTGATATATATACACAGAATATTATTCATTCATAGAAAAGAATGAAATCTTGCCATTTGTGACAATATGAATGGACCTTGAGGGCATGATGCTAAATGAAATAAGTCAAATTGAAAAAGACAAATACCAGATGATATCACTTATGTGGAATGTAAAAAAAATACACACACACACACACACACACACATACACCAAGTTCATAGGTACAGAGAACAGATTGGTGTTTTCCAGAGACAAGGGGTTGGGAAATAGGTTGAATGGGTAAACTGGTTTTTTTTTTAGTTTGAATAAGTCATATTTATTTTTAAAATTAAAAAAGTTTTCAAAATAATGTCTTTTGTAATTATTAACAATTTTCTGTAAAGTTTGACTGGCAAATAGAGGTTGAAGAAAGGAGTGATTAACCAAAGTTATCTACACTCTTTGACCTTTGAACCTATGGGCCCTGAAGGCCCCAGTCCTTCCTCTTCAAGTTGGGGCTCTTTGATTTGAGTGAAAGACAAAACTGATTATAAGGAAAGTCTGGGGGCCATTAGATAGGTAGAGATAAATGGGAACAAAATTTGCAAATAGAACTGAGTCCATAAAGAACTCTGGTTTTCCAAAGATGATATGTATCTAATAAAAACCTTACTAAAGAGAGTAAAATATAAAAATCACCACAAATCACAACCCTAGAGGCAGCTGTTCTTAAACTTGTCTTGATGTGGTTTTAGTTATCTGTCTCCATATGGAGACATGTAAATATAAGTGTGGTTATATGTTTTGTCACCTGATTACTATATTAGAAAGCAGGTTGTGGGAATACTCTTATTCCACCTCCTTTTTGTCTACATACACAGTATTGTCTTGAATATATGAACCAAGAGTTACAACCCTGATGATACAGTTAATTGCCTCCAGGGTTTCACTGTTGTGAACAACCCAGCCACAAACACCTCTGCCTCTACATCTATGATCCTTGATGGATCTTTTGGAATGAATTCCTGAAAGTGAACTCAGAGAGTCAGAGGAGATGCTTGTAGCTAAACTGCACTTGGGACCTAGTACTCTGCACAAGGTCAGAGGGGCTCAAGTCAGGACCACACTCTACTTGACCAACAGCGAGCTGTATAGCCAGAGGATGGGTGCCTGATGCTTCCTGTGCACAGGTGCGACCTGGCTGGCCAGGCCCTGGTGCTGACCTCAGCTTATGAGGTGGCCCCTCCTGCTGCCTGTGGTAATGAATTCCAAGTTCTATCCATGCTTCTGTCCCAGGCAGTGTGAGGTGGTGAAAGAAACCTTATTTGTGTTTCTAACTTGTATCTTTTTAACTGGAGAGCCTGAATCTCATTGTGAAATGCCTATTTATCACCTTGTCCAATATTTTCACCAGATACTGATTTTTCTCTATTCATTTAAAAAGTTTTATTGGGCTATAAACCTTATTCCTATCCATATTCATTAATTATGTTGTAAACATTTTCTCTAATTTGCCCTTTTTTAACTATCCACATTTTATTTATTTATGCCAAAAATAAGATTTCAATTTTTTATGTAGCAAAATCACCTATGGTTTCTAGCTTTAATGCCTTTGTTATCCTCAAACATATAAAAATGCTCACAACTTTTTACATTTAAATCTTTATAATATATTTGGAATTTATTTAGTCATAAGCAATGAGATAGGAATTCAGTTTCCCCAAATTGTTCATTGGTTTATTCAACAGTCCATCTTCTTTTTTAAAAAATATGTATTTTATTGATTATGCTATTACAGTTGTCCCATTTTTTCTTCCCTTTATTCCTCCTCTGCCCTGTATTCCCCCTCCCACCAGCATCTCCCCCACCGTAGTTCATGTCCATGGGTCATACATTATAAGTTATTTGGCTTCTCCTTTTCCTATACTATTCTTAACCTCTCCCTGTCTATTTTATACCTACCATTTATGCTTCTTGTTCCTGTACCCTTTCTCCCCTTCTCCCATTCCCCTTCCCCGCTGATAACCCCTGATGCGATCTCTATTTCTGTGAATCTGTTCCTGTTCTAGTTGTTTGCTTAGTTTTTGTTTTCAATTTTTTAAGTTTGATTGTTGATAGTTGTAAGTTTGTTATTTGTATTTTTGATCATCATCTTTTTCTTAGATAAGTCCCTTTAACATTTCATATAATGAGGGCTTGGTGATGATGAACTCCTTTAACTTGACCTTATCTGGGAAGCACTTCATCTTCCCTTCCATTCTAAATGAAAGCTTTGCTGGATAGAGTGATCTTGGATGTAGGTCCTTGCCTTTCATGACTTGGAATACTTTTTTCCAGCCCCTTTTTGCCTGTAAGGTCTCTTTTGAGAAATCAGCTGACAGTCTGATGGGAACTCTTTTGTAGGTTACTGTCTCCTTATCTCTTGCTGCTTCTAGGATTCTCTCCTTCATTTTTACCTTGGGTAATGTAATTATGATGTGCCTTGGTGTGTTTCTTCTTGGGTCCAACCTCTTTGGGACTCTCTGAGCTTCCTGGACTTCCTGAAAGTCTATTTCCTTTGCCAGATTAGGGAAGTTCTCCTTTATTATGTTTTCAAATAAGTTTTCAATGTTTTGCTCTTCTTCTTCTCCTTCTGGCACTCCTGTGGTTCAAATGTTGGAACATTTAAAGTTGTCCCAGAGTTTCCTAAGCCTCTCCTCATTTTTTTTTAATTCTTGTTTTTTTTCATTCTGTTCTGGTTGAATGTTTATTTCTTTCTTCTGGTCTGAATCATTGATTTGAGTCCTAGTTTCCTTCCCTTCACTGTTGGTTCCCTGTTCATTTTCCTTTTTTTCACTTTTTATAGCCTTCACTCTTTCCTTTATTTTGTGACCATACTCAACCATTTCTGCGAGCATCCTTATTGCCAGTGTTTTGAACTCTGCATCTGATTGGTCGACTATCTCTTCATTACTTAGTTGTATTTTTTCTGGAGTTTTGATCTGTTCTTCCATTTGTGCCATTTTTTTTTGTCTTGGCACACTTGTTATGTAGTAAGGTGCGGAGCCTTAGGTATTTGCCAGGGAGGGGCAACCCACTTGGCTGCAGCACTGTGATGCTGCATGTGGGGGAGGGGTCTGAGAGAGAATGATGCCTCTTGCTCAGCTCTCTCCCAACTTTCATTTACTTCCTCCATTACCCACAAGTAAATTGAGCCCTTCTGGTGCTGATTCTGAGGTGGGTGGGTTTGTGTATGTTCTAGGACTCTGTGAGTCTCTCCAATGAACTCTGCTGTGTGGCTGGGAGTTTCTCCCGCCACCTCAACTCCCACAGATTTTTTTCAGTCAGTGGTTTTGAGGCTTTATTTCCCTGTGCTGGAACTGTGGGTTGTGCAGTCTGTGTTGCTCCCCAGTTCCTCCCAGTTTATTTGCACGCAAAGGTGGGACTGCCCACTCCACCAGCTGCCACCTTGCCCACCAGGGTCCACCAACACTGCCTTGCCGTAAGTCCACTCCACCTCAGCTGCCGATCTGAACCCCTCCTGTTGGCCTGGATGAGTGTTTCTTCTTTAACTTCTTGGGTGTCAGACTTCCATACAGTTCGATTTCTGGCAGTTCTGGTTTTTTTTTGTTTAAAAGGTTTTTTTTTTTGTTATCCTTCTTTTGGTTGTGTGAAGAGGCAAAGTATATGTACCTACACCTCCATCTTAACAGTTCATCTCACTTTGGTCATTAAACTTTAAGATACTGAATTGCATAAATACTTGGGTCCATTTCTGGCCTTTCCATTCTATTTTACTCATGTGCTTATTTTGTTAGTATATTACTGCTTTAATTGCTGTGAGGTTGTAATTTTGCATCATTGTAGTCTTTTTTCAGGATTTGAAAAACATTTCTTGGATGTTTTTGAACCCCTCCCCCAACATATTAGGATTTTTACTTTTATTTTCCATAGACTGAGAAAATGCATATGTATGTGGATTCTTAGATCATAGATGCTTTGACTCAGTTTTGAGGAGATAAAGAAGGAAAACAGAGGGAGGTTGTCCTCCACTTAATTGCTATTAAGCAGAAAAGTCGGTACAATGATAGCCCACAATTCTCCAATAGTGATGTATGTTGAGTTAAATTTTTGATGTTTCTGGTGACCTGCAGTAGGGTGAGCAACTAAAATACAAGTGTAGATTACCCTACACTTTATTGTTTTCTTTTAAAGAAATAAATTACAAAAATTTTATTTTTCAAGTCCAAGGCAAAAAAAAAAAATCCCAGGTTGGAATCACCTATTGGAAACTACTATGTAGAAACATATGAACACCTATTATTAATGAAGTATTATCACAATTTATTTCAGAATCAAACTAGTTTAGTAGATGACTGACTGACTGACACACATAAAATAGGCAAATGTGACAAGGTTCAGATTTTACTTATAATTTACTTGAATTAGATCAGTCTCTTCAGTTTAGCTTAGTTCTCCTAAACTATGGATTATTTTATGTCCTTGGCCTGGGGGTCAGAAGAAATCAATAAAGAAAAAAGAGCTGTGAGTGAAGATGCATTATGATGTTGTCCCAAATGCATGAGTTATTTTCTCCTTGGAAAGGAAGACCCCAAGGCCTCCATTATACTTTTACTTGAGACAGTTGTCCTAAAGGGCTGATATTTCCCAATTAATCTGAGGTCATAATGAAACAAGCAACAAAATAGTATTTGGAATTTTGGTTTCTCACCCTTATTATCAAGACTCACTGCCTCCCATCATCAGTATTTATTGAGCATTTACAGTGTACTAGGCACAATAGAACATACAAGAAAACATTGTCCCTGCTCCTGAGGAGCTTATATTCTAAAAGAAAAAAAAATACACCTCTTCTCAAATGGTATTTTTGTTTGGTGTTTTTGCAAGGTACTGAGGAAATAATCTATAGGGTAATCTTTGGGTATAACTTAGCCCCATTATTTAAAGAAGAAAAGAAGAAGGAGGATTTCAAAGCAGCCAATGACAGACCTTTCAGGACGGTAGAGTTTTATAGGGAGGTAACAAGAGGTAACAAAACCTCATCAACTAAGGAGACTTGAGGGAAGGAAATAGCTTTTGGGATGCAAGCAAAGGAAGTAGAGTATCCTTAGACATTGAGTGGAGCAAGAAAGATCATGCGCTCTTTTCCCCCAAGTATATGGCCACCAAGAAGGAATGGTTTCAGCCAAGACAAAAGGCTAAAAAAGGTAATCCTGTGCACCTGACAAATAGAAAGGCAGGTTATAAGAGTATCAAGAAATTCTTAGAAACAAAAGTGATTTGGAAGCACAGAACTGACAGTTAACACAATCCAGTGTCATGGTGGGCCAAGAACATTGTGACTTCCGAATTTAGAAAAAGCCATGTGCTAAAATTTTAAATGGAACAAACACATTACCCTTTTTTAAAAAATCAATCCCACATCTTAAAAACAAAAACAAAAACAAACCCCAAAACTATCTTTTATTCCAGGGGGCTGGGTGGGGGAGGAGCATGGGATGTGGTTGGGAACAGTAGTTCTGGTAGTAGTATTTTGTTGTTAGGATAAACTTTGTATTTAAACTTGGTAAAAGCCCACTAGCTGCCAAGAGGGAATAAGGAATAAATTTCCAAAAATGTACAATTTCCTTGAGAGAAGTTTTAGAACAAAAAGACTAGTTTACATGCAAAGCTGTAGAGAAGTAGTTCAAGAGTCCATTCATAAAACTTTTATTCCACTTACATGACCCTAATACACATGTTCTTAACAATTATGCTTAGATTGTTCATGAAAATTTCATAAGACATTAACAAAGCTAGCCATCATCTCAAGTTATTTCCCTGTTAACTGTTTTTACAGCACATGCATGTTAGGCAAGTATAAAAAAAAAACCCAAAACAAACAAACAAACAAAAAACCCCAAAAAGCAAAAAGAACCCCTAAAAAAGTTAAATTCATGGGGTTTTGTTTGTTTTACTGCTATACTTGATATACATACAGTAATGAATATCAAGCAATTAATTTTAATGCATCTTTACTTGTACATGTGTTCTTCAGTTGCCTAAAACATTTAAATACAAATAAAATGAGTGTAGCAAAAATAATGAAAGCAAGCAGCAGATAACTTTACAAATAATGAAATGTGAACCATTTCTGCCCTTGTCCAGAGCAAGTTGGGTCACAACTAAAGGAACACTTCTGCAACTGTAGTTAAAGGCGTGCACATTGAGACTGAGTATTCCACAGATACACACATGGTTCAATATGTATTATCCATCCATGGGGCAGCCATTTCTACTAGGGCCCTCTAAGTGCTCCAAAACTTTAAGTACTCACAACAACTACACCTGTGACTGGAACCAATGATCCCTTTTATTCCCCACCAGGACAAACCAATGTGTAGGCAGTTTCCTTTTCTTAGACATGGAAGCAATTTTAGCACTGGCTCTTGTGAAGCCACAATGTACCAAAAGTACTACACCAAACATAACTTGTATAAAAATTCCACATCCCCATATTGGCCACCCCAAGATGAAAACATAACTCCCTAAATATGAACTGGCTCTACTCCCCTAATATTAAACATAAAAATCACATGGGAAATATAGAAATTCAAATAGAAATAACATAAACCTGTCATAAATCGTAAACAAAAAACTACTTGTGGGACAGCATGGATGACAAATGGTCTACTGTGTAAATTTTAAAATGAGGCAGACAAAAGTTTGAAGGCCGGTTAATTTTCTCCTCCTCCTGCTTCAGCTTCATCTCCTTGGGTATCCGATGTCCACAATGTCAACTTGTCTCTCAGTAATTGCTTTATTAGCGTGCTTTGTATGACTCTTTACTTAATGTATTAAGTTCAGCAATGGCTTCATCAAAAGCTGTCTTTGCAAGAAAGCAGGCTTTCTCTGGGGAGTTCAGAATCTCATAATAGAACACAGAGAAGTTGAGGGCCAAACCCAATCTGATAGGATGTGTTGGCTGTATTTCCTTTTTGCTAATTTCAAAAGCTTCTTGGTGTGCTTGTTGTGAATGATCCACAACCCCTTTCCTGTCATCCCCAGCAGCAACCTCAGCCAAGTAATGGTAGTTGTCCCCTTTCATTTTCAAATGGAAGACCGTGCTCTCTGGTTGTGAAGTGCTGGGGATCAAGCACTTCTCCAAGAGAGACAGGACATCATTGCAGATCACCTCTCAGCTTGGTCTCAATCTTCTCTCTGTATTCCGGAGCCATCTGCTGTTTTTTCTCAGCACCTTCTGTCTTTTGCTCAATACTTGAGATGACCCTCCAAGAAGACCTATGGGCTCCTACAACATTTTTATAAGCAACTGAGAGACGATCCCCCTCATTATTGGATAATTTGGCTCCTTGCTCAGTTGCAGACTTCATGTAGGCTGCCATGTCATCATATCGCTCAGCTTGCTTGGCCAGGTTGACCTTCTGTACCAGCTCCTCTCTATCTGTGACTGGATGCTCTGTGTCCTGAGTGGGTGGCAGCAGAACAATTGGGGCTCTAGTCTCTGGGCGGCAAGGCTGAGACTCTGTCCCTCGATCTTAATGCTCACAGGTCATTTTATTGTTTTTTTACAAATGTAGTTGAACACATAATTTTTAAATAAATTGATTAGATTATAATTAATAATATAGAATATATTCACATGAACTTCCTTATAATTCAGAGGTGATGGTTGTTGTTGATATTTTTTTTGAGTGACTGATTTAACTAATGTTTCCCCCTTTCAGTATTTGTTTGGCATTATGAGCAACCTGTCACTTAAATAAAACAGATGCTCAGACTATATAGGACCTCAGTACTTACAGGCTTCTACTCTTTATTTCTCCAGCTGTTAAGAGGAATACAGCTCACAAGGCAACATATTAAACATTTCCATATTAGAAAACATAAATTTTAGAATGTGGCTGGGACCCTTCAAGATCTGGAAAAGACAGTGACTGTGGTCACAGCCAGAGGATAGGCAGCTTGAGGTAGCAGGAAACAAGAGCATCAGTGTCTGGTTCTTGCCACCTGGTGGGAAGGCAGCTCCTGCTGGGAGCTCTCAGCAAGGAAAAGCATCAGCATCCAACCTTGGTACCTGGGAGATGTGGCTTAGGGCATCTCAAGCACATCCTTCATTCTGTGTCCTTCCTCTTTGTCAGAGGCTGCAAACACCCTAAGCAACTGGGGCATTGAATAACTCATTATCAGTAAGCCAATGATGGTCCCATTAAGACTGGACAGTCCTCTTCTGTCCACCTGATCTCAGCATCCTCATAGTCACAGTGGGTCTCACCGGAGATTCAGGAGACCCTGACTGGGTGTGCTGTCTGAGAAGGTCAGGAAGGGGAGGGGAGAAGGGAGGCAGCCAGCCATTGAGCTCAGGTGCATGACAGGTATGCACCTTCAGATTCACAGATGTACCTGGGAAAGAGGCCAGCCAGCCCTCCATTCTCCAGGGACTGGAGCCTCCATGCTCATTGAGTTATGGGGATCCTCTGAGCCACAAAGAATGTCCTTGAGCCCCAAGCTGTGTAAGCCTCTTGCTCTCTGCACAAACCCCACCAACCACCTGGAACCCACAGAGGCCATGGTCTGAACAAAACTGACTCATGAAATGGCCCTGTAAATCTGAGAGTGTTTTATCTTCTCAGGACAAGGTTTTTAACAGGATTTTTAATATGTTTTTTCATTTGAGACATTTTAATAAAACATAATAATTGGAGACATCCACAGAGATCAGGGATTAGCAGCCATGGTCCATGTCTATGTCTTGTATGTGTCCTTCCATGTTGTATGCCCAGAGTAGTTTTCACATTTTTAAAGAGTTTTTAAAAACACACAAAACTGAAACACTTTGCTGCAGACAGTCTATGTGGCCCACAGAATCTGAATTTTTGCTATCTGGCTCTATAGAACAAGTGTGCTGACCTCTGATGTAGCTGGTCTGAATTATTCAAGAAGCTTCTCAAGTATGAGTGTTATGGTCCCTTAATGAGTATGTGGATTCCTTACACTCTGAGTCAGTGCAGCATTGGAGGTGATGCATTAATTTAATAGATGGAAATATGTTTCTACTTTGAAAAGCATATTCAAGTCACAGTCTCATCTGCCTTTGAGCCTAATGTGACTCCTCTGTCCACAGCCTGCCATCCCTTGCCTACTTCTCTGTGGCCTTTTCAGGGTCAGGGTCCACCCACCCTGCCTGGCAGTCCTCAGAAGCCAGGCATTATGTCTTGGGTTATATTAAATCTTATTTTAAATATGAGACAGAAACTTGCTGGTTAGTTTAATCTTTGGAAATCTTGAATGAAGGTGCTGATTTAAATATGCATTAAAGTATTAAAAATGTCTCATCACTCATAGATAACAAATTTGACTCAGAGAAATATATTAATGAGTGGAAATCTGTTCTTTATTTTTAATAATTTTATTTGGGGGTGGTTTTAGATTTACAGACAAGTTGCATAGATGGCACAGATAGGGGCTATGTATGCTTCCCGCAGCTTCCCCTGATGTGAGTGTCTGTGAGCGTAGAGCAGTCACAAACTGAACAACTGCTGCTAGTACAATGCTGTGAACTAAAGTACGGTCTTTATTCAGACTTCACCAGCTTTTTCACCAATGGCTGGTTTCTGTGTCAGCATCCAGTCCAGAATCCCATGCTGTGCTCAGCTCAGGGTCCTTCCATGTTTACAATTCACTACCGACCACATCACATTCACACAGGCTTTTAGAGTAAGAAGACTGGAACTTCTGCTTTCAAAGATTCCTTTTAGATCTATTTTTTATTCTGTAACATGAAAACCACATAACAGAAAGAGATAAAAAATTCTTCAGCTTATGTTCAAGTGCTTTTAAGGATCTTTGGATAGATGCCCATACTGACAGAAGGAAACCCTTACTAATTTTTCTTAGAGACTCAAAACTCTCATAATTAGAAAATTCTTCTTAAGTTACAAGTAAATCCATTCTGTGAAAGTCTATTTCAGCAGTAATGACAAAGACTTTATTATTATAATTATTGAAAATATGGTCACTGGTTATTTGATTTAACTTGCCCTGAGAACCAGGGCCCTGGCAGCTTGGTGGCCATCAGAGAGGGCAGACGAAGTTGAGAACAGCAGGCAGGCACTTTGGGGCTGTGGCAGAGGAGAAAGGAGGTCACCTCAGAGCTGGCTTTGCCAGGGTGCTGCTTCTCCTCACCTGTGAGTATGGGGAGACCTGGAGGCTGGGGGTTCATGGGACAGCAGTTCCACTGAGAACAGCTTGGCAGGGGAAGAAAGCATTGGGTTTTTTTGTTGCAGATGCCTGGAAGTCAAAGTTGGGAGCACAAAAGTCTAAAATTTACCAACCCCTCTCTATCCCCTCAAAAAAACCTCTCAGAAAAAGTGTCAGTTATACCACAGGAATGCATTAGTTTCCTCCTGCCAACTGAGCTTTCTCATGAGCATGAGCTTTTGTATTTCAAATCATTTCCCTTTTTAAAACAGTAGGGGAAACTGGATTTGAAGAAACTGTGTGTTCTAATGTTTCCAGACAATATCCTCCTGTCAATGACCTTTGGAAGAGAGTTGAATTCACTCATCCTGCATCAGGAAGTCAAAGCTGCTTCCAGATACACAGCCCACCTCTGCCTCCAGCCACTCTTGCTCTCAGGAGCCCAGCCCTGGCTTAATAGACACCCCTTTCCTGTGGGGATGGGGACAGCCCAACCCACCACGAGCTGGCTTGTGTTGAGGGACTTGTGCTTGCACTTGCGAGAGTAGGGCAGGAGCACCTCTGAGCTCGATACAGTGTTGGGCACTCTACATCCTGGTGTGTGAGCCTGTGCCCACAGGGAGCATATGGGGCCCTGTGGGAAACAGCTGGGAAACAGCTCTGCTGGAGTGAGGGGACCTGTTTGCTTCATCCACAAAGGCAGAGGGGTATCTACCCATTCTTTTCCTAGGGAGCTCCATCTGAGATCAGAGCAATCCTAGAACTTCTGTTCAATTTTTGAAAAACTCCAGTTCTTACAAAGTTCTTTCCTATGTTGATCAACACTTGCACTTCCTAAGACTTCTCTCCTTTGGTGTGAAGGCTGCCTTCTGGAGGTAGGATTTAACCCTCTTTTGTCACAGCAGTCTAGTTTGGAGACCACAGTCACCAGCGTAGAGCTAAGTCAAGAGCATAGGCTCTGAATTGCTCTGGCTAGACTTCCAGCACTGTATTGAATAGAGTGGGCATCCTTGTCTCGTTCCTGATGTTAGGAAGAAGCTTTTAGTTTTTCACTGTTGATTATGATGTTAGCCGTCAGCTTTTCATTTTTTAAAAAGATGACACCCCTTTATTCATTTTTAGAGAGAGGGGAGGGGAAGGAGAAAGAGATAAACATCAATGTGTGGTTGCCTCTTGCACACACCCTACTGGGGCCCTTTCCCTCAACCCAGGCATGTGCCTTAACTAGGAATTGAACCACTGATGGGTTGGTTCATAGGCCCACACTCAATCCACTGAGCTACACCAGCCAGGGCGAAGCTGTGGGCTTTTCATATATGGCCTGTGTTAAGTTGAAGTCACTTCCTTCTATTTATTTCTAGCTTGTATGTATGTGTGTGTTTATCATGAAAGGATGTTAAATTTTGTCAGATTATTCTTCTGCATTTTTAAAAGATGATCATTTGATTTTTTTCTTCATTTTGTTAATATGGTATATCACTTTTATTGATTTGCATATATTGAACCATCCTTGCATTTATGGATAAATCCCAGGCAATTGTGGTGTCTAATCCTTTTAATGTACTCTTGAATTCAGTTTTCTAGTATTTTGTTGAGAATTATAGTATCAATAATCATTAGGTATTGGTCTGTAGTTTTCTTTTCTCATTGTGTTATTTCCTGGTTTTGGTTTAAAAGTAATGCTGGTCTTATAAAATGAGTTAGAAAATATTCCCTTCTCTTCAATTTTTTTGATTTTTGGAAAAATTTGAGAATAGATATTAATTCTTCTTTAAATACTTGGTAGAATTCACCAGTGAAGCCATCTGGTCTTAGGCTTCTTTGGGGGGGACATTTTTGACTACCTGTTCAGTGCCTTTACTCATTATTGGTCTGTTCAGATTTTCCGTTTCTTCATAATTCAATCTTTATAGAATCATATATAGTTCTAGGAATTTATTCATTTCTTCTAGATTATCCAATGTGTTGGCCTATAATTGTCTGGAGGAGTTTCTTATAATTTCTTTCATTTCTGCTGCATCAGTTGTAATGTATCCTCTTTTATTTCTCATTTTATTTATTTTAGTTTCATCTCTTTTTTCTCAGTCTAGCTAAAGGTCTGTCAATTTCCTTGATTTTTTCCCAACAAAAACAGCCTTAGTTTTGTTAAGTTGTTCATTTATTCTATTTCATTCGTTTCTGTTCTTATTATTTCCTTTCTTATTCTAACTTTGGGCTTAGTTTGTTCTCTTATTTTAGTGCCAATCAGAGCACCCTATGTGCTTAAGCCTGGTGACTGGGCAAATGGTGAGCATGTAACTCAGGGCTCAACTAGATGCTCCCTTGAGATCTGACATAGGAATCATGAAAAAGGGAGGGCCTCTCTTCTGGTTGGATTGTGTTCTCCAAGAATATAGCCCTAGGGCTTCCAGAGCCATGTTTCTTGGCTCACAGAGAAAGCCTGTCTGAAGTAGGAGGGAATGAGGCCAACAAATAAGAAGAAAGAGAGAAGCATGTACCTGTAGCTGGGGGAATGGAGCAAGAAAGAGAAAACCATTCATACATCATTTAACCTCAGGATTCTCTCTCTCTCTCTCTCTCTCTCCCTCCCTCCCTCCCTTCCCATCCTTCCATCCCTTCCTTCCTCCCCTCTCCCTCCCTTGCTCACTTCTTTTTGTCTTTAGCCATTTTGAGTTAGGCTTAGACCTCTAGTAATTAAAAGTATACTGAACAATATGCAATGGTATTTTGTTATTTTGAAAACTAAAAGAGATAACTTGTGTAAGATCCCTGAGATCAATGAATATGTTTATTTTATTTATACCTCTCTAGATTCTAGTTCCTTTTTTTCAAGCATACATAACAACTTCTACATTTTGTTTTACTCAAGACAGGGAACTTTCCCTTCTTTTCATTTCACTTAGACCATCTACCACCACAGCCCTTTGTTTATAAAGATACTAAATATATATATGAAGGCACTTTGATATATCCTTTACACACAGTATCTAATTTTTTTAAAATTTTATTTAAATCATTGTTCAAGTACAGTTTTCTCCCACTTACTCCCATTCCAGCCCACCTACCCAACCCTCCCCTCTTCCCCCCCATTACCCCCTACCCCTAGTTTTTGTCCATGTGACCTCTAAATTTGTTCCTGTAAACCCTACCCATTCCCCCCTGAAATTCCCTCTTCTCTCCACTCTGGTCACTGTCAGTCTGTCCCCTATTTCAATGTCTTTGGTTATATTTTGATTGCTTCTTTGTTTTGTTGTTTAGGTTCCTGTTAAAGGTGATGTCATGTGGTATTTGTCTTTCACTGCCTGGCTTGTTTCGCTTAGCATAATGCTTTCCAGCTCCATCCACGCTGTTGCAAAGGGTAGGAGCTCCTTCTTTCTTTCTGCTGCATAGAATTCCATTCTGTAAATGTACCATAGTTTTTGATCCATTCATTTACTGATGGGCATCTTGGTTGCTTCCAGCACCTAGCTATTGTAAATTGTGCTGCTATGAACATCGGGGTGCAAAGGTTCTTTTGTATTGGTGTTTCAGTGTTCTTAGGATATAGTCCCAGCAGTGGAATAGCAGGGTCAAAAGGCAGACCCATTTTTAGTTTTCTGAGGAAGTTCCATACTGCTTTCCATAGTGGTTGTAGCAGTCTGCAGTCCCACCAACAGTGCACTGGGGTCTCCTTTTCTCCACAACCTCTCCAACACCTGTTGTTTGTTGCTTTGTTTATGATGGCCATTCTGACTGGTGTGAAGTGGTATCTCATTGTGGTTTTAATCTGCATCTCTGTGATAGCTAGCGATATTGAACATCGTTTCATGTGTCTTTGGATTTTCTGTATGTCCTTCTTGGAGAAGTGTCTGTTCAAGTCCTTTGCCCATTTTTTAATTGGGTTACTTGTCTTCTTAGAGTGCAGTTGTGTAAGTTCTTTATATATTTTGGAGATTAAACCCTTGTCTGAGGTATCATTGGCAAATATGTTTTCCCCATACAGTTGGTTCTCTTTTTATTTTGATACTGTTTTCTTTAGCTGTGCAGAAGCTTTTAATTTTGATGAGGTCCCATTTGTTTATTCTTTCCTTTATGTCCCTTGCTCTAGGAGACATGTCAGTAAAAAAGTTTCTTCGTGAAATATCTGAGATTTTCCTACCTACGTTCTCTTCTAGGACTTTAATGGTGTCACGGTTTATATTTAAGTCTTTTATCCACCTTGAATTTATTTTTGTGTAAGGTGTAAGTTGGTGCTCGAGTTTCATTTTTTTGCACGTAGCTGTCCAGTTCTCCCAACACCATTTGTTGAAGAGGCTATTTTTATTCCATTTTATGTTGCTGCATCCTTTGTCAAATATTAATTGACCGTAGAGACTTGGGTTTATTTCTGGGCTCGCTGTTCTGTTCCATTGGTCCATGTGCCTGTTTTTATGCCAGTACTAGGCTGTTTTGATTACAGTGGCCTTGTAGTATAGTTTAGTGTGAGGTATTGTGATCCCTCCTACTTTACTCTCTTTCTCAAAGTGGCAGCAGCTATTCGGGGTCATTTATGGTTCCATATAAATTGTTGAAGTGTTTGTTCTATGTCTGTGAAATAACCCATTGGTACTTTAATAGGTATTGCATTGAATGTGTAAATTGCTTTGGGTAGTATGGACATTTTGATGATATTAATTCTTCCAATCCATGAACACGGTATATGTTTCCATTTGTTTGTGTCTTCCTTGATTTCTCTCCTCAGTGTTATGTAGTTTTCTGAATACAGGTCTTTTATCTCTTTGGTTAGGTTTATTCCTAGGTATTTTATTTTTCTTTTTGCTATTTCAAATGGAATTTTTTTCTTGATTTCTGCTTCTGCTGTTTCATTGTTGGTGTACAGAAATGCTTTTGATTTCTGGATATTGACTTCGTATCCCGCTGTTCTGCCAAATTCATTTATTAGGTCAAGCAGTTTTTTGTGGAGTCTATAGGATTTTCTATGTACACTATCATGTCATCTGCAAACAGTGACAGTTTTGTTTCTTCCTTTCTGATTTGGATTCCTTTTATTTCTTTTTTTGTCTGATCACTGTGGCTAAAACTTCCAGTACTATATTGAATAGAAGTGGTGAAAGTGGACATCCTTGCCTTGTTCCTGTTCTTAATGGAAAAGATTTTAATTTTTGCCCATTGAGTATAATGTTAGCTGTAGGTTTCTCATATATGGCCTTTATTATGTTGAGGAATGCTCCCTCTATTTCAACTTTGCTGAGTGTTTTTATCATAAATGGGTGCTGTACCTTATCAAATGCTTTTTCTGCATCTATTGATATGAACATGTGGTTTTTGTCTTTGCTTTTGTTTATGTGATGTATTACATTTACTGCTTTGTGAATATTGTACCATCCTTGCATCCCTGGAATGAATCCCACTTGGTCATGGTGTATGATCTTCTTAATGTACTGTTGGATGTGGTTTGCCAGTATCTTGTTGAGGATTTTAGCGTCAATGTTCATCAGAGTATCTAATTTTTAAAATAATTTTATTTTAATTATTCTTCAAGTACAATTTTATATCTTTTACTCCCATACCAGCCCACCCACCCAACCCTCCCCCCCTCCCTCCCATTTCCACCCACCCCTAGTTTTTGTTCATGTGTCATTTATACTTGTTCCTATAAACCCTTCCCCTGAAATTCCCCTGAAATTCCCTCCCCTCTCCCCTCTGAACACTGTCAGCCAGTATCTAATTTTTTTTTTATCAAGATAGCCTGTGAAGTGGGACCTATTATTATCTCCATTTTGCAGATAAAGACCCTGAAGAAAAGGAGGTGAAGTAACATAGGCTGGAAATTGTAGAATCAGGATTTGAACTCAGATCTCTGCTCTTAAATCCCTCACTCCCAGTTTTGCTCTTTAATGTTCATGACACCTGAGCATGTGTGTATAACAACCAGTGAACAGTTTTGGGGATTATGTGTTCAGTTACTTCATGACACCAATAATGTCTTTTTGAAGTTTAAAACACAAACTAACCACTTTGTATTAGTTCAACAAATAACAATGTTATTGTACAATAGGCAAAATGAGAACAGGGAGGTGTCACCAGTGGTGACAGCTTGAGTCCTCTGTGAGCTCAGCACTCACACAGGCTGCCACTCTCATCTTGGGAAAGACACAGGGTCCAGAGCACACCAGGCACCAGGGCTTGTGACTTCCTTCATCTGGACAAAGTAACCAGAAATTGTTCTTGAAGTCCAGGGTGCATGTTGGGGTGGTATCAGAGGAGATGGGTGGAGGAGAGGTTATTATCATTCTTCTTATGGGATCAAAGAAGAAACACCAAAGTGAGAATGATGCTCACATTTATATTTCATATTCCACAGCTCTTTTCACTTAGCTGTTCAAAAATGTGCCTGGGAACTTGATTTTCTTGTTGTATATTTGTCAAGTTTGGGAGTGTTATTTGAAAGCATGTTATTTCTTTGTGAAATGTAAAAGTAACTTCAGCCTTGAAAAAGGTTCTGGGTGTTGCTCACAAGGGATGTCATTATTAGTAGATAGTTGATAAGACTATTACTGATTGAACTCTGGTAATCTAGCCAGCAAGGTTAATTAATATGACATCTGGCATCTACACAACTTACCATTGAGCTTTCTTAGGTTGGTTTTGATAAATTCAAGATCTTCTTTCTTTTTTTCCTTTTCTTCTTCTCTCCCTTCTTCCCTCCTTCTCTCCCTCCCTCCCTTTCTTTGTCTCTCTCTCTCTCCCATCCGTATGTATGTATGTATTTGTTTATTTATTTATTTATTTATTTGTCTTTCTTAACTGAGGGGTAAGTGATTTTTTTTCTATTTATTTATAATTGAGGTAAAATTGAAACAATCTTTTTATTTTTAAAGGAAAGTGACCCAAGTCAGATACTTCTTAGCCAATATTTTTATTTCCAGTTGAGGTCAAGAGCAGCTGAACTTGAATATGAAGTTGGCATACTTCTTTATCTTCAAAACACTCTATATTCTTCTCTATAGCACATCCTGTGGACATGAGAAGTGGGAACCTCATGTGGAGAAATAGCGCTCCTGCAGAGATTTAAACAAACAACTTTACAAGATCTCAGTTTTTTAGTAGAAAAGTTAAATATGCTATGTAATCAAACCAATGAAAAGTCATCATTACTATTCTCTGCCCACTCTCCTTGGTCAGCATGTATGCCTCTGTATATGTGTATACATGTATGTGTACGCACACATTTGTTCAAGTGACTGCATGCACACGTGTGCATAAACATGTTTACATGTGTGCACACGTGCGGGCACATATGTGGGCCATGTCTACTGTGCATCAGGCAGTTCTAACCCCTGGGGATACAGGACTAGCAAGATCTCTTCAGAAACTGACACTACAGTGGGCAGGTAGACAATCAACAAATAAGCTTATAAATATACAATTTAATTTCAGATAGAGTTAGTACTATGAGGAAGTATAGGCAGTGGGAAGGAAGAGATAGTGTGGCAGGGTGGTGTCTCTGAAGTAGACATCTGGTGTGTGAGTGGATGAGGAGATTCATGCATTAACGGTCTGCAGGAAGATGTGGGCAAGAGTAATCTAAAGAGAGGGGGTAAGAAGTGCAAAGGACCTGGTGTGTTCAAGCCAGAGTGTTTGGGTGAGTGATGGGAAGTGAATGTGTAGAGAAGGAGAGAGGCTAGATCAAGGCAGCTTCATAAGTTACAGTAAATACTTTGATTTTGTAGTATGGCCAAGAAGAAGCCATAGGAAGATTTTAATAAGGGGAGGGATTTCATCTGGCTTTAAAAAAAAAAATTAAACATAGGAAACTATGGCAGTGTAAAATTTCAATTTCATTGGGTTGACCTTGATCTATTTAAAAAATTAAGGCCTCATTTGCATACCACAAGTACAAACGCTTCATGGTTTGATTAGCTTTGACAAATATGTATAAATATACATTGATAACCACCACCACAGCGAACATAGGATTTCCATCACCAAGAAACTGCCCCTTTAGAACAAGATTCCACCATCCCAGGGTCGATTATAATTCTGATTTCTATCACCTTAGATTAGTTTTCCCTGTTTTTGAACTTTGCCAATAGATATATTTATCCCTTGTAATTTCAAGTGTATTCATTTTTCTTCTTATTATTAGACTAAATATTTTATACACAGAAATAGAAGTTGGTATGTATGTTTTCACATTCATCAATGTGTGTGTGTAAAGTTCCATGTACACAACACATATGTGTATGCATATTCTATAGATGTGAAGTAATAACAATGGCTACCATTAACTTAGTGCACACACTCTGTAGATAGCTGGGGGCTTGACATTAACTTTCTAATTCTCACAACAATTGTGCAAAATGAATATCATTCTCAGGGTCTGATGAGAAATTGGAGACAGGAAAGATTAGACACTGCTGAAGGAACATGAATTGTGTATGCTACACTGGGATTGTTTCTGTAACTCCAACCCAAACTCATTAGAGGTGGTGACTTAGATCTGTCCTCGTGTGATGACTCTGGAGTGCTATGAGGGCCCAGTGCTTAGCAGTGGCTCTGACTATGGGATCTACTGGAAGGACTCCAAAAGGACTGCTGTGGGTACTGAGATACTGCATGGACAGCCCCCGCTAGCACCTATATCACTTTCGTGGTGTAAGGTTTTATGTCAATATGAACTCTCACCTGCTCAGACTTGTTTACAAGAGAGACTGCTCACTCCACAAGATGTTATGGGATGCCCTAGTACGGGTTTTGGTCTCACTGGGGGTGTGACAAACCACACAAAAGGGGAACCAGTCCACCCAGCAGGTGCCCAAGGGTGTGGCACAGCCCATCTGCAGCCCCGCCAGCACAATCTTTCAACATGAGTGCTGAGAAGACTTGCTTGGCAAGTGGTAATATTAAAAAAATACTTGTGAGTGAATGAATATAAAAGTAAGTGAATGAACTCTCCTTTAGTTCAGGAAATTTAGTCAGTTGACAGCCCTTTCCCTCAGACCTCACTGCCCCATTCCAATTGTTCATGGCACAGAGAATTTTTCTCCTACTTTGAGAATTTCACATTGCCCTCTGTACAATAGCACCTGTAGTACCTCTGGGGAAGTGCTCTGCTGGGGGAGAAGGCAACTTTTTTTTTTTTTTTTGCGTGGAGTGGTGGAGTTGCTTAGGCAAAGGGTCAAGGCCAGGTGTCTGCTGAGGCAGCAGCTAGGGAGTGAATAAAGCTCATCGGAGCCCAGGACAGTTGCAGGAGGATGGAACGCTCTGACCTGGGATTACCCCTCCTTCGTCCCTATACAGACACATGACTTTGGGACTGTTGACCAAGTCATCTGCATTTCTGAAGAAAGATTGAAGTAATAATCATAACTAATATTTACTGAAATACTGTTACACACTCTGCTGGTGACTTTGCATACATTTTCTTCTTTAATCTTTGGGCATCCTTTCAATTATCCCATTTCACTGATGAGGAAACTGAAACTGAGAAGTGTTGACCAACTTGCCAAAGATGATATCTCTGGGACAGATAGAGCTGGGACTCCAAACCCCAGCTGTCTGTGCAAATCCTACCATTTTCCCAGCCTCAAATTAACATCCTAGTTTTGCCTCTGTAGAGTGAGAGGCTTTGCAACTGTTATAGTCTAACTTCACTTCCCATGCAGAACCTCTCTATACATTTTATAAAGTTTATTAAAAATGAAGGAAAACTTCCCTGAGAATTTCCCTGCCTTATTGGCTTTGGATCCCCAGCAGAGGGCAGTGTAGTCTCAGGCCAGTGTCCTTCCATCCCCTGGGTGGGGAACTGGCAATCAGCTTCTAGCAAAAACCACTCTCAGCCTGAAAGGGTTAAATCTACCTGGAGAGGACACTGAAGAGTATATAGCAATAGGTTCCTATGAGATACTATCTCATTAAAATGCATAATCAGAATATTTTTCCTTAGAAGGTGTCAGAAAGACATTTTTCTATTAGAGAGTTCTTATTTTATGCATAAAAAATGATAAAAGATTTTGTGCTTTCTCTCACCTCTATTTATAGGAGTTATTAGCAGGCCTATAACAGAAGCCATTTCACCTTGGCTGGGATTGAGGGTGAGGCTAAAGAAGCAGAGGGCAGCCCTGTTACCCAGCATTGGCTATGATCAAATGCCCTGAAAATGACCAATTTCAAGAAGTTGTGCATGTCACACTTGCTTTTAAGACCTTATATATTTTTTCTAGATTATTGTCTTTTATATATACAAGCTACTAAGATTTAGAAATGAATGCCAGGTTATCACAGTAAACTGGTAGTGGCTGTTTGTGTGACAAAGCTACCCTGCAAGCAACCTCTACCACCAGCTCACTGGCCACACGCCTTCCCTAGTTCTCTGGAGACCAGCTCATTTTCACAGCAATGCCTCCATCAATTCTTGGCTCATTATAGTGAATGAGCTATTGTTCAACTCTTTGAGTGCTCACTATATGAGAGCATTTATGAGCAAAAGCAATTGATGAAAGATTTGGAATAAAAAACATTTTGGCATTTGTTATGGCTGGGTCCTTTTTAAGTGCTTTATTTATATGAACATGTTCAATCCTCACAAGAACCTTACTGGGGAGCTGTTATTGTCATCCCCATTTTATTAAAGGGAAAAGTGAAACACAGGGACACTAAGCCAACTGTGTAAGATCACAGAGCTACTAGGTGGCAGAGCAGGGATTCGGTCCCAGTCTGCCTGCAGAGCCTTTGTCTTTCCTCCTATACTTCCTTCCCTCAATGTCAGCACCAGCAAGCCTGGTGAGGTTAGTATATCCAGGGTTCCTTGAAATGCCTTTGTGAAAGAATGGTCTTCACCTGGATCTATCTGTGGTGGGTTCCAGAATCTTCTTCCTGAGTGCCGTGGAGTGAACAGGCCTGGCTGTGCTTCCACTATGACTGATGGGTTGGTGTATGAAGACCCAGCTCCCTATTCCCTCTGGCATAACTCTGAGGTGTGGGTTCCACTGTTTCTTGGTGCAGTGGAGCTCCAGTGATCTTTAATGCTGCTGGCCCGATCATGCCCCCTTGACTGCTGCCTTCTCTTTCCTTCCCTTCCCTGTCTCACATTCCTGCTTCCCACTGAGGTACTCTGTACTATTAGATAAACCCCTTCTGCTGACGTCTCACTTCTGGATCAGCTTCTGGGGAAAGGAAGACAGCTATAGTGTCCATATCTACCAGTAACAAGACTTGCTGAAGATACCAAAATATTTTTGGGGAATGGCTTACTTCCCATTCTAACAACCCAAAGAAGAAACAGGGTCTTCAGATGATCTCTGCAAAGAGCAGGTTCTTCATCTTCCTGGACTGGGACATAGTTTACAGATAGACAAACAGCTCTGGAGGAAGAATCGCTTCTGCTTGGATTCAGACCTGACCAGTATTCTCTCTGGGTGACCAGTTTTCTGCTGGGGAGGGCATATCATAAATAGTACTAGTTAATTCATGGAGCCTCTGAACCATAGTTCATCTAATAACATTGGCTGATTGTTTACTATGTGCCAGGCATTATTATGGGTGCCTGCTGGGCTTCAACCCAGGCTGCCTAAGGCAGATCTTGGACTTGTAACTATTTCTCTACTACTTTCTGTGTAATCTTCAAATGACAAGAACATAACAAAAGGCAGAAAAGGTTCCAGAGTTCCTCTTTTTGTTATTCACACTTGATCCCATTCCAGTAATGAAAGAGTATGCAGTTAGGCATGAGTAGAGCAGGAATGGTAGGCCAGTTACAGAATGTCACCAGGGTGGGAAGTCCTAGTGCCTAGCAATGGTCAAAACTAGAGAAAACAACTGTTATAGGCTAGGACCTCACCCCCAGGGTGACCTTTCCTCCATTAGCATGTCATTAGTCATGCCGTTTAGAACCTCCTAGAGGAGGAACAATGGGGCCAGAAAAGAGTCTCATATGATTCCCATACAAGCCCTTGCATAACTATTCCCTTAAACATTAAGCTCTCATGACCATGAACTCTGGCCAGCATCAGATAATTTTAGGAACAGAGCCTCGAGTCTATTGAGCATAGAGACAGAACTTTGGTCAAACTAAAAATAACATCTAGGCCTCAGTTGTGTGTTAGCTCCAACACCAGAAAAGCAGTAAAACCAGGCAAAGCAATGTCACTGACCAATCGGTAGAGACCATGATCCTTAAAGGACACACCTGAAAAGCTGATGAATATTGATATCCCCCTCCAGACCTCCCCTAAATCCCAGACTTTAGAAAACAGATAAAAACCCTTAAGACAAGGGACCCAGTGCATTCTCTCTTTCTCTCTCTCAAGCATGTCTGTGCCTTGCTTCTCCCCTCCTTCTTCTCTCAGACATGTTATCTTTGCTGAGCTCCAAAGGCCCTTCTTTTGCCTCTGTAACTTATTTCCTGAGTCCATGCAGCCCAGCTGGCTCACTTGTTCTACCTCTGTGACTTTATTTTTTAAAGATTTTATTTCTTTCTTTTTAGAGATAGGGGAAGGGAGGGAGAAAAATATTGATAGGTTGCCTCTTGTACACCCTGAGCTGGGGACCTGGCCCACAGCCCAGGTACATGCCCTGACTGGAAATCAAACCAACAACCTTTTGGAATCCACTGAGCCACACCAGTCAGGGCACCTCTGTGAATTTCTAAATAAACTTTATTTTGCATAGAGTTCTTGGCTCTGAATTCTTTCTTAGCCAAACTCAAGAAGTGAGGTTCAATTCACCATTAACAGTAACACAGTGGCAATGTGTTTTACATATTTTTTCTCCAGTAAAAATATCTGTGTCTCATAGTTTTTAGAAATCAAATCAGTGCATGCAGATGGTAAAAAAAAAATCTAAAAATTACAGCCTCAGGGACTGCTTCCTTTAGTTGGTACTGTAGTGTACCTCAGTGTACATTTCATGACAGAATCCGAAGCAGCGACTCACACCCCTGCTGTCTACAAGGTTTGGGTCTGTGGGTTCGGGAAAGCATTCTAGGCCTGCACTGATGTGTCTCCAGAATTTTTGGTTCCATACAGTTAATTGAGTGTGCACATGTGCTTACCTGTGCCCATGCTCTAACCAGAATTTGAAGAGAGGGAACAAAGCTTCAAACCAGAGCCCACTGGACAAGCATGGTCAGCAGATGAGAGTGTCTTTATTTCCAGAAGGTATGCTCTTGGTTTGTGAGAGATAAGCAAGGGAATTTTGCATAAGGCAGGTCTTGAAAGTATCCTTGCTTCTCTGAATGTTTTACTCCAGCAAAACAAAAGAGCAAACAAGCAAACAGAAAGTCGGGGAGTGGGGGAGAGAGAGAGATTGTTTTTAATTTTAATTCTGTTAGTTATTTCCATAGCTGTAAATATGTTTTTGCGCTATTTTTGAGTTCTTCATTTTGTTCCTTTAGGTTCACACATTGACTACACATTCTTAATGATGCCATATGGGCTCACTTTTATTTTTTATCTTCTATTTAACTTGTCTTCATGTACTTCCAAATTTTGACATGAACTGTTTCAGTTTTTCTGGTGGTTATTTAAAAACTTGAAATAGCACTCAGATTCTCCTGTCTGGTCCCATGTAGTCATATCTCCAGCCACCCTTTGCCATCCTCCCATTTAGGTTGAGGGGCCTGTACTCCTATAACTCCCTCTCAATTCTATTCAACTATGCCTTTGCTTTCACCTTATGTGGCAAAAGGACTTTGTGGATGGAATTAATGGGATTTTGAGTTGGGGAGACTATTCTGCATTATCTCAGTGAGTTTGATGTCAGCACAGGGGTCTTTATACAGGAAGGTGGAAGGCAGAGGGTAGGAGTCAGAGAACAGGTGGTAATTGAAGCAGAGGTTGGAGTGAGTCTGATTGGGGCCAGGAGGCAAGGAACACAGGTGGCCTTGAGATGCCAGAAGGCAAGGAAACAGATTCTCCCCTAGAGACTCTAGGAGGAGCTCAGCCCTGCCAACACCTTAATTTTAGCCCAGTGAGACATGCGTCAGACTTTTGATCTCCAGAACCATGATAAATTCTGTATTGTTTTAAGCCACTAAGTTTGTGGTAGATTGTTATGGCAGCAAAAGGAAACTCATACAGCACCATCACCAAGCCTTCTGGTGTTTTGTCTATATGGTGTGTGCTATTATGCCTGGGACATTTGACATATGTTCTCCCATTTAGTCCTCTAAACCACCAGGACTCCTATTTTATAGAGGAAGAACCTGGAATTCAAGGTTTTACTACCTCAGTAAATGTCACATAAGCAAATAGTTGGTCTGGGTCTTACCCATACCTTTTGGAGGCCAAGTTTTGATGCTTTACATCCTCTGGTTCCTCAATAGAAGAGGCAAAAACTACCTTATGGGCTCACAATTCACAGAAAGTGAGATTTGGGTGTTGCAGGAAAGAAGAGAAAGAAAAAATTACCAGCCTCTCTGAGAGAAGAGTGCAGTTGGTCTGTCAGTGGGTCAGACCTCTGTGATTTGACTGTTTTTTGTTGACCCCAGATCCTGAACTTCTTTGTCCTTTCCTTTGAAAGCACCTACATCTGCTAAAATAAAGAGTAGCCTGGTGCACCTCAGCTCCTCCACACATACAGAAGCAAACCAGGAATGGGGTATGAAGGACACTCTCAGAAGCCAGAGAAGTGTGGCTGCACAGTCTCCTCTCTCTGGAAAGTTGACTAGTTTGGGGAGATGAGCAGCCCTGGACATCTCTCTAAAAAAGGGCCTTACATCCTGCCCACCACATCAGAGCTTCTCTGGCATCTTTCAGACCCCTATAATTAGGGCAACAAGACAGTATGACCACCAGCTGTGACAGTCGGTCCTCTATAGCCTTGCTGGGCAGGAGACTAGGCTGGGAGAGGGACTCACACCCTGAGTGAGGAGGGAAAGTTGGAGCTGAAATAGTTCTTGGTATCTTCCTGGTTTTTTAAACTCATCTTCTTTCCTTTTTCCATTTCTTTCCTTTTTTTTTTTTTTTGCTCTGACTGAACATTTGCCTTTTCATCTCCTTACCACCTCTCTCTGAAATTAAATCTCTCTGGAGATTTCTCTGTGAAATACCCATCTGACTCTCCCTAATTCTCTAATTTTCCCTCCCTCCAGGTCATCCTCTGAAATGACTGGATAGAACCTGCACTTACAAAGAAGCACTGAGAATCTCCAGCCCTTATAACTGATCGCTTTACTTGGCTAATGTTCATTTACCAGGAGCTCATCATTATTCTAGTAAGTGAAAAACAAGACAAAACTGAGAATTTCTAGTGATGCCCATAGCCACCAGTTTTTTCGTAACATTTCTTGTATTTTTCAGTGCAACACAGGTAAGGGCTTATCACTGTCAATTAGGTTTTTTGTATTCAAAACTTTTGAAGAAAAAAGTCCCTTAATTTTTCTGGTAGACTACATTTCCTGTAAGAAGGAGCTTCTCATTTTACCCCCAGAATGCTAATGAGTTCCTATATTAATTGGGCATATGAAATGATGCTTTCAGACTGAGAATACTTCTATATTCACAACTTCACTTATATTTGCAAAACAATTCTATATTGTTGCAATGATAACAAGGCTACCATCTCTTTTTTTCTTTTTTTTCTGTTTTTTTAAAAATATATTTTATTGATTATGCTATTACAGTTGTCCCATTTTCCCCCTTCACTCCCCTCCACCCTGTACCGCCCCCCCACCCACGTTTCCCCTCTTTAGTTCATGTCCATGTGTCATACTTATGAGTTCTTTAGCTTCTACATTTCCCATACTATTCTTGCCCTCCCCCTATCTATTTTCAACCTACAATCTATGCTACTTATTCTCTATACCTTTTCCCCCTCTCTCCTCCTCCCACCCCCCTGCTGCTAACCCTCCATGTGCCCTCCATTTCTGTGGTTCTGTTCCTGTTCTAATTGTTTACTTAGTTTCTTTTGGTTTTGCTTTAGGTGTGGTTATTAATAATTGTGAGTTTGCTGTCTTTTTACTATACATGTCTTTTCTTTATCTTCTTTTCTTAGATAAGTCCCTTTAGCATTTCATAAAATAAGGGCTTGGTGATGATGAACTCCTTTAACTTGACCTTATCTGAGAAGCACTTTATCTGCCCTTCCATTCTAAATGAAAACTTTGCTGAATAGAACAATCTTGGATGTAGGTCCTTGTCTTTCATGACTTGGAATATTTCTTTCCAGCCCCTTCTTGCCTGTAAGGTCTCTTTGGAGAAATCAGCTGACAGTCTGATGGGAACTCCTTTGTAGGTTACTGTCCCCTTATCTCTTGCTGCTTGTAGGATTCTCTCCTTCATTTTTACCTTGGCTAATGTAATTATGATGTGCCTTGGTGTGTTTCTTCTTGGGTCCAACTTCTTTGGGGCTCTCTGAGCTTCTTGGATTTCTTGGAAGACTGTTCCCTTTGCCCGATTGGGGAAGTTCTCCTTTATTATTTGTTCAAATACATGCTCAGTTTGTTGCTTTTCCCCTTCTCCTTCTGGTACCCCTATAATTCGGATGTTGGAATGTTTAAAGGTGTCCTGGATGTTCTTAAGCTTTTCCTCAATTTTTTGAATTCTTATTTCATCATGCTTTCCTGCTTGGTTGATTCTATCTTCCTTCTGGTCCACTGTATTGCTTTGAGACTCAGATTCCTCCCTTTCACTATTGGCTCTCCTCCGTATATCTTCCTGCATCTCTTTTATGGTAACCTGCATCCTTTGATCTAATTTGCACCCAAAATCAATCAATTCCGTGAGCTTTCTGATCACCAGTGTTTTTGAACTGTGCATCTGATAGATTGGCTATTTCTTGGTCGCTCAAAAGGATAAGTCCTGGGGGACTGATCTGTTCTGTTGGAAACATATCTTTCCCTGTTTCTCCTTTTTTTTTAACCCCCGGTCGGGTCGCTCTTGTTACGGTGGGGGGTGGAGCCTTAGGTGTTCACTGGGGCTGGGCACCCCAGTCGCTAGATTGTGATGTTATATGTAGGGGCGGGGGCGGGAGTGGGGACGGGAGGGAACAATGGCAGTAGTTCCATTCTCCTGGGCTTGGACCCTTCTCTGGGATCCTGGGCTGCGAGCTCTGCCCTGGTCTACAATCACTGCCTCACTGGGACCGCCAGCTGCAGCTTGCGTACTCAGGGATCACCGCTGCGTTCTTGTGCCCCGGATGGTTGTCGCGCAGATTTCACGCCAAATTTTCCCCGACCTCTGCACACTGCCGACCCGTGCCCGCCTGGCTCGTCATCTCCTACCAGTCGGATATATGGGTCTACTTCAACTTCTTGGCTGTCTGACTACCATTCAGATAAATCCTTTATCGGTTCTGGGTGTTATTCTATCTGTAAATTTTTGTTGTTCTAATCTTGGTTGTGTGAGGAGGTATGGTGCATCCACCTATTCCTCCATCTTGCCGCGTCTCTCAAGGCTACCATCTTTTTACTGTGTAATTTTTTTCTATTTTAGCTGAGTGAATACTCTCTTGCCTACTACAATGATTTGAATAGCAAAAGATGCAGACTGGTAAGAACAAGCTGCCTTAGTTAATTCAGCTGAAGACTTCTTACAAAGATGTTTCTAGAATAAAATGATAACCCCACCACAGGAGATTTAACAGGTATGAGAGTGGAAATAGGTCTAAAAGATTATGGGCTCCCTTGAAGCAAAATTTAATTTTGTTTTTTGGCAGGAAAATGAGAACTGTGAACTATAGACTTCAACTTTCAAGTTTTTCTTTTCTTTTATACAAAGCTTAGTGAAGAAGGAGGCTGCAGCCACTGCAACATAAGCATGTGTGCTCATTGGTAAAAATGGACACTTTACATCCATATTTCTTGTGTTACATCTATCTTGAAATGCACCATTGTGTTTTTGAAATGCATTTGTCTCAGCAATGCAAAATGCAATTTCTTTTGCAAAACCTGATTCTTGAAACTGCATTTGCATTTGAAATGTTCCTTCTTGGAATAAAAGCACAAGTATTAGATCTTCAATTGACACTGATATGCAAGTATCTTAACATGTTTAGTTTTGAAATACTCCTGTGTATTCAAATGTGCCTGTTTTGTTTTAACTTGTAGCTTAAGACATATCATGTAAGAACTGTGAAATGACTACTTGTGGTTCCCTGGTCTTCCCTCACTCTTTCTTAATAATTCTGTATAATCGAATCATGTTTATTCTCCTAATCCTCATATTCGTGATGTTACTACATTTGGCAAAAACTCAGTGATTTTCCCTACCTATATCTGCTAAATATAGTTCAAATTTTTTCACCAGGTATTAAAATGTTTCTACACTTCAGCCTTTGTTGAACTCTTGAACCTATTTCTTTTGTACTGAATGCTTATATTTTATTTGTAATTACAACTGGATCAACCCCACTGGTTTTCTCTACTCTTTCACATCTTGGCTTTCATCGAGTTCTCATTCCCTTGACAACTATTATTAGTGTAGGTAGCTAGATATTAATCAAGAAAGAGAGCAAAGGGAGCAAAAGAGAGCTAAATCAGACAATGATCCTGCTTCACTAGGAAGTTGTAGTAGCATTCATAGCCTCCCCAGGGGACTGCTGCATCCTCCACCCTTGGGACCTAATTTCCAAAGCAGGCAGAAAGGATAATTACTGGTTATTATCCAGGATTACCAAGGGAGTGATAAAATAATAAAGGGGAAATTCCTCTGCTGGACACATACCCAGTGGCCAGAAGGCACAGAATGGCACAGAAGGAAGTTTTTCCACTATGAGGCATGCTCAGTAGGAACCAAGATGGTGACCATAAAGGCCTATCTGTCTATCCTAGGAAAAGGATTGGATTGGATGAGGGACACAGAACCTTGGGAGATCTAGGAAATAGATTGGTTAGGGGGAGGGCCCAACACCAGCCTGTGAAGAAATATGGAAGTTGATTTGTTAGTTTGAAAGAGTACCTAGTCCTTCCTAAGCTCAAGATAATATAATCAGAACCCAACAAAGGCAAGTTCCCTCCTTTGCTGAGTAACACAAGCTCACCCCACATGCTCACACATTCTCTATCTGTAGCAGCCATGCTGGCCTAGCAGTTGCCTGGGCCACTCAAGCTCCAAGCACAGTCTTCAAGTGCTCCAGCCTCATTACAATAATGCAGCACCAGCAGAAGCACAGCTGGGAACGGAAACTGTGCTAGCCAGACAGGGGCAAAGGCTGAACTGGACTAAGCTTTGATATAAACTAGTTCGGTGGCACAGAATTTCTGGACCTTGGCCTTTTTTCTGGGCTTGATGAAGACAAGGCTGGACTTCTTCCACAGTGGGATGGAGCTTAAACTGGGACAGTCCTTTGCGTTTGCTCCAGCTTCAATAAACCTTACCACCATACCTCATCCTCCCATGCAGGTCCCCCAAATGCTTTTCTTGTGACACTGCAAGGACCCCTTTTCTATTGGTCACACTGTCCTTGTTCTATAACAAAGATATCTAGCTTAAGTTTACTTCCATGTTTTCAATAAAAGAGTAATGATTTTCCTTTCACATGCAGCTATAAAATATCACTCTTGAGTTATTACATTATTTTGCATCCATTTCAGTGATTTCAGTATTTCTTTAGCCAGAGGGGAGGTACATTCTACTACTTAAGAATAAGCCATACAAAGTGGTATATTGAGTTTCTTGACAGATAATTTATAATGTTTAGACAATGAGTTTGCAATTAGATTTGGTTTCTTAAGACCTTTTGCTTATAAATAATAGAGACCAACCATAACTACTTTAAGCACAAAAAGATAAGTTGATTATAAAGGCAGAGGCATTGTTAAAAACTCTGAAAGCTCTGAGATTTTACCCTATTGCAAGCTAAGAAATTAGATTGCCATAATTTTATGGATGCTAGCAGAAGATACGAGAGTCCTGGATCAAAGACAAAAGACAATTTATTACTTCATCAATAGCAGTAGCTAGAAGATCAGAATTTGTACTCATTTACTGAGCTCTAAATCCCACAGAATGACTTGAAGACTGTCAGATGACACTTGCACATAGTGTGGGTTGTGTTATAGGTGAGGGATTCTGACCTTAGGGAGCTCAAATCTTTTATAATAGTCAGTATGTATGCATATCCATTGTTCTGGAATGAGACATGATCTTTATCTTCCAAGACTGTTTGCTCTGAAAATATCCTTGCATAGATAGTCTGGAACAAAGTACAATTATTATCTCACTTGCAGGGTCTGCATAAAGCCAGGAGACACATGGAGAACTGTCCCTCAAAAATATTGGCTTCTGGAAAAATTTCCCATTAGTACTCCTTTAGCCAATCTGATTTATTCAACTGGTAGAAACTGGAACCCAATTTACTATTTTTTTTCTCATACAGCATTTATTCAAGGCTACTGGTAATAGGACTCTTAACTAGAAGGATGATGTTAAACTGAAATCTTGACATCATTCATGACCACAGGGTCTCAGACCCAACCAACTGAATAAAACTTAAACACCATCAGGGTCTACCTTATAAATACAGGTGGCCTTTCCCTAATTTCTGTATTGATCTTTCTTTTTGCATGAGATCTCTTTAACTTCCTCCATTTGTAATATAATTATGTCAAATATTTTCTCTACATATATTGAGAATCTCATCAGTATTTTAATCTTTGCCTCAACTATTAAACATATCTTATAAAATTCAAGAAAAGAAGGAAGTCATGTAACCAATTTGTACTATTTCTTTTGTTTTCCTTCCTTCCTGATATTTCAAGTTTTTAATTCTCTAATTTCCTTTCTAGTTAGAAAACTTCTTTATCCATGTTTAAAATGTAGGTCTGCTGGAGGCAAAATTTTCTTATTTTGTTTTGTTGTTTGATTATGTCTTGATTTATCTTGTTTTGCAAGATAGTTCTGCTGGATATAAAATTGTGGGTGAATGTGTTTTCTTTCAACACTTGAGAAATGTTGTGACACTTTTAAACTTATTTTTTAATTAAAAAATACCTTTGTTGGAATTGTTTTACCATACAAGTAAGATGATTTTTTTTTTCTTCAGTATTTAGATGTTTAATTGTGATGTGATGTGGCATGGTGTGGATTTTTTTGGATTTACCATGTTTGGGATAATAAGCTTCTTCAATCTGCAAGTTTATATTTTTTGTCAAATTTGGAAAATTTTCAGCCATTATTTGAGTATTTTTTCAGCCCCACCCTCTTTCTCTACTCCTTCTAGTACTTCAATGTGATTAATGTTAAATCTTTGTTAAAGTCCCACACATCTCTGGGGTTCTGTCCCTTTCATTTTGTCAGTTTATTTATATTGTTCAGACTGTTTAATTTCATTGTTCTGTCTTTCAGTTCACCTGTTCTTTCTTTTGTCTTCTCTAATCTGTTATTCAGGCCATCTACTGAGGTTTTTTTTTTTTAATTTAGATTACTCTGTTTTTCTAAAATTTCCACATGGTTCAACTTTATACCTTTTATCTCTTTTGTCAGGCTTTCCTTTTTTTTTTAACTTCACCTGAGGATATGTTTTTTTAAATTGATTTTAGAGAGAAAGGAAGGGGGAGAGAGGGAGAGAGAGAGACAGAGAGACAGAGAGAGAAACATTGATGTGAGAGAAACATCAATCAATTGCTTTCTGTATGTTCCTCAACCAGGGAATGAACCTGCAACCTAGGTATGCTCCCTGACTGGGAATCAAACCTGCAACCTTTTGGTGCATGGGACAACATTCCAACCAACTGAGTCACCGAGCCAAGGCTCCATATTTTTCTTTTCTTTTACTTATTTAAAAGTCCTATTTATTTTATTTTCATTTATTTGTTCCCTACTGGGCTCAATTGATGCCCTAGGGAGATGGAGTACCTTATTCTGCTGGATGGAGATGGGAGTTTAGGTGCTGGACTTGGCCTCTGATGATGCTGCTATTTCTGAGGGAACTAGGTTGCCTTGTTGCTGCATCCAATGCACTGTCCACTGACACTGAATGGAGATATGCCTTATTATCACTGGGTCAGGATGGAAGTCCAGGCTCTGTACTTGGCCTTCTATGACACCATCCCAGTACAAAGAGTGGGGTAGAAAGGGAAACACTTCTTACAACAGGTGAGGGTGGGCATCTAGGCTTCCCAGTAGACTTTGCTGATGAGTTTGTGTTTGGAATTACAGGTTTTTCTGTAGTGTTTGGCTGAAATAAAGTGGTTATTGTTGGAGAGTTTTCTGTCTTATGATGATGCTACTTTGTTCATGATCTGGCTAGAGAAAACAAGCCTTTTAATGGGTTTTTGTTTGTACTGATATATTTTTGGTGTTTCTGGTTGCTCAGTTCTTTAGCATCTGAGGGCCATATGAAGACAAAGAGAAAACCATGGAACCCACTGTTGTGTTGTTATTTGGGTTCCAATATTCTTCGCCATCCTCTATCTTCCAAGGGTATTTGCTATACTAATGATTTTGGAAATATAGTTAAAGACAAGGGGCAGTCAGTGCCTTGTTTATGAGATAAGTACAGATGTGAGAGAACCGTAGAGAATTGCTTCCAATCCTCATTTGCATAAAGATCTAAAAACTAAAACAGTGTGAGAATTATGCATAAAGAAAAAGTATTAAATATTTGACAATAAAGGTAGAAGCTAGAGATAGGGAAGGAAATCTATTATCAATACATTAGTTTACTCATCTATGTTAACAGAGAGTAAAGAGGAAGAAAATTTTCTTATTTAGTATTACAAAAGTATCTACCAGAGCCAAAAATGGTAATATTTATAATTAAATTGCTAAGTACCTGAGAAAAGTAAAGGTATATGGATATGTCTGGAAAAGCCCAGCTAATGTTTATAACACATGAATGGTTTATGTGACATCAATGTAACTTGGCAGCCAAGGAGAGTGGAATGTAATGTACATGCATAATCAATGGTGACTTCATTGTACTAGTCAGTGTGGGCAGTATCCCCTGCTGAGTGAGCATGTGTACTGTGTGGCCATTGCATTCACAATGACTGAGTGAGTAGAGCAACCAATCTGTCTCAGATTTTGCATTATTCTTGAACATTCCTGCATGAAAACTATTTGGATGATTGAGAAGTCTGTAGCTGTGGGCAACTGGTAATTGGAAGCTTCATCACAACAATGCACCACTCACGTATTGTGTCTCATGCAGAGTTTTTTGGCCAAACATCAAAGCACCCAGGTGACTCAGCCCCCTACAGTCCATGTTTGATGCCCTGCGAGTTCTGGCTTTTTTCAAAACTAACATCACCTTTAAAAGGGAAGATACTTCAGACCATTGATGAGATTCAGGAAAATATGACAGGGCAGCTGATGGTGATTGGGAGAACTGTGTGAGGTCCTAAGGTGCCTACTGTGAAGGGGACTGAGGAATCATTGTCCTATGTATAATATTTACCGTATCTTGCATCTTCTTCAACAAATGTCTGTATTTTTTATATTATATGGCTGGATACGTTCTGGATGGACTTCGTATTTGTGCTGTTTCTCATATTTTCTGGATAGTCAGTAGCTTCTAATCTTACTAAATACACAGAAGTTTATGTTTAATATTTCAAGTTGTAAGAATAATGATAGGAATCCAAAGAAATGAGGACATAAACCTTCAAATTTATGAACGTCACACACACTATATTTGTTGGGTTGGCCAGAAAGTTTGTTTGCTTTTTCCGTAAGATGGCTCTAGTAGCACTTAATTGTTTTTAACTTCATTTGATCCAATTTTGTTAGATTGTATTGTGACAGCTATCATATTAGCATGCATTTAAAAACTGTCAAAATTGGTAAAATATTGCATTGTCATTTTAATATTGATAGAAAGAAATATGCAACATTTTTGGCATATTATACTTCTTTATTTCAAGAAAGGTAACAGCACAACTGAAATGTAACAGAAGATTTGTGCAGTGTATGAAGAAGTTGCTGTGACTGATTGTACGTGTCAAAAGTTTGCGAAGTTTCGTGCTAGAGATTTCTTGATGGACAATGCTCCGTGGCTGAGTAGACCAGTTGAAGTTGATAAGAATCAAATCAAGACATTAATTGAGAGTAATCAACGTTATACCATGCAGGAGATAGTTGACATTCTCAAACTAAGCAAATCAATAAAGTTAGTGGTAAAAGCGAAAAATGTGTCTTTATTTTATGGAAAAAAACCATTTGGGCTTTTTGGCCAACCAAATATGTATGGGGGCACACACATGCACACATGTGTAATCACACTAAAAGAAGATAAATATTAATAAAAAACAAAGATGAATTTCAGTATAAAGTAAAATAGGGTGACTAAATTAGGTCATATCAAAATAACATCAAAAGAATTTAATTGGGACAAACAACAATTAAAGAAACTCTGAGTCTGGGTTAAAAAATAAGCCCTACTCTTTTTTTTTTAAGGGAGCATATGTAATTTGTTTTTTTGTTTTTTTTTTTAATTGTTGTTAAGTACAGTTTTCTGTCTTTCCCCCACCCCTCCCCACCAGCCCAACTCTTTCTTATATAAAAATCATACATACATATAAAAGAAACAGGGATGTACCAAAATGTTAACCATTAAAAAAGATTAAAAAAGCATTCCAAGCAAATAATAAATGAAGAAAAAGACAGAAAAATGAAAAACGATGATCATGATCATAATCATGATGAGGAGAAGGAAGTAGGACAAGCAGGAGAAGGTGATGAAGACAGTGGCCTGAATTCTTGAATGTCCTATTTGACAAGTTTGAATAAGGTCAGAAATTGTTTACAAAGGTAGAAAATAAGATTTAAGAATAACTAATTTTTATATGCTTGGTGATATAAATTATTATGTACCAAATAATATTGCATCAAAAATCAATAAACCAAAAAATAGCAGGGAATATAGGGGGAAACCTGTGTAAACCTAGTAGAATCAAATCTTTATTGTTAGTTGATAGTTGATTTACTCAAGTAAGTAAAAGCAACAGCAATACAAATAATATAATTAACAAGGAGGATCTAACAATAAATGTATATTGATTTCCATTCTTGATAAAAAAGAATACATTTTATTTTCAAGTGTTCATTTTATGAAAGTTATCCTATGATCAGACAGGAAATACCTTAGTCAGTTATAAATATATATGTAAAAACCAGAGACCATAATCTCTGAACATAATCCAGTAAAGTAAAATTAATAAATAATATAATCAGAGTAACTACATTGATATTAAAAAACTGTCAATAATTTTTGAGTCAAAAGAAACAAAACATACATTTATATATGAGTATACACATATAGAATATTTAGAAAACAACTATGATTTAAAAACCTACAGATTAAAAGTTCTGAGTTAAACTAAAGAAAATAATAAATAAATTAAACTCTTAATATTAGAAGCTAGGAAAGGAAAAAAGGAAATATTTTTTAAATTACAAATAAAAAGTTAATAAAATAGAAACTAGAAAAATGGAGAGGTAGCTAATTCTAAGACTTGATCCTATGGGGGAGGGGCAAAACCATTTCTCAACATAATCAAGAGAAAAGATGTAACTGCATGAAAAAAAATTTAAGTTAAAGAGAGGAGAAAAGCCAATATTCTAGATACAAATAATAGTGTACAAATTCAGGAGAGAATTTTTAAATTAAACTCTTTATTTTAAGATAGTTATAGTCCAATATGGAATATTTGCACCACCACAAGGATCCTTTATGTTGTCCTTTTATAGCCAATCCACTCCCTTCTATTCCCAGCCCCCATTCACCACCTGACCACCGCTAATCTGTGCTCTATTTCTTTAATTTTGTCATTTCAAGAAGGAAACTTAATGGAATAATATGTAACCTTTATAACTTTTGGGGCTGGCTATTTTTTAGAGTTGTTTTAGGTTCTCAGCAAAGTTGAGAAGAAGGTACAAAGATTTTTTTCAAGCACTCCATACCCCAACACATGTATGACCTCCCCCATTGTAAACATCTCCCTCTAGAGTGGTTTGTGACAAGTGATGAACATGCATTGACACATCATAATCACCCAAAGCATAGTTTACATTAGTGTTCAGTGTTGGTGTTGTGCAACCTATGAGTTTGGACTAATGTATAATGACATGTATTCATTATCATAGTACCATACAGGCTATTTTTACTGTCCTAATACTCTTTTGTGCTCTGCCTATTCACTACACCTTTTCCCCCAAACCAGTGGCAGCCACTGAACTTTTTACTGTGTCCAGAGTTTTACCTTTTCCAAAAGGTCATACAGTGTATAACTTTTTCAGACTGGCTTCTTTCACTTAGCAATACACATTGAAGATTCCTTCATGTATTTCATGGCTTGGTATTTCATTTTTTTTAGCACTGAATAATATTCCATTGCCTAAATTTATCCATTCACCTACTGAAGGACATCTTGGTTGCTTCCAAGTTTTAGCAATTATGAATAAAGCTGCTATAAGCCAACTTGTGCAGGTTTGTCTTGGGCATAAGTGTTTAGCTTCTTTGGGAGCACCTGATTGCTGGATCATTTGGTAAGACTGTATTGCAAAAGTTTTACAAAAGTCTCCCAAACTATTTGCAAAGTAGCTGAACTGTTTTGCTTTCCAACCAACAATGAATGACAGTTCTTCTTGCTCCACATTCTCATCAGCATTTGTTATTATCAGTTTTTTAGATTTTTGCCATTCTAATAGGTATTTAGTGGTGTCTCATTGTCATTTTAATTTGCATTTCCCTGATGATATATGATATAGAGCATTTTTATATGTTTGTTTTCAATATATTTCTATTCGGTGAGGTGTCTGTTAAGGTCATTTGCCATTTTTTTTTCATTTTGTTGTTTGTTTTCTTATTACATTTTAAGTGTTCTTTGTCTATTTTGGGTAACAGTTCTTTGTCAGCTATGTCTTTTGCAAATACTTTCTCCCAGTCTGTGGCATGTTTTCTCATTCTCCTCGCAGTATCTATTGAAGAGAATAACATGTTAATTTAAATGATTCCAGCATACCATTGGTGTTTTATCTCAAATCATACCTAAAGTCATCTAGATTTTCTCCTATGTTGTCTTCTAGGAGTTTTATAGTTTTGTATTTTACATTTAGATGTGTAATACATCTTGAATTAATTTTTGTAAAGGTCTGTGCCTAGATTTATTTATTTTTTGTATATGGGTATCTGATTGTTCCCTCACCATTTGTTGAAGGACTGTCTTTGCTTCAACATAGTTCTTTTGTTGCTTTGTCAAAGATAAGTCGCCTGTATTTATGTGGGTTTAGTTTTTGGTCTCTCTATTGTTCCATTTTTCTATTTGTCTATTCTTTGGTCAATAACACACTGTTTTGCTAGCTTTCTAGTAAGACTTGATGTCCTGACATCACCTGGACACAGAAAAGGTGTCCAGGTGATGTCAGGAGACTGCATCTACATCTACCTTTTCTAGGGGAGAAAACTGAGGCCTAGCACAGGCTGTGCAGCGCTGCCTTAAAGACTGCTATTTATGAATCTGAATCATTGGATGCCCTGTTATCCTCCAACTTTGTTTTCCTTTAATATTGTGTTGGCTCTGCTGGATCCTTATTTCTTCATATAAACTTTAGAATCAGTTGTTAATCTCCGCAAAATAATTTCATTGAAATTTTGGTTAGGATTGCATTGATTCTATACATCAAGTTGGGAAAAACACATATTCACAATATTGAGTCTTCTTATCCATGAACATGAACTCTCTCTCCATTTACTTAGTACTACTTGGATTAATTCTTCAAAGTTATATGGTTTTGCTCATATAGATTTTGTACATATTTTAGCATATTTATACCAAAAATGATCAGCGAGGCAAGACCTTAAAGAAGAAGAACAGGAAGGTGCATCATTCAGCCAAGTTTTGTACACAAATACAAAGTATCAAACTTGAGATAGCACATAGGGCAAGGTAACTCCCATGTGTGGGCCATGGAGGTGGGGGTGGGAGGCTGGGCTTGAGCTGCCATGTGAGGATGGAGGAAAGCAAGAATGTGGCAGCACAGACCTTGTGGCAGTGTGGCGAGCTCAGAGGAAACTTGCTTTGTATCTTGGAGAGCTCCTGCCCACACTCCACTAGGTTCTCCTGGTGGGGGAGGAGCTATTTATCAGGTAGGTGGTCTTTTGTCAAGGACTCAAGATGTTTACAGATAGCTTGCTTGGCACTAAGCATGTGTGGTCCTCAAGCTGCATCCTGGTTCAGAGAAGAGGTGTCCAGGTGATGTCAGGAGACTGCATCTACATCTACCTTTTCTAGGGGAGAAAACTGAGGCCTAGCACAGGCTGTGCAGCGCTGCCTTAAAGACTGCTATTTATGGATCTGAATCATTGGATGCCCTGTTACCTAGGCTCTAGCCTTTGTCTCCTTTTCTTCTCACATCCTCTTCTTACTGAGACCTCAGGGATGGAATCATTTGTTAATTGTATTTACACTGATTTTTATTTGGGTTGGGATGCTCTGGCTGAAAGAAAATGTGTAAAAGCCACAATTTTGATAGAGAAACCCTTAGACTGCAGACAAGCTTACAACTGGGCTGCTATGCCCCAGCCACTGTGGGCAGTGATTCTCAGCTTCCATGTGGCCGCATGAGCTAGCAGGACAGCCAGCAATGCAGGGGTCTGGGGCTCAGACAGGCCATAGGATCCCTCTGGTTTTCACTTTACAAGTGAGAAAACTGAGCACAGAGGAAGAGAAATGTTTTGTCTGAGGTCATGCACCATTATGCTACAGCAGGTGCAAATCTGGGTTTGTAACGATCCACATGCATGTAAGGATACATCAGAAATCTGTGGTAGAGAAGCAATTACAAAAGGTCACACACACATGCACACAAGTGACTGAAGGTCATATAAATGGTTGTGTGCAGTCAATTGCCTGTGCCTCATCTCTCTTAATGAAAAGTAACACATACCCATTTCCTTCATGATTTTCTTTACTGAGAACAAACACAGCACACATGTAATGCCACCTTAGAGTCACATGGCAACATCTACTGAATAGCTAAAATAAATGTAGTATCTCTCCTTGTCAGAAGAATACCCCTCCACCCCTGCCCATGGATGAGCAGGCCTGTGGTAATCTTTGCCACTGCTGAAGATCAAAGATCTGAAACCAAGGAATCTCACCTGGTTGAACAAGCTGAGATACAGCCCCTGGCCCAGGTGGCAGGGCTCTGTGGCTCCCAGAGTTTGTACTTGAGCCAGGTCCCTTTGCCTGCCTCCAGTCCCAGCCACAGCAATCTGCCCCCACCATCAACATCACCACCCTTCATCCCCTGCTCTGCAAGCCCTTCACTCTGTCTTAGTTTTCTTTTGAACTTTTGTCAATGGTTTTGCAAAAGGGAGTGCTTCATCACCATCCTAATAATAGCCCAGATTTAACACCTTTTTCAGCTCTGCTTTGAAAAACAGGATATTTTAAAACTGATTAGCATTCAAAATCCACATTAATAGAAATGACTTGAATCAGAACCCAACAGCTGTCTGCATGCCTTCAGTGACACAACCGACATGTTGGTCGGTTGCTTTAGCAGAAAGAATGTGGTTGGTTAATAATACAAGTGTGCAGTCCTAAGAGCTGGAAAAATGGCCAAAACTGGGTTTCTTTCATATTTCCATTTTATATGAGCATTTAGCATTTCTCTGCAGTTAACATTTTATGTTCTGAAGCTTTTTATACCCCCATATGTCTCCTTTTTATAGGCAGCTTTAAGTGCTTTTGTTGACATGAGTAAGTGTAAAAGTCATGACCTGGTATTATTGATGCCTTCAGAGAGTGAGGCTTCAGTGTGAGAGAAGACAAGAAATCAGGAGGCAGACATTGGCACTCCCACAGCTACCCACTTCCCTGCACCTTGGTGGCATCTGGCTACCTCATCTTTTGATCAGTTTACTGATATTGTTCCCTGGTCGGCAAATGAGAAGTGTAGAGCGAGGGCTCACACCAGTTGTTCCTGCTTCACAACAGTCCTTCTTGGCAGCAGCTGGGTGGACTGAAAAGAGAAACTACTATGCTTACCAGCTCCTCCTCTGCTCAGGCATTTATTGTTCTAAGTATTTGTGTTACCCCATTAAATGACACCAGGACACTGAGAGGAAACTAGGCTATTATCCTTTTACTTTCGAGGAAACCAGGTACAAAGAAGTTAAGTAACTTGTCCAAAGCCACACGGCTTGCAAGATGTAGAGCATAACCACTGCACTCAGAAGTCCTTGAAACACATTTGATCTTACTTTGGCACAACTGGCATTCAAAAACATCAATTTTTCTAATCTCCTCTATCACCCATGAACATCAAGGCAGTTGAGCAAATCTGGGAAATGTGTGTAGCTGGAAGGATCGAGGCAGAAGCAAGAATCTTATGGACAAATACCGTATGATCTCACCTATAAGTGGAACCTAATCAACAAAACAAGCAAGCAAGCAAAACAGAACCAGAGACATTGAAATAAAGAACAAGTTGACAGTAACCAGAGGTGAGGGGGCCATGGGGGAAAGAAGGGGAGGTGTCATCAAAGCACATGTAAAAAGGACCCATGGAAAAAGCCAAACTGGGGTAGGATTAAGGGTGAGAGGTGGTGGTGGTTGGGGCGGGGGAAAGGGTGGTGGGAAACTGGAGACAACTGTATTTGAACAATGATAAAAAAAGAATCTTATAGAGGCTTGAGAAGATTAATAAGAAAATGTAGAAGCATCTAGGAAACTCTAGAAATATGCAGACATAGAGCATATATGTCCATTTTCATGACTTATAAAAACCACTTCCCCCAGCAGGGTTTAGAGGGAAATAAACTCATCACATTATAGAACATTCACCTGTATGAAGCTTAAGCTATTTTAATTGATTGGTTTCACTCTTTACTCTTTTGGAGAAACAGGCTTTTAGATAAACCATAAATAAAGTTAAATGTCTTGGTGTTGAAAAGCCCATGCCACAGTTTCCTATTTCTATTTTCTTAGCTTGGCAGAGTAAATCAACCTGCTAGGAAACAGGGCACTTTTTTATGTTTGAGAATAAAAATGTTACTTAATGTTAAAAGCCACAGAGTGCTTTAAATGCAAGATGGAGGCAGCAGCTCCTTTTCAGGGCTGCACTGGAACCTGGGACAGAGATGGTCTTTCAGAGTCCAGAGCATCTCCTGGTTTCCCTATTCTCCTAACAACTATGAAAATGCAAAGTGCAATGTTTTTTTTAAAAGATATCATAAAAGCTTTTGACTAAGAAGGTAGGAAGACCAATCTCAGGTGTAAAACTTGTTGGAATGAAAAAATATTAGCTAATTCTGTTTAGCTATGTATCAAGTTCAAGTTTATCTAACAAAGGTATTTCTTTCTGAGTTAAAAATAAGTATATTTTGTTTCTTTCACAAAATCAAAATTAAGCTGCGATTTTCACCAGCTTTGAACCTACCAGTAAAATTAGCCATTCTCATACTGAAACAACCTTATTGGGCAAAAGTAAAAATTAAATCAATTAATTTATATAATTATTTAATATAATAACTATGAATATAATTAGTTGAGTTTCATTATATCTATAAGTATAAACATAAAAATTAACTTACATAATAAAGTAAGCATAAACTAGGTATACAAAGAATACGTATATGTATCTGTGTGTATCTATGTCTGTAGGGTGTGTCTGAATGGTATGTCTGCATGTAAATTGTGTGTCTGTGTGTGGTGTGTGTGTGTAGTGCCTTTGCATTTGTTCCTTCTGTAGACACAGACAAATGCGGATGGAAGAGGGCAAACACTCTGTAAAGATTTTCCCTCAAGAGAAGAAACAGGAAAACAGAATCCCTGCAACGGAGCAAGCTGTAGGGTTTCCAAAGGACGGTTAACGTGCACTGAGTAGGAGGTGTTGTCCTGAGGTACCTAACTCTCACAGAAAGCCTGTGGGGGTATCCTTTGTATTCTCTGATTTTTACAGATGGAAACATTGTGAGGATGGGGGACTGAGTGGCCCCTGAGCCCACAGTGGATACAAGCATAGTTGGAGTCTCAGTCAGGAGCAATCTATCTGTTTGGAAGTCTGTGTGACCTTAACCACATGAATGACTACTCATTACCTTGATTTCTTCACCTATAAAATGGGAATAATAATATTACCAAACAAACAGGGTTGGAATACGATTGAATGTATAAAAGTGAGTTAATATCTGCAAAATACTTAGAGCCATGCTTGGCACATAAAAGTACCTTTTCTGTTACCACACAGGGGACCCAGCTGGGAATAGGTCTGGCTATGGCCAGCTGTAGTGTGTGGGGTCTTGACTTTATTTATGCAGGAAAGATTTCACAACACAAGGCCAAGTGTTTGAGAGTACATTTGTTGAAGCTGGAGACAGTGAAGCAAGGGAGGACTTAGTACAGAAGAAGCAACAGGAGAGAGACTAGGCTGGGCTCCTCTAGTTCACTTAGAAGTTAGAGAAAAGAGGCCTTTGGGAACAGGTTCAAGGGGTTAGCCTGAAACAAGCTGCTGCTGCCCACTGTTCGTCTGGTTGCAAATCCCCTGGGGACCCTTAGAGTGTAGGGAAGAAGTGGGGAAATAAGAAGGGGAAGTAAATGGTGCAGACTGCTCCCCAGAGGGTCCTTTGTCCTGAGGCTTTTATCTCTTTCTTGCAGGCTGGAATGGTAGGGGAGGTCTCAGCGGAGTATTTCAGCAGAATATTCATCAGTTTTCCAGGTGTGCTCTTTCAGTGTCATGGTCTCCACTGATTGGTCAGTGCCAGGCAGGGGGTCCTTAGTCATTGCAGTCGGTCCTGGAATTCCCCACCAGGTTTTGCTGCTTTTCTGGGCCTGGACCTGGAATACAACTGAGGTCTAGATGTTATCTCTAGGGAGGTGACCTGTATCTGGCTGTAAATTGCTCCTCCAGTTTGTTCAGCTCACTGTCTCAGCTTCCCCATTCCACTTGCAAGGAATTTTCCTAGCTCCTTACTGTTCTGCCTCAGTTCTAGGAGAGAAAGTGAACAGGCAGATATAGACTGGCCTCTGTGCCCCCCACACAATGCTGCCTCTTGAAGACCAGGACTGTATAAAACAGGAAGATGATGGTTAGTGACTAAGGGAAATCATTTTTAGTCCGGCTTTCTAATCAAATCTGAGCCCCTGGACTTTCCTTGGCAACATTGGGAATGCCTGCTGTACAGACAATTATGACAAATTGCATATCAGCCAAGCAGCCCAAGGATAACAGAAAAACACACTTTGGTATTCCCCTTTGGGTGTTTCAGTACATAAGACTGAGACTCATCAGGGCATTTAGGGTTGACCATTACCTGGTCTCTTGACCTTTTTCTCACTCTACTTTCCTTGGGGTCCCCTCCTCTTCCTGCCATGTCCCCATAGTGGCTCTCAACCTTGAGTACACATGAGAATCCTTTGGGGGACTGGCTGAAACCCTGAGGGCTGGACCCCACCCCTAAGTTTCTGGTTTGGTCAGTGTGGGTAGGTGTGACAAGTTGCATTACTACCAAGTTCCCAGGTGAGGTTCATACTGCTGTGGGCGCAGACCCTATCTGACACCAGGGGTTCCCACTGGGGAGGTGCCTGTGGAAGCTCCCTGCAGATAGAAGGCTGTAAGGAGCACACCTGCTCTGTGTATACTGATAACCTCCAGCAGCAGAGCCTGGCCCTTTGATTCTGCCAGAGGACTCTTCTTGCAGGGGCAAGGGGACAGCCAATGGAAGGGGGCAGTGAGACACTGGGTCCTGGGTAGTTGGAACCCCACCAACTAAGCTAATCCAGAAGATTTCCAGGGTGCCTGGCTAAGAGCTGATATGTATCTTTGTAAAAGTTCTCCCACAAAAAGAGAAGAGGCTTGAGGCCAAGAGAGTCTGGATTCCATGAATGTTCTCCCAGTTGGCAGTCCTGAGACCAGAACCTGAAACACCAAATGATAGCTGTGGTTGCATTTCATTCTTTGCCACCTCTCCTGAGAAGCAAAAGTGCACACGAATCACAGCTTTACAGCAGGCCAGGGGGAGAACTTCTGTACTCTGGGAACCTCCTGCGTGGGGAGACTGGGGGTGTCTCTGAAGGCAGTGCCCTGCTCCTGCCAGAGCCCGCACGTGTCCAAGAGGGGAAGCACAAGACTAGGCATGTGCAAGAGCAGAACCAACTCCTTGGTGGTGAGCAGCATATGACCTTGGGAAAGTTATTTGACTCTCGATGCCTTAATTTCCCCACTGTAAGATGGCAATAATACTGGTACTCACTGTGAGGTTTAGTAGATTAATCCACTAGAGCTCCATGTCAATCCCTGGGCACACAGAAGGGGGTTGTGTAGTGTGGGAAGGTGCTGGTAGGCACTGCCTGCCCTTGGAGAGTTTACTGAGTCAGAGAAAGGTAGATGGACAGACAGGTGCAGGCCTCACATGGTCTTGATGGGTGTCATCTGCTTCTCATCCAAAGCCTAGAGTCTGTGTCCTGGGCCACATTCTTGTCTTGTGGTGCTCTACCACCTGCCATCAGTCCTCACTCCAGCTGTGGAATCAGTGGCTCATTTTCATCCCTAAAGGTGGCATTCATGCTTTCAAATCCACCAATTCTGGGATCAGATCAGTGCAATTAAAAAAATGTACTCCATGTTTAGTTCAAGGGAATATTTATGCTGGGTCACATAAATACACACAATCTAATAAGACACAATAAAATTAAGGGAATGAGGAAGATGAGTAAAGTAAAAATGAGGGTACCCAGTAAATAATAAAGCTAGAGACTCTTTTTTAAAATGCAATAAAACTTACATAACATAAAATTTACCATCTTAACTATTTTTCAGTTGCCTTAAGTACATTCACATTGTTGTGCAACCATCACCAGAACTCATTCCATTTTGCAAAACTGAAACTCTGTCTGCATCAGACACTAACTCCCCATTGTCCCTTCCCCAGCCCCTGTCAGTCTACATTGTGCTTTGTGTCTCTGTGATTTTGCCTAGAACATGTACCTTGCATAAGTGAAATCATGCAGTGTTTGTCCTTTTGTGACTGGATCTTTTCATTAGCATAATATCCTCAAGGGTCATCCATGTTGTGGCATGTGTCAGAATTTCCTTCTTTCATAAGGCTGAGTTATATTCCATTGTATAAATATACTAGCCAGAGACTGTTTTAATGTTTTTACATTAATATAATTTTAATAATGATGAAACATATATACTTGTGAAAAGTTATAAATCATGGTTAGCGTAGCAGGTGATGATAGTTCCAAATGGAATTATCCCAAAGCCCTTATATATAACTGAACTCAGTTCATTGATTGCTTGGTTAGATTTTTTCCCCTTTCCTTTCCAACCTTAATTTATGCTTATTATTCTTCACAGTCTAAAAGTTTGGTGCCCCTTCATGGTAGAAAGAACTATTATAATTGCAGCAGCTGTATCTTAAAATATTAAAGTATTTCTGACCATTTCTAAAATGCAAAACTCAGTACAGAGCTTTGATTATAGTTTCCAGAAATGGAGTACTTGGGAATTGTCATTCATTTGACTAATAGTGAGCAAATGTCTTGTATATGTCAGACATTTCTGGGGTCTATGGACAGAGGACAGAGACTCTGTCCTAGCTGTTTGGTTCTGATGTTCCAGAGGTGAAGACTGGCAATACAAAACCAGTACACAGACAAAACAATTATAATGTGAATGATGAAAGAGGGAAACATGGGCTTCTATAGAAAACCCCTGCATGGGCAGTGTGCTGGTCTGGAAGGCTTTTCTGAAGAGAAGCATTCAAACTAGGAGCCAGGCCTGCATGGAGAACAGGGGGAAGTCTCGACAGAAGTACAAGTGCAAGGTTCCCAAGCTGCCAGAGCTGGAATGGTCAGGAAATGAAGAGGAAATCACTGTATCTGGAGAGCAAAAAGCAAGGGGAAAGGAGCACAAAGACTCTGGAGAGAGAGACCTTGGAGATCATGGTGAAGGTGAATTTTACTCCAAGTTTCCTGGGAAGTACTCTCAAGTGTTTTAAGCACAAGAATGAAGTCATCTGAACTCTGTTTTTAAGGAGCCCTCTTGCTGCTGGGTGGAGCATGGATTAGAGAAAGGCAAGAGTGGAAGGGGCACTAATGAGAAGGATTAGGGAGAGCTCAAGGAAACTGGGCAAGTTCAAACATCTATTGAAAATGCAGCCAAGGGTTTGGCTTGACACCTGAGAAGATGGTGGCACTCTTTACTGACATGAGGAGGAAGGAGATATCTCATGGGGGAATAGTACTCAAGGGTTTGTGTTAGATATTTAGAACTGAGGAATCTGTAAGGACCCATATGGGGAGTCAGTGGACATTGATGGAAATGCCAGTATGGGGCCCCAGAGGGCTCAAACTTTCTGATAACTATTTTAGAGTCATGAACATAAAGATGGGACTTAAACCTTAGAGATCACCAAGGAATAAAGTGCAGAGAAGAGACTAGAAGACCCAGAATCAAGTTCTGAGGACCTGCAATGTGGAGAGGAGGTCAAGTGGAGGAAGATGGACAACTCAGAAAAAGGAGACAGGTAGTGGAGGAAACCAGCAGAGTGCAGTGGCATGGAAACCCAGAGGACAGGACCTTCCAGGGACATGGTGCAAAGAGTACACTTCCTCTGGGGTGGGGAACGGGACCCAGTGGAGACTTCTGACTGATGAATAGAGGAGAGGGAGTGGAGATAGTGGGAATAGACAAGGATTTTAAAAATTAATTCTGGTTTATAAAAGATCTTAGAGAAATAAGATAGTAGCTGGAAGGAGAGGGTAGATGAAGGACATTTTTTTAAGTTGAGAGATAATATAGCATATTTATATGTTGATGAGAATGTTTACACAAAGTGGTCATTTTCATTTCAGAATGTTTGCAATACATTTACTTTCAGTGCAAAATCAACCAACATATCCAGCTGTCCATTAAGGCCATGACTAAATCCTTAACATAAAAATAAGCCATGTGCACAAAACCCCCCACCAAAAATAAAGCCTGAAAGTTTAATTTGTGATTTTAATTAGCACCTACTATGCATTAGGCACAGATTAGACCCTTGGCTTACCTTAAAAATAATACAGAATAGAGCTTATGTTCTTGTGGGAGAAGACATAAGCAATGAATTGATGAATAAGTACATCATGTAGCACACTGGAGAGTGATTATTGCCATGGGGAAAAGTTCAATAGGAGTCTGTAGGACAACGCATGGGGTAAGAGGCTGTGATTATAAACAGGATCCAGGTGGGTCTTATTGAAGTAACATTTGAATCAAGACTTAAAGAAGATAAAGGCTTAGCCATACGTATCTGGGGCAGAGCATGCTAAGGTGAAGAATAAGAGATGGATAAGAATTAAACCAATAGATGGTCAAACAGAAGTGGAGAACCTCTAAGTCTAAAGTTAATTGTGTCCATTACAAATAACTTCAAAGATGTTGAATGCCTATACAAATGTTATAAAATTATTGAAAAAATCAAATGATCAACATGAACTATTCCTGTTCTACATGTTTTAGTATGTGAAATTCGCACTTTAAGTAAAAGCATATCACCAGATCAATACTTTTGAGTGCCCAGTCTCCTCTTGTATAAATACAATCATCTAGCCTTGGAGTTACCTACAAATTTTATTGCTGGCTTTTTTTCATAGGAGTATGAAAAAAGCCAGCAATAAAACCGGATAGAGCAGGCAACCTCCACTGGTATCTGGACATAAGAATTGCCATTTGAAATCAACCTTAAGGAGTGTATGTCTCTGACCTGTTACCTGAAAGTAAAGGGAGAAGGTCCTAACTCAGCCTTTCTGAGTCATGTACTGGCAGAATTAGGCCCATGAGTGAGATGGCTTGTCCTTTTTCCTCTGCCTGTTTCCCCACCATGGATGGCTTTTCCAGATGCCTGGCTAGGGAGGTTGTTTTTAAGACCACTGCATCCACACCTTGGTTAAAGATCGTTCAATGTTTTGTCCTGCCTCACAAGTAAGTACCATGTCTGTCTACCTCTCTAAAGTGTTAACTCCTTGAGGATAGGGACTATTTTTGTGGGGGTAAGAAGGGATGTAATTGTTTTCTATTGTGGTAAAATTTTACCATTTGAACCATTTTTAAGTGTACAGCTCAGTAGCATTAGGTACATTTGCATTGCTATTCAACTAGCACCAATATCCATCTCTAGAACTTTCTTCAACTTCCCAAACTGAAACTCTACACCCATTAAAGAACAACTGCCCACTCTCTCCCAGCTTATAGGGACTATTTCTTATTCAGACATTAGGTGCTCAATACAGGGGAAACTTTGCAGGAATTAAGGAGGGTGGGACCTCTCCAAATATACTGTGTAGGGAAAATGGAGTCAGACAGGCTCTCTCATCTGGATATTGGTGTAACTGTGGCTTGGCAGTGTTCATGTGGCCTTGAGTAAGGGCCTGCGCATTTGGAATGGAGCTCTGTTATATGAAGCTTCTAGTTAGAAGGTCAGTATTGGCACCTTGCCTGCTTTGTGTGCACTTAGTATATAAGGGAGTTGGGACTTCCAAAGGCGCAACTGTGGCTTGCAGTATATGTGAATTGCCCCACCCTGGAATAAAGGCATGTCAGATATACCGACAGCTCTGCAAATTTTCTTCCATCTGCCCAAATCCCATGTGGGCCTGCCTGGCCTTGAATAGCTGGAGGACTTTTGGTGCAAGGAGTAGGACTCATCCCAGTACAGTATAGAGCCATTGGGACCCACAGAGTGGGGATCAGATGGGTGGCCTACCACTGGTATGTGGTATTTGATGGCAAGGCTCCTTGCAGCTTGGGTTCCCCCCAAGGACTGGCCCAATGTTAATGGTGCACTGGACACAATAGAGTAGGTCCTGTGGGTGGTAGGGGAGACCCTGGAGAAGCTGAGTGCCCGTGTGGCCGTGGGGACTGTGGGCTAGGTGTTTCTTACAGCTTTGCGAGCTGTGACAGAGACTGTGCTTTGTGATGTGGTAAAGTTATGAGAGCTCTGAGAGGGAGCAGAAGCCTTGGAGGCTCAGGTCCATGCCCTACAGGAAGACCTCTGAACAGTGGAGCTGCAACAGTCCCCCTTGCCAGTTGCAGTGAACAATTTGGAGGTGGGGGAAGAGGAACTGAGTTCCCTGAAGGCTGCCTAGTAGTGGTACAGAAGATGAAATCCCAACAGCCTATGGTGCCTGGGGGGTATCTGGCTGGCCCTTCCCAGGTGGTTGAGTACACTGTATACCATCCATATATACGGGCTGAACTAGTTGATCTGGAGAAGCAGTTTCGGCAGCAGTCCAGGGAGCCTAGTGGTGTGGCTCCTCTGCTTTTGAGATTTAGGGGTGGATAGTACCATGTGCACTGATAATGAGACTTACTCCTCCCTGCACCAGTGGCTGTAAAACAGCCCACACAATGGAAGGGGACAGGGATCTCATTCTTTGTTAGAATGGGTCATGACTGTGATTGGTAGGGCAGATGCAGGAGACGCGCTAGACACTGTGAGTAAATGGCAGTCCTATGCGGACTTAGTGCAGATTCTACAGGAGTTGGGCATCTGCCAGGTCATGTTTAATCTTAATACTCATGGCCCTAATGATGAACACTTTATGGCAGGGATGATAGCTGGTGTTGCAGCACACCCCTTCTGCTTCTTTTGGATCCCTTATGGCTCTTCTGGCCCTTTATGCATTGGACGCCATATTAATGACATCACCACAGTGGTGGTGAGTCTGGGGGAGGTGGAGTGTCAGCGGCAGCAGAAAGGAATTTGGATGGTTTCTCGAGCCCCCACTGCTCCTCAGTCAAGCAACCCTGTGCGGGTGACCAGGACCCAGATGTGGGTGGATCTTTTGGGGGCTGGAGTGGATTGAAATAAAATTGATGGGAAGCCAAATGCTTAATTATTAAAACTGTGGAAATGGTGGCAAGCTGGCCAGTGTTTCTTGTGGCCTCAGAAGAAGAAGGAGGTGAATGGAAAACCCAGTGGCGTGACCCGAGAGGCCTGTCCTGTCCAGCTGGGAGACCACCTGGCCATGCCAACCTCCTGAGAAGAGAGAGGAGATATCCTTTGGAAATTTGAATGAGGGGAGGAGTGAGGAACCTGTCTACAGGCGACAGACAGGGACTGGAGGCTGCATGTGGAATTGGCTACCCACTGGTCCCCTACAAATGTCCAGCAGGTCCTGGCTATAATAGACACAGAAGCAGAATGTACTCTCCTGTATGGAAACCCTGACAAGTTTTCAGGGACTGAGGCCTGCATTGATGGTTATGGGGGCACAGTGTAAAGGTAAAGACCATGCTGCTTCCCCTGAGTATTACGCAATTGCTCCCCCACCATGAATGTACTGTTTATGTATCCCCCACTCCTGATTATATCCTGGGCATTGATGTGCTCCAAGGATTGTGGCTGCAAACCACTGTGGGAGAGTCCCACCTGAGAGCATGAGTGGTAAAAACCATTCTGTAGGGACATGCTGAGCGTCCTCTTATTCAGTTGCCATCCCCATGATGGGTGACAATGGTTAAACAGTACCGTCTGCTCAGGGAGCATGGGTCCAGCAGGGGCCAGCCTGCTGTGTAGACTGCTCTAGCAGTTCATCCATAAACAAATACAATCTGGTTTGACACTGGAGTTGGTCAGAGTAGCCAGTGGGCTCATGGTTGCAAATGAAGCACCACCCCTGACTATTTGCATGGATAGTTGGGTAGTACCAGGGACTAACATTATGGATCTCTACATGGCATGCAAATAAATGGATGGTTAGGCATAGACCATTATGAGGGCAGGCCTTGTGGCAAGACCTATGGGTATTAGGTTGCCAGAAACAAATCACTGTGTATCATGTGACCATAGCCTCCCCTGGGAATGATGAGGCTGATACTCCAGCCTAGGTGTGATGGCTGGAAACAGTGCCTGCTGGCTGGTAAGAAAAATAAGCAACGCAGAGGCATCATGGTTGCCTCTTATGTGCTGGATAGAAGGCCATGTGGTCCACTATATTTGGGGGTTACCCTTCACCTTAGCAGAGGTACAGGAAGCTTGTGAGACCTGTGTTGTCTGCTTGGGAGACCATGCCCAGAGGCCAGTGGGAACTACCGGGCAGGTGGTATGGGACAAGTACCAGTGACCCGGTGGCAGGTTGATGTGATTGGACCCCTGCCTAGGTCAGAGGGGTATAAGTATGCAATCACATTTGTGGACATGGACACTGGATCCTTGGATGTATACCTTGTATAGCACCAGGATCAAAAAGCAGTGATCACTGCACTGGAGTGCTCTTATGCACCACCTATGGGAAATCTTTGATCATTGAAAGTGATCAGGGGGTGCATTTTCCTGGAGTCTTGGTGCAACAATGGGTCCAAGACATGCAGATTGACTGGAAGTTCCATGTGGCCTATCACCCCCAAGCTCCTGGAATGATCAAACAACATAGTGGTCTCTTAAAGCAGGGCCTGCAAGCCACAGCTGCCATCCCTACATTGGGGGACTGGATGAAACACTTATGAATTATCCTCTGAACTCCAAATGAGAGGAGTCAGAGTGGGGGCCCAGCTCCAATGGAAGCATTACTCCACCAGACTGCAGCTCCAATTCAGCTACAGGTACAGAATAAGGAGGCTTTACTAAAACTGGGCATGAGGAAACAAGGAAACATTCTGTTGCCTGCACCTGAGGGCCTGGAGTGCAGACAAACAGCCATTTGGACATGGCCTTAGGAGATAAGGCCTCCCATATACATTAGGTGGCTTTTGTTGCCCTGGGGGACAAGGAGTGCAAATAGAACCCTGGGTGATTGGGACATGGCCCCTAATTTTGAAGGTGACATACCCAGGGCCAGCAGACCATGAAACACTGCTCCGTGGCTCCTTTGTGATATACCTATGGCCCACTATGAGTTCCCCACTCTTTTTGCAAGTAGATGCTGAACCCCCAGTCAAAGCACGTAAGGTATGGTATTCACTCTTAGAAAGGCCCCCTCTGCCAGCCAATGTCTTATTGATTGACCAGAAACTTGCTTGTATTTTGCCTGAAGGTCATGATTTACCATTGTTAGTTTCAGTAACTGCTTTGCCTTTTTGCCCCTAGGGTAAAAACTAACACCCTAATTTATTGGGTACATACTTATGCCTCAGTGGCTAACCAATCAGTGTGCTGGGTCTGCAGTCAAGTCCCCCTTAGTATGGCTGCTGGCCTCCCATGGTGCATCTCTCTGGCTTCCATTTCCAATTGGACTTGGCCACAATACCAATTCTCCCTCCCACAAGCATCTCCCCCAGCTTAGTTCATGTCCATAGGTCATAAATATAAGTTCTTTGGCTTCTCCTTTTCCTATACTATTCTTAACCTCCCCCTGTCTATTTTGTACCTACCATTTATGCCTCTTATTCCCTGTACCTTTTCCCCCATTCTTGGCCCCCTCCTCCCTGCTGATAACCCTCCATATAATCTCCATTTCTGTGATTCTATTCCTGCTCTAGTTGTTTGCTTAATTTGTTTTTGTATTTTGTTTTTAGGTTCAGTTGTTCATAGTTGTGAGTTACTTGTCATTTTAGTGTTCACAGTTTTGATCTTTTTCTTAGATAAGTCCCTTTAACATTTTATATAATAAGGGCTTGGTGATGATGAACTCCGTTAACTTGACCTTATCTGGGAAGCACTTTATCTGTCCTTCAATTTTAAATGACACCTTTGCTGGACAGAGTAATCTTGGATGTAGGTCCTTGCTTTTCAGTACTTTGAATACTTCTTTCCAGCCCCCCTTCTTGACTGTAAGGTTTTTTTTTTTTTTTTGAGAAATCAGCTGATAGTCTTATGGGAACTCTTTGTAGGTAACTGTCCCCTTTTCTCTAAAACCCTTTTCTCTTACTCCTTTTAAGATTCTCTTCTTTAATCTTGGGTAATTGAATTATGATGTATCTTGGTGTGTTTGTTCTTGGATCCAACTTCTTTGGGACTCTCTGAGCTTCCTGGACTTGCATGTCTATTTCCTTTGCCAGATTGGGAAATTTTTCTTCATATTTCTTTCAAATAAGTTTTCAATTTCTTACTCTTTCTCTTCTCCTTCTGGCATCCCTATGATTTGGATGTTGGAATATTTAAAGTTGTCCCAGAGGTTCCTAAGTCTGTCCTATTTTTTTTTTTTTGAGTTCTTGTTTCTTCATTCTGTTACAGTTGGATGTTTATTTCTTCCTTTCATTCTTAATTGTTGATTTGAGTCCCAGGTTCCTTCTCTTCACTGGTTGTTCCCTGTATATATCTTTTTCACTGTGTATAACCTTCGCTTTTTCCTTTATTTTGTGAGCACACTCAATCAGGATTTTGTGAGCATCCTGATTATCAGTGTTTTAACTCTGCATCAGATAGGTTGTCTATGTCCTCATTACTTAGTTCTTTTTGGAGTTTTGATCTGTTCTTTTATTTGGGCCATATTTCTTTGTCTCTTGACTGCAACTCTTAAGCGATTACCTTTTTCCAAACCCCTTGTCTACACTTTCCTTCTTCCTATAAAAAATTTACTTGAGATAGAATGTTAAGATAGTTTTTGCAGTACATAACCCACCATCTTCTCAGATCACTGGCATCTGAATAAAGTGCCCATAAAGATTCTACCTGTGTCTCTACTTATTGGTTCTGGTAGTTACAAATAGCACAAACACTGACCTTTCTGGTTTCAGCTTTAGAACAGGGGCCATCTTCTCACATATCCAATGGGTGCCACAAGTCCTATGCTTAGCCCTCTCTCCACAAGGCCAATTCTTAATCTGCTTTAACCCTATGATCTCTTCTGGCTTCATCCTGATGATTCCCTGAGACCTCACCCAACCACAAAGGTCTGTGGGCCCCAGTCAGGTGGTAGCTGTATTTGAATCTGTATTAAGCTGGTTTAACCACCTTGCCCTTACTTGATAACCCCCTGTGAACCTCCCTGTCTCAACTCACATATTTCTCAAAGTTCTTTCAGTGGCTGAGCCTAATGAACAACCAGTTGGTGGCAGCGGGTCTTTTGCTAACCTATTTCAGGCCCAATACTGTGGCAGCCAACCTAGATATGCAGCTTGGCCTCTCCCACATTCACCTAACTCAGGCAGAACAGGCAGCTACCAACTGTGGATTGTTTTGTAGCTCCTCACAGGTAGCCCAGGGCTGATCACAAGCAGCATCTGTCATTGACTTGGTCTGAAGTCCCTCCAAAGAAGCCCCAGATCCAAACACCAAGTGAATGGCTTCTGACCACAAGAGAATATGATCCAATTAGTTACACAAGTGGAACACACAAGGAGAAGCCTTGTGAGGCACTGGAACCCAGTGGGGCAAGTTCTGCTACATAGGAACAATCCCCACATAGCAGCTCAAATACTGTGGTTATTGCCAAACTCCCCTCTGCCAGCCAGCCTGAGTGTTAGCCCCCCTCCCCCCCACAGATGTACCAATAGCAATCAAGTTTCAACTGAAACAGCAGGGCATATGTAACTCACACAAGGGGCTCTCTGGAACACCTAGCTCAGGTGATCAAAGAAACTATGCCACTGGACCCCTCAGGACACCTACTGCATAAGGTATATAAGCCACCCTACCAAGACTGAAAGACATAGAACATCTACCTAATACATTGAAATAAATACAGAGAGGCTGCCAAAATGGGGGTGGGGTTAAGAAATATGCCCCAAATAAAATAACAGGAGAAAACTCCAGAAAAAATAATTAAATAAAATGGAGGCAAGCCCTGGCTGGTGTGGCTCAGTGGATTGAGTGCTGGCCTGTGAACAAAAGAGTCACTGGTTTGATTCTCAGTCAGGGCACATGCTTGGGTTGCAGGCCAGGTCCCCAACAAAGGACACATGAGAGGCAACCACACATTGATGTTTCTCTCCCTCTCTTTCTCCATCCCTTCCCCTCTCTAAAATAAATAAATAAATAAATAAATAAAATATGTTTTTAAAATGGAGGCAAGAAATCTACCAGATAAAGAGTTCAGAAGAATAGTTATAAAGTAAAAGAACTTAAAGGAAAAATAAATATGCTTAGTGAGAATTTCAATGAGGAGATAGTAAGCAAATGTATATATATATATATATATATATATATATATATATATATAGTGTGTGTGTTTGTGTGTATATATATATATATATATATATATGCCAAAAACCCAGAAATGAAGAATGTGATAACTGAAATGAAGAATACACTAAGAAAAAATACAATATAAAATCAGATGAAGAAGAGGATTGAATTAGTGATTTGGAAGACAAGTTAGCAGAGAACATCCATTCAAAGCATCAAAAAGAAAAAAAAGAATGAAAAATTGAGGAGAGCTCAAGGGACCTCTAGGTCAACATCTAGTGTAACAACAGTTACATCATAGAAGTACCAGAAGAAGAAGAGAGGGAGCAAGGAATTGAGAACCTTTTTGAAGAAATAGTGACTGAAAACTTCTCTAACCTGGTGAAATAAAATAAATACAAGTCCAGAAAGGGACTAGAGTCCAAAACAAGATAAACATAAGGAGGTTCATACCAAGTCACATTGTAATTAAAATGGCAAAAGTTAATGACCAGAGAATCTTAAATGCACCAAGAGAAACATAGTTATCTACAAAGCAGCTTCCATAAGACTCTCATAAAATATTCAAAATATTCAAAGATAAAAAGCAAAAACCTACAACCAAGACTACTTTATCCAACAAGGTTATTTAAAATTAAAGGTCAAATAGCTTTCCAGACAAAACAAAACAAATAAACAAACAAACAAACCCAATAGCAGTTCTTCACCACCAAATCAGTATTACAAAAATGCTAACAAGACTTCTTTAAGAAAAAGAATGAAAAGAAAAACATAAATATAAAGAATAAAATGGCAATAACTATGTATCTAAAATAATCACTTTATTTTATTATTATTTATAGGAAAAAGTTTACTTAGAAAGTCACAAAGGTAGATGAAGTGAGCTGTAGAAGAAATGGGCTCAGAAAACATTACAGAGACAAAAGTAGGGCCCTTGGAGCTTAGGAGAAAGGTAAAGGCAGCTTGCCTAGGACAATGAAGAGGGGGAGGGGAAAGGCATAGGCATGCTCCCTGAAGGGAGAGCTGCTGGGTCATTTGTTCTAAGGGCTTTTAAGGGTGGGATTTTTAGGGGAGGTCCCAGGGGAGGATCTCAATAGAATAATCATCAGTTTTTCAGATGTGTCCTTTAAGGGTTGTGATCTCTACTGATTGGTAGTCACCAGGACAGAGGGTCATAAGTGTTCATCAGTGGATGAGTGGATAAGTGGATAAAACAGCTATGGGACATTTACACAATGGAATAGTACTCTGCCATAAAAATGAAGAAAATTTTACCCTTTGCAACAGCATAGATGGACCTGGAGAATGTTATGCTAAGTGAAATAAGGCAGTCAGCTAAAGACAAATACCATATGATTTCACTCATATGTAGAATCTAATGAACAAACTGAACTAACAAGGAAAATGGGGACAGACTGATAGAGAACAGGAGAGCAGGCTGACAGCTCAGGGGTGGGTGCAGGGCTAGGGAATGGAGGAATTGAGCAAAAGAAAAAATAATTCTTTTAAATGTAAATTGTTTAAATGCTTCATTCAGAAGACTAGGGTAGCTGAATGGATAAGAAAACAAAACTCATTTACACGCTATTTACAAAATACCCACCTCAGAACAAAAGATACATACAAACTGAAAATAAAGGAATAGGAAAAGATATTTTATGTAAATGGAAATGAAAAAAAAAAGCCGGGGTAGCAATATTTATATATAACAAAGGAGACTTTAAAACAAAGGCAAGAGACAAAGGAAGATACTACATAATGAAAAAAGGATCAACCCAACAACAGGATATAACCCTTGTAAACATTTATGCACCCAAGATAGGAACTTAAATACATAGAACAAATATTGATGGACATAAAGGGAGATATCAACAGTAATACAGTTATAGTAGGGGGTTTTAATACACCATTGCCATCAATGGATTGATCTTTCAGACAGAAAATGAACAAGGGATCAGTGACTTTTAATGACACAAACAGATGGATTTAATTAATATTTTTAGAGCATTTCACCCCAAAGCAGCAAGATATATGTTCTTTTTAAGTGCACATGAAATGTTTTCCAGATAGACCACATGTTAGACCACAAAACAAGTCTCAATAAATTTAAGAAGATTGAAATCATATCAGGAATCTTCTCTGACTACAATGGTATGAACATAGAAATCAATTTCAAGAAAAAAACTGGAAAACACAGAAACACATGGGAGCTAAATAACAAGCTACTAAACAATGAATGGGTTAACAAATAGATCAAGGAGCAATCAAAAGACACCACGAAATGAGTGAAAGTGAAAATACATTTTCAAATACAGAACATAGCAAAAGAAGTCCTAAGGGGAAAACTCATAGTAATACAGGTCTACCACAAGAAACAAACAAAATAAATCTCTGCCAAACAGTATAAACTTATATCTGAAGGAAATAAAATAAGAATAAAACCCAAAGTGAGTGGAAGGAAGGAAAAAATAAAGATCAGAGTGGAAATAAGTGAAATAACAATACAAAAGATCAATGAAACTAAGAGCTGGTTCTCTGAAAAGATAACACAATTGATAAGCCTTTAACAAAACTCTTCAAGAAAAAATAATAGTGAGAAGTCAATTAAATACATCAAAAATAAAAGAGAAGTGATAACAGCACAGAAATACACAGGGTTATAAGAAAATAGTATAGAAAATTATATGCTGACAGATTGGTCAGTCTGAAAGAAATGGATAAATTCCTAGAAACATACAATCTTCCAAGACTAAATGAAGAAGAATCAGAAAATCTGAACAGACTAATAACAAACAATAAAATTGAAGCACTAATTACAAAAAAATACCCAACAAACAAAAGTCCTGGACTGGGTTACTTCACCCAGGTAAATTTTACAAAACATTCAAAGAAAAACGAATACCCATTTTTCTAAAACTATTCCAAGGAATTTAAGAGAATTGAAAACTCCTAAGCTCACCTTACAAGTCCAGGATTACCCTGACTCCAAAACCAGATAAATACATTACAAAGAAAAAAAAATATATGCCAATATTCCTGATGAACATAGATGCAAAAATCCCCAACACAATGTTAGCAACTGGTTTCAGTAATACATTAAAAAGATACACCATGATCAAGTGGGATTTACGTCTGGTATAAAAAGTTGGTTCAAAACCCTGGCTGGCATAGCTCAGTGGGTTGAGCACGGGCTGTGAACCAAAGTGTCGCAGGTTCGATTCCCAGTCAGGCCACATACCTGGGTTGCAGGCCACGGCCCCTAGCAACCGCACATTGACGTTTCTCTCTCTCTCTCTCTTTCTCCCTCCCTTCCCTCTCTAAAAATAAATAAATAAAATCTTTAAAAAAAAAGTTGGTTCAATATCCACAAATTAACACGATGTATCACATAAACAAAATGAAGGATAAAAATCATATGATCATATCAATAGTTATTAAAAAGCATTCGATGAAACCCAGCACCTATGTACAATGAAAACTCTCAGCAAAGTAGGAATAGAGGGAATATAACATATTAAAGGCTATCTATGAGAAACTCACAGCTGAAATCATACTCAGTGGAGAAAAACTAAAACTATTTCTTTTTAAGATAAGGAAAAAGACAGGGATGTACACTTTCACCACTCTTGTTCAACATAGTACTCCAAGTCCTAACCAGAACAATCAGACAAGAAGAAGAAATAAAAAGCGTCTAAATTGGAAAGAAAAGAGTAAATCTGTCATTATTTTCAAATGTCATGATACTAAATATAGAAAAGCCTATAGATTCTACCCAAAACTGCCAGAACTGATCATTGAATTCAGAACAGTACAAGGGTACAAAATTAATATTCAAAATCAATTGAATTTTTATAGTCCAATAATGAACTATTAGAAAGCAAAATTAAGAAAACAATCCCATTAAAAAAAAATACTTAGAAGTAAATTTAACCGAGGAGATAAAAGACCTATACTCAGAAAACTATAAGACTTTGAAGAAAAAAACTGAAGAAGATACAAATAAATGGAAGTATATATTGTGTTTATGGATGGGAAGAATTAGCATTTGTATAATGTCCATACTACCCAAAGCAACCTATAGATTCAACACAATCTCTGTCAAAATATTAATGCCATTTTTCACAGGATTAGAACAAATAATCCAAAATTTATATGGAACCAAAATAGATCCAAATATAGCCACTGTAATCTAGAGAAAGAACAAAGTTGGAGGAATCATGGTACCAGATATCAAAGTATACTACAAAACTATAGTAACCAAACCAGCATGTTAATGGCATGGAAACAGACACATAGGTCATATGAAACAGTATATAGAAACCATGCCTATATAGTCAATTAATATATTAAAAAGGCAAGAATATACAATAAGGTAAAGACAGTGTATTCAATGAAATGTGTTGGGAAAATGGGACCGATATATGCAAAAAATTAACTAGACCACTTCCTTATCCCATACACAAAAATAAACTCAAAATGGATTAAAGACTTAAATGTAAAACTCAAAACTGTAAAGGTCCTAGAGGAAAACATAAGCAGTAAATGCAGTGACATTTTTCTTAGCAGTATTTTTTTGGTTATATTTTTTCAGGCAAGGACAATAAATGAAAAAAAATAAACAAATAAGGCTTAATTAAACTAAAAAGAGTTTGCACAGCAAAGGAAACCATCAACAAAACAAAAATACAAGTTACTGAATGGGGGAAGATATTCCCCAGTGGTACATATGATAAGGGTAACCCCTTATCATAAATCCAAAATTTATAAAAACTCATACAAGTCAATACCAAAAAAACCCCTAAACAATACAATTTAAAAAAATGGACCACAGACTTAAATAGACATTGCTCCAAAGACAATATACACATGAATAATAATCATATGAAAATGTGCTCAATGTTAATAATCATCAGAGAAATGCAAATTAAAGCCATAGTGAATTATCAACTCACACCTGTCAGAATGAGTATCATTGCTAAATCAACAAACAAGTGTTGACAAGGATGTGGAGGAAAGGAAACCCTTTTGCATTGTTGGTGGGAATGAAGATTGGTATAGCCACCATGGAAAACAGTATGAAGGATTCCTCACAAACTTAAAAATTCCTTATGGCCCAGCAAACCCACTTCTGGTTATATAGACAGAGAAACCCAAAACACTAATTCAAAAGGATGTATGCACCCTTATTTTTACTGCAACATTATTGAGGATATTCAAAATATGGAAGCACCCCAAGTGACCATCAATCAAAGAGTAGATAAAAAAGTTACACATTTATACAATGAAATATTACTAGACCATAAAAAAGAATGAACTCTTACCATTTGCAACAGCATGAATGTACCTGGAAGGTATTATGCTAAGTGAAATGAGCCAGTCAGAAAAAGACAAATGCCATATGATTTCACTTATATAAGGAATCTAAAGAACAGAAATAAGCAAACTCATTGACACATAGACAGACTGATGGTTGCCAGAGGGGATGGGGTTTTGCAAGCTGGGTATTTTTACCAGGTAAAGGTATTAAAAAGCACAAATTGGTAGTTATAAAATAGTTATGGGGGTGTGAAGTACAGCATAGGGAATATAGTCAATAATACTGTAATAGCCTAGATCAGTGTGCCTCAGTCAGTTGAACATTATCCCATAGAGCGAAAGGTTGCCAGTTCAATTCTCTGTCATGGAACATGCCTGGGTTGTGGGCCTGGTCCCTGGTTTGGGGGCATGTGAGAGGCAACCAGTCAATTATTCTCTTGCACATTAATTTCTCTCCCTCCCTTCCTTCTCTCTAAAAACAAATAAATAAAATCTTAATGAAATAATAAATATTATAACAACTATATCTAGTGCCAAGTGGGTACTTGAAATATCAGGGGGATCACTTTGTAAATGTTATGTTTGTATAATGACTATGCTGTATGCCTGGAACTAATATAAAATAATATTGAATGTAATTAATTGAATAATAAAATAAAAATAAAAGCTTATGTAGTCGCTAGGTCCTACAAAAATATATAAATAAATGTGGAATCTTTAAAATCAAGAAAGAGAAGCAGCATGTACCAGTAATATAGAATCAATTCACAAGAAAAGCAGATAAACAATAAATTTATTTTTTAAATGCCCAAACTCATTGGTAATCAATGAAGTGAGCATTTAAATAACTATATACCATTTCTAACTCTTCAGACTAAAACAAATAAAAAATTGGAGAATCCAGGTGTCAGCAGGGGTATGGGCAGCCTGTGTGCCACTTGCCTGGAGCACCCGGGAATTGGTGTTGTCATTTTGAAACAACCTGGCCCTCTCAAGTGATGCTGAAGATATGCTGTTAGCAGTTTCACTCCAGCAAGGTACCCAGATACCCATGCTCAGTTACAAGGTGGCATGTGTGAAAATGTTTGCATAGTCATTGTTTGAAATAACAAAAGTTCATAATAAATAGAAACAATCTAAATATTAAGAGAGGAATATTATTGAGAAGTAAAAATGAATTATCAACAGATCATTGCAGATGAAGCTCATGAATACAATGGTGAGAAAAGACAGTTGCAGAAGAATATACACAGCATGATATCTTTTCTATAATGTTGAAAATGGTGAATCGATCCTATCCTAGTTCAAGAAAAATACAGATGTGAAAATTCTAGACACGAAATTCAGGAGAGTCGTTATATCTGAGCCAGGAGTTGTGCGGGAACTGAAGCACACATGGGTCATTTCCACTTCAAATATAGGGACAGGGCTGCCCACGAACTGGCCATGACATGGAGCAGTTCAGTTCTGCTAACATGAAGTGCCCCTGTACCCTGGGCTGCAATGCAGTCTTGACTGATGAGGTAGACAGGGTATAGAGGACACAAGATAATCTGAGTCCTTTCCCTTGCATTCAGAATTGGGTTGTCTAGGAGACAAGGGGAGGCTTAAATGTCCTAAGGAATGACATCTTAGTTAAATGCTATGAATGGTGGCAGAGATGGCAAGGATTGCTGAGCATACACAGACTGTCATGGGTGCTCTAAAGAATAAGAATCGTGTGTTTTGAAGGAATGGATAAAATGGAGCCAAAAGCCTGAGGAACAGAAATGGAAATGAGCTCTGTGATAAAGGGGAGGATGGAAAGGAGATTGAACTGAAGTAAACACAAAAGGAAATGGCTATACTTGTGCCAGCATTGTCTGCTCTCATGCCACAGTACACAGAAAAATAAGCAGAATTTTATTAAAATGTGATAAAACATTGAGTTTTCCTCCTTCTTTTATGTAAATGCCTAAAACCCCCAAATCTAACATGTTATTAGAGATCTTATTTTTTCAGGTAACAGAATTGCCCAGAGTTAATGTCACCTTGGATACAGGTTGGCAGATGATTATGTTTTACATTTTAGAGAATGAACAACACTATAACATATCCTCTGGTGTCCAGTTCTCTGAGGTCGACCACTAGGCTTTTTTTTATGATTACACTATTTTTATTATTAATGGAAGCCTTAGCTGATCAATATGGTATCCCCTCTGCCTTTCTCAGCTTCCTCATGACAAAGGAGCTGGTCATGGCTCTGTGGCTGTGAGAAGCTTGAGTTAACCTCCAGGTTTCATTTTATGGGGCATCAGTGCATACCATAGGAGCACATGGGCTCTTCCCAGTGTGCCGAGTCCAATCCAGGAGGAGGCTACTTTATATTGAGAGCTGCCCTGCCTGGTTTCAGGAGCTGTAACCCGCCCATGGCTACAGCTGAGTGAGCAACCTTAGGACCATAAGCCACTAAGGAGACAAAGCTTATCTCCCTGGCAGGAACGCCGCCTCTGCTCCTTTTACTTCATCCATAACTGGCCCCCAATGCTTGATCAGTTAGTCAGTGATGGTTAAAAGTCCCCAAGGGGGGAATGACCTAAGACAGACATGATCACATGGAGGCCCCAGGGAAGGACTTGGGGGGCTATGGAGAAAGGGGGTGATGGACCCTCGCTCCTAAGGTTTGACAAAGCCTGAGTCCTCGTCCGCCTGTGAGAAGTCTCCCAATTTTTTGGCTATTGCTTCCTCTGCCTGACTTAAGCCTGAAACAAGGACAGAGGGTGGTGCAGCCCTGTGCTGGAAAGGGCAGGTTCCCTGGGTAATTAGGCCTGAGAAAGAATACATAAACGTCTGTGAAACCTGCTTTGCTAAGAATGCTCTTAATTAAATGATAAAGGCCCAAGCAGGAAATGAGTTTGTTTCCCAAAGTTTTGTAGCTCTTTAGCTAACAGACCCTGACTCAGAATGAGCCCTAATAGTTCTTTGTATGCTATCTATCATTTGATCCTTTCTGCCTGAAAATGATTAATAAGCTGCACCTGTATTCCTGTGCAAATTAAACCTGTTTAGGCAAGGGTGCACACACTCTCCTCTGGAGAGAGTGGCCAGGTCACTCTGAGGCTCTCTGCCCTTGAGAGAGTAGCCATGCCATCCCTTTTCCTCCACAGGACTCGGTAGTCCATGTGAATTTATCTCATATCTCATCCATAATGCTGTGGACACTGCGGGCCAGTGTCTGTGTCACTCTAGGCACCGACTCTTTAATTTCAATCTTCTTCTAGGAAGATCATCCCATTTCTCTAGTAATTACTTTTTTTGACTTTTATCCCAGAGTTTGGCTCACTGGTCCACCATGATGCAGAGAAAGCTGATCCTTTCAACCCTTCAGAAGAGTTTTTTTTTCATGTATTGTTTTGACGTAGTCTTCTTCACTCCACACTCATTCTTCATACCCCTTGACCCTAGGAGTCCCCACAGACAGAAACTTTTCCTTCTGCTCCCAGTTTCTCTTTCAAAGTTCCATCTGCCCTTGGCCATCCAGGCCCATCTCTCCATTCTGTACCTGACACTTTGATATTGGTCTGAAGATGACCCACAAAAGGAGGATGTCCAGGAACACTGTCAATAACAAGCAAAATCTTGCAAACTGTTAGTCTCCAAACAGTACT